>NC_141149.1:69686177-70012606 GCF_053477565.2 Lygodium microphyllum | reverse complement strand
TCCAAACTATACACATTAATACTAGTGATTAATATAGCTCATAAGTCTCATTCACGTTGTAACTTACGTGAATGGTGGCTACGGTCCTTGTCAATCCGAGAAAAATATCGGATTTACGACACTTGATTTTTTTACACATATTTTTAATTAACTAAAAATCCTTAATTATTAACGTTAGTTAGTTTTTTACTTTAGCTATTCTTTAGTTAGTAATCTTACTAACTTATTAATTCACTAACTAACTTTCGAACTAACCAACTACCTTTTATTATGTGGAAATATTACAGTCTCATACATATTTCATCATCCACATGACCTTTAGCACACAAAGGCAATCTAAGCATATAAGGTGATGGTCCACTACATACCTATTTGTACGAGATATAGCTAACAAAATCTCCCTCTTTGTCACCCTTGTCACTTTCACAAGGCGACAATCAATGCGCACATATTGCCTTACATAATCTGGAAAGGCTATTGCAAACAATCAATTATGTTAACGATGGTGTAAGCAGCAAACATATTGCAAAATGTTAAGGTTCTACAATTTAGGGTCACTTACATGTTCATATCTCATTGATGCACGTTGTAAAACATAAAACATGTAATTTGACAAAAAGGCCCAATCGATGCCATTGATTTCTACCTCAAAGTCCTTGTGCTTCTTTAGCCAATGGGGGTCCCACTCATTTCTAATTGTATCATCAACCTCCTTGCACTAGTGTCTTGGACTCTCTAATGATACTATGAATATATCCATCTCCTAACGTACTCGTTGGTTGCTGAAAAAGATCTCTGAGAATTGATCGTACCTTGATGTGACTTATCTTATTATAGGCATGAAAACCAAATGACACAATGGGATGGATGGTAACAAAGGGGTGGTTGTCTGCATCTGTATAAAATGATGAAGTAATATCCACATCAATGTATAGAAATAAAAACCATAATCAATATCATGTCACCATCTCTTATAAGCACTCATCGTCAATGTTTCCAACTGGTCTTCGATGCATGCATGCACAATGCATTTATTGCAAGTGATTGTGTGAGAGTGGTCTCATCAGTTATATCCTAGCCTTTTTCATGCACTCATTTTCAGTTCTTTGCATTGGCTTCTTCTTGCTTTGCATGTGGCCACAGTCCTGCTGCGCTAAAGGACTCGATACTTTGATTATGGTCACTTTCCTCGTCAATATCACTCTCCAATACTATAAGCTTTCTCTTACCCTTCCTCGTTTGTGTCATTGAAGTGTACCCACCTTCTCCTGATGTCACACCTTCCCCACATGCAAGTGCAATGGCTATCTACAGTTTGGCAGATATCAATGATTGTGTTTGTGTTGCTCTCCCCCTCGTTCTTGGAGGGTGACTCCCCCCTTGCAATTGCATGCTATTGGTGTGACAACAACCTATCCTACTCTAAGTTGTGGAGGCAAGTCAGAGTCCTTGAGAGAGACTCGGCTAATCGTCACTCTCTTTCCTACAAACAACGATCCAAAATAGAGTAAGAGGGGGAGATAAATGGCCATTAAAAAAATCAAGAGAGGAGCTACTTATCATCTGTTCCATTGGCCATTACACAATTGCGTTTTTCTCAATGTCAATCTCAATATTGCCAATGCCATGGGCTTTCATACCTCTTTGATGCACGATGGTGGTAAGAACTTCCACTTGACCAAGGAGCAAGCTCAGTGAGGGGAATGTTTGTCGGATTAAATCTTCTCTTATGCTTTCATCACCCTCAAAAAGGGTGACCATGATGGAGGGGTTTACGATTACTTCTTGCAAATATATTGCTTCCTTGATTTCCTACATCAAATATTAATTTTAATACAAGTAAACACAATAGTCGGGTAGGAACAAATCCAAGTACAGACTCTCCTACACACATACACACACTCACTCACTCACTCACACACACATGGAGAGAGAGAGAGAGAGAGAGAGAGAGAGAGAGAGAGAGAGAGAGAGAGAGAGAGAGAGAGAGAGAGAGAGAGAGAGAGAGAGAGAGAGAGGTGTGTGTGTGTGTGTGTGTGTGTGTGTGTGTAAGGGGGAGGTGGAAACAGATTGGGAGAGAGAGAGAGAGAGAGAGAGAGAGAGAGAGAGAGAGAGAGATGGAGAGAGAAGGGAAAATCCTGGGATAGAAAGGTGAGAGAGTGTGTATGTGTGATTGTGAGAGAGAGAGAGAAGGGTGGAGAGAGAGGGAGGGAGAGGGAGAGAGAACCGTGCTGAGGGTAGGGGATAGAAAACATGAACTTGAATTGCAAGGGGAGGGGGTCCTTTTATAAACAAAAGGGAGAGAAAGGGGAGAGAGTAAGGGGGGGATAGAGAGAGAGAGCCACATATAGAGAATCGTGGGAATGATTCATAATGTGAAAAAGGGGGGATGGGTCCTTTTGTAGGTGACAGAGAGAGAAAATAGGGGGAAAGAAAAAGAGTGATGAGAGAGAGGTGAGAAAGAGAGAGAGCATGAGACATGAGTAATTTTTTCTTGCCAAGAAGGGGTTGCTGGCAACCCCTTGTTACACGAAAATTAACATCACAAGTCCTAAGCCCCAATAATAAGGGGCTCCCGACGACCCATTCTTGGCGAGAGTAAATTTTTTGCCCAACTAGTAGTCATTGACAGTCCTTTCTTGGGCGGAGAAAAAAGTCACCAAGTCACGTGTGGGTTTTTTTCTTGCCCAAAAAAGGGTCTTTCTTTTTCTACCATGTACAAATCTTAGATTTAAACCCCATTCTCTCTATTCTCGAACTTGTAGTCTTCTTTTTTACCAAGAAGGGGTCATTGGCATCCCCTTTTTTTGGGTGGAAAATAACCCACAAATCCCCTTTTCACTCCCTTTCAAGCAAATTATTTACATTAAGTAATTCATATTATTACTTCAAATTAATTGTTATTGTTATGTATTACTTGTTAATATATTACCAACTAATTAACTCATAATGCTATGTAATAAAAATCAAACTAATTAGGTAATTAATTAACTAGTTACCAAGTAACTACTGATTAATAATTAACTAACTACTAATTTTTTTATTTATTGATAACTAATAAATTAAGTAATAATTATATAATTATCAATTGAGTAAATAACTAAGTAATTAATGAATTTTAATTAATTATTTAATTTTAATTTTTAATAATACTTAATTTTTAATATTAATCTATCGATCAACTAGTAATTAATTAACTAATCAACCAATCCAATAATCTAACTTATACTTAAGTAACTACTACTTAATTAATAAATTAATTATTAGTTAATGAACTACTTATATTAACAACTAATTAACTATTATTTACATAATTAACTTTGTGAGGGATCAATTTTTTAATATCTCATTAATTAGCTAATAATTAGTAACCTTTTAAATGATTAACTACCTAAATAATTATTAGTTACTAATTATTAAATACTAGTTACTAATTATTAATTATTATTAACTTATTGATTACTAACTAACTATTAAATGACTACTACTTATTTACTACTCAACTTATTAATTATTAACTATTTACTATTACCAATTAATTAATCTACTAATAATTAACTAAAACTTAATAGCTAAACTAATTATTAGTTCATTACTTACTTATTAACAACTATTTAACTAATAATTACTTAATTAACTATACGAAGTGAGGGAGGATCAAATTTATACTGATTAAGTAATTAAATAATAATTAATCATTAATTAAATAATTAACTACTTATATAATTATTATCTATTTGCTAAATTTTAATTATTATTTACTAATTATTAACAATCAACTAAGTATCTAATTATAAATTATCAATTAATAGTTAAATAGTCATTAATTAGTAATAAATTAATATATAATAATTAGTTATTAAGTAACTATTCATTATAGACTAATTACTAACTAATTATTAGCTATTAATTTTTTATTAATTATTAATTGCTAATTATTAACTACTTATTAATTATGAACTAATTATTAATTATTACATTAAGTAAAATTTAATAATTCACTAATCAACTCATAATTACTCATTAATAAATAACTAAGTACTTAAATTATTATTAGTTACTAATTAAATTTTATTTATTAGGTATTGCTTACTATTTTTTAATTATTAGTTACTAATTATTAATTATTAACTATGTAATTAAAAATTAGTTGTTAACTAATCTTTGTGAGCTAGATATTGAAATTGAGTAATTAATTAAATTAGTAAATTAAAATAAATCTATTAACTAATATTTAAATTAAGAAAACTTATTTATTTTAATAAGCCAATTAGTTATTTTAATTATTTTATTAATCAATATTAAAACTAATAATTTTATTTAAAAATCAAAAAATATTAGGTCAATAATTAGTACTTTGTTAATAAGTTTAGAAATTAACTAATTAATTAATTGGTTTACTAAATTAATCAATTTACTAGCTAATTAGTTTATCCAATTAATGAAGTAATTAGTTAATTATTTAATTAATCGTGTCTTTAGTTAATGTATCAAATATAAATGTAATTATTTAACTTGTTATTTTAATTAACTGCTAGTTAATTAGATTATGAAATCAACCAAGTAATTAGTTAATCACATATTTAATTAATTAATCAAATTTTTAGGTAATTAATTAATTAATTAGTTACTAATTTCTATATTAAATAGTTGATTATGAAATAATTGATTAGTAATCAATATTATTAGTTATTCAATTGATTAATATTAACTTATTAATGAGATTATTAATAAAGTCTGTAATTAATATTAAAATTAATTAACATATGTATAAATCAATTAATATTTAGTTAGATGGTATCAATTAGTTTATTAATTAGTTAATTAGTGAATGAATCAAATTATATCAATAAGATTATTAATTAATATTATTAGTTAGCGTGTTCATTAGTTAATGCACTTACTTTCAATTGATAGTATTTTATTTAGTTAATCAATTAGTTATATTGATTAGTGTTTTGATGAGATCATTAATTGCACTTATTTTATTGTAATTACTATATATATATAAGCATATTGATTAACATGTTAGTACAGTAATCAATTAGTATAAAGTGATCCCTTGGTATATTAATATTAATTAATTTATATATTAGTATTAATTATTTTATATAAATCATTGTGTTAATATAATAATATTAACTAATCAATTAATATGATAGTACATTAATATGTTAGTTGTATAGGATTTGTTTTGGAGGGGATGAAGAGAGAATGCGAGTACATGTGGATTAGGATCATTTTGCCCCACCAAGAAAGAGGTTGTTGGCACCTGTATCTATGCTAGTTATTTGGATTTAGGGTCTAGGGTATGTGAGAGAGTGTGTGTGTGTGTGTGGCAAAATGGTTGAAGAGAGAGAGTGCATGTGGACTAGAATCATTATGTTGCCAAAGAAGGGATCATCAGTGTCCCCATATTTGGTGAAGAAAAATATACCAAACACCCCTTCCCCTCGCTCTCGCAGCTTTCTCTTCATAAGGCACCTCTCTCTCTCTCTCTCTCTCTCTCTCTCTCTCTCTCTCTCTCTCTCTCTCTCTCTCTCTCTCTCTCTCTCTCTCTCTCTCTCTCTCTCTCTCTCTCTCTCTCTCTCTCTCTCTCTCTCTCTCTCTCTCTCTCTCTCTCTCTCTCTCTCTGTGACATGCACTTAATGCCCCACTATCTCAAAGTGGTTACATTATAAGGCCACACACCCCTTATGATACAATGCCCCCCCCCCCCCCCCCCTCACCCAAGTTATGGAATATTTACTTAATCTTGTAGGTATGTACACCTCTCTCCCTCTCTCTTACTCCCTCCCCTGCCTCTATATATATATATATATATATATGAAAGGTGAGAAGGATTGAAGCTTGCTTGAAAGAGCTATGGCGAGAGAGCAAGAGCAAGAGCAAGAGAGAGAGAGAGAGAGAGAGAGAGAGAGAGAGAGAGAGAGAGAGAGAGAGAGAGAGAGAGAGAGAGAGAGAGAGAGAGAGAGAGAGAGAGAGAGAGAATGGAAACTACAACAATCACAATGTGTGACAAGGCCTTTCTTTATTCAAACTGTCACTAAAAAAATAAAGAATAAAGTGATGATGGCGGGTGCCTGCCACCTGCAGTGTTGTGTAGTGGCGAGTACACATTGAGGTATAGCATCCGAAGGCAATGTAGGTATAGAATCAATCCCAAGGTCATGAACCAAATAGCCCAACCATATGGCCTCCTTGCAAGCCTCTGTGGCTGCAACATACTCAGCCTCAGTGGTAGAGAGAGCCGTATACTTCTGAACCCTAGACATCCAAGCAACAGCACCTCCACCATAGGTGAATACATAGCTAGATGTGGACTTCCTACTATCTGCATGTCCTACATAATCAAAGTCTGTGTATAGTCTGTGTACCCCACAATGCTTGTATCCTGGCTACCATGGCAAATACACATATCTGTTGTGTCCTTCAGGTATCTCATGATACCCTTCATGACATCCCAATGTTTCTTGCCAGGTGTAGCCATATAGCATGCCACAACACCAAGTGCAAAGGCAATATCTGGATGAGTGGCTATCATGGCATACATCAAACTGCCCACGGCTGATGCATAAGGGATCTTGGCCATCTCAGCCCTCAGCTCATTTGTTTGCGGATAATCAACCTATGAAACCTTCACATAAGAAGGTACTGGAAAGCCAATAGGCTTCATGTCCTGCATGCAGAAATGTTCAAGGACTTTATGAATGTACTCCCTCTATGAGAGGTAGAGTAGTCCCCTATGCCTATCACACTTAATGTGCATACCAAGAATGTGAGAGGCATGTCCCAAATCCTTCATCTCAGAGCTCTTCTTCAGTTGAGATTTTAGAACATACAACTCATCATGAGCTTTCCCTGCTATCAACATATCATCCACATAAAGTACCAAAATAAGCAATGAGCCATTACGGGTGTCTTAGTGTAAAGACACGGATCCATAGCACTCCTATTGTAGCCCTACGACTGCATAAAGATATCAAGCATATGATACCACTCCCTAGGTGCATGCTTCAAGCCATAAAGGCTTTTCTTCAGCTTGCACACTAGGTGCTCCCTGCCAGGTTCTGCAAAGCCCTTAGGCTGCTCCCTATAAATCTCATCATGCAAATCCCCATGCAAGAATTCAGGCTTGACATCCATCTTATACATGTCCAAGTCAAGCTGTGCAACTAAGGCCAAAACCAAGCGTAGGGTGGTCATCTTGACCACATGGGAAAAGACTTCATCAAAGTTAACTCCATGCTCCCATTTAAAACCCTTAGCAACAAGTCTTGCCTTATAAGCCGGCTTGGGGTGCCCAAGGGTACTTTTCAACTTCTACACCCACCTGCATGGCAAAACCTTATTGCCGTTAGGCAATGCAACCAAAATCCAAGTCATATTCTTATGTAGGGAGTCCATCTCAGATTGCATAGCCCTCCCCCAGGAGTGACTGTCACCCCTGTGCATAGCATCATCATAGGTGAGAGGCTCTTCTACATTTGTAACCAAGACGTAATGCATCGAGGGCTCAAATCAATCGGGTGGACATCTAGCTCTAGTAGATCATCTCACTATAAGCTCTGTTGCATGTCTAGCATCTTGATCAACACCCCGGCCATGTATACCAATTGTTGTTACAGGTTGTCCAACCAACTGGATGTGCAAGAGCACATGGCTCCTCCTGGAATATAACCATGCATATCTATACCACCTTCTCAAGCTGCCTATGCATCTTGCCTTCATGGAAGACTACATCATGGCTGTGGATGACTTTTCACGCCTACAAATCCTAGAGGCAGTAACCCATCTTGCATGCATCTCCATAGACAAGGAAAATGCATTTGACACTCTTACGATCCAACTTAGTCCGCTTGTCCTTAGGCACATGGCAAAATGCCTCACATCCAAAGACATGTAGATGTGCATAAGACGAGTCCATACCTCCCCTACAACCTGGAAATCCAAACCACTAGAAGGTGATCTATTGATGACATGCACAATTGTACTGACTACCTCATCCCAAAAGCTCGATGGTAGCCCTGCATGGCTATGCATACTGCATACACGCTCCTAGATGGTTCTATTCATCTACTCAGCCAAACCATTTTGGGGTGGGGTATAGGGGGCGGTCAATTGATGCTTAATACTCTTCTCATCACATTGTTGTACATGACACATATTCTCCCCCATTGTCAATCCTAAGGCATTTCAGCCTATGCCCAATCTGGCTCTCAACCAATGCAAGCCATCTGTGAAACACAGCCAAGACATCTGACTTAAGCTTAATGGGGTAGCCCAAACTTTACGTGAAAAGGTATCAATGAACGCCACAAAATACTTTGCACCACCCATAGACTGACAGGGCATGGGCCCACAAACATCTGAATGTACCAATGCTAGGGGCTCACTCATGCATGTCCTACCAGACTTCTTATTTGTATTCCTAATCTGTCTATCATAAAGACAATGCTCACATGAATCAAAACATGCATAGTCAAGGGCCGGTAAGTACTGCAAAAACCACAAAGCATTTTCATTCCCTTCAAAGGCATATGGCTCAAATGGGCATGCCAAAGAGATACATGTAGGATGGAACCCACTGACAAAACATGGTCAATAGAGGACCCATCAACTACAAGAGGATAGAGGCTGCCAGCCTTGGCACCTCTAGCAAGCACAAGTCTGCCAAATGTGATCTTCCATGCAGAATCCCCAAAAGAGACATGAAACCCAACATCCACAGACATAAGATTGCGTGTAAGTGCAAGTACATGACGTACATCCTGTAACAGAAAAGTACTGCCAGTAGAGAACTGCAGTCGTATATCCCCAATGCCAACAATAGCAAGTGACATATCATCACCCAAGCAAACCGAACTAGAGACAATGCGGTAGGAGTGAAACCACTCAAGGCATGGTGTAACATGAAATGAAGCACTAGAATCCAAAAGCTAGCATTGCATATATATAGAGTGAACCTCGATCAACAGTGTGGCATCACAAGAACTAGCTGCAAGTATGTACTCCTCATCGGAGTCATCAGTCTGCATGACATTTATCTCCTCGATTTTCACACTGGATTTCACAGGCATAATGCTGCGATCAGAGGACTTTTCCTGTACTTTTTATTTCCCCTTCTCTTTTTGTTTGTCATTGCGCAACTCATGAGACTATGGGTGTATAAAGACCCTTCTTGCCCCAATGATGACATGTTAGCATTTCTTCCATGAGACTTGCTATGCGATTTACCACATGACTTAGACCTATACTTCTATGAGTCTCTGCCACGTCCATACCCATGGTCATTCTTTCCATTACCATCTCTACCTCTAATAGTCAAAGCATGCAATGCATGGGAGGCATCCAAGTTCTTACGGTTGATCTCTTCCTGCAGAAGAGCACTCTCTACATCAGACAAGTTCAAAATAGCAGTAGGAGCACATAAGGTAATGTGGAATACATCCCATGACTCACTCAAAGTCCTAAGCAAAAACAATGGAGTAATCTCATCATTGAAGGTAATGCCCTAAAAAGTCAAGTTTTTGAGAATAGCATGGAATTGGCTCAAATGAGCAAACATTGTGATATTCTCCTTCATGCGTAGGTCCATAAGCTGCTTCAACCAATACGTCTGACTTGCTAGACTTTTCTTGTCATAGAGGTTCTTAATTTTATCCCAAAGTTGCCAAGCACTCTGTGCTTCCTGAACCACGCTGTAATGCACATATTCAGTGAGAGACAAGATGAGGGTAGACTTGCATAACTCATCAAGCTCATCCCATTTGTCATCAGTCATAGTTTCAGACTACTTGCCATGCATCCTTAGTGGCTTTATCTGCAATTTTTGCACCAATACCTACCAAAATTGGCTCTTCCAATAGGCATAATTCGTACCATCAAGCTTAGTGATGTTGAAGATAGCACTATCAGTGGAAGAAGATGTCATACTGCAGTCCAAAACGGTGCAGACTGTGCAAAACTACTTGTTGTTTTCTGCTATAAACAGCCAAAATACCACCAAAACCAAGGCAAAATGACCACGAACTGATAGCTAATGATGCTGCCCACTAAGTACTATCAAAAGTACATTAAATCAGGATGATTCAACATGAAGATTCCACATCAATCCATGCATAATTGCTTGCTGTAATAAATTACATCCATGTATAATGAGAGCAAACTGTAGGCAAAATGAATGCACCAAGTCAACTACTGACTATCAAAGCATAACTAGCATCAAGCAGGCATAAATCAGCATGTGACAGTCATATGGACATCAAGCAAATACCTAAGCATGTCAAATGAATCCATTGGTAAGCCGGCACACCCCTTGTGTAATAGGGAAAAGTGTACACGACACTGGCAAGACCTGACACAAAGAGGTGTATGCTTAGGGAGTGCAAAGCCCAAATCAGTCCCCCTGTGTAATAGGAAAAAGTGTACACAACACTGGCAAGACCTGACACAAAGAGGTGCATGCTTAGGGAGTGCAAAGCCCAAATCAGTCCAAGTACATCTATGAGAACCACTGCATCTCAACCATGCAACATCCAAGTGAAGATCCCAGTCTCAAGTATCCGAATGCTCAAGTAGCATAAACCGCCCTGTCAAGCATATCAAGATGCTCCCATTGGCACAAAAGCTGTAAATATCAAGCAAAGAAGCTCAACAAGGGCATATGATAACACCAGTGCCAAAAGATCCAAGATCAAGCATCAATAAGACCTCATGAGCATATAGGCCGTGTAGCATCCATACATAGCATCCATAGACATCAATTACATCCAAACTGTAACTCTGGAAAGCTGAGAAATAGCCAAAGTAAGCTCTGGGCAATCAAATGATAAGCCAAAGTAAGGTTCGATAGCATCCAACTCCAAACAATGTAACAGGCATGTAGTAGTGGCATAGGCCAAGCATGTCAAGACCGATCAGACATAAGAAAAGTACATGCCATAAGTACATCAAATATGAAGATCAAAATTCTATGCGAAGCGAGCTCAAGATCAACCAATGATTCAAGAGCAAATCCAAGCTCTATGTCGATCCCCGAGAGTCACTACATCAACGTATACATCCAAGGCATAGCCCGAATGCAATAGGCATATCCAAACATAAGTAAAAGAGCTTCAGCCCTAAATATTCCATTAGCAAATAAATGTCCAAAATTGAGCAAATAGTGACTCAATCCAAGCTCAAAACCATAGATAAACCATAGGCATACTTTCCCATATGTATAGGCACCAACTGGGCATAATCAACCATTAAATGACTATGTAGCATGAGCATAAAGTCTAATGACAGAGGGCTGCCTTGTTTTGGCCTGCCTATGGAATATGTAAAATAGTCAATTACTAAGTAAATTCAACTCCAAAAACATCTCATATCATAGGCATACATTCCCCTAGCATTCGGGGAGCATTCGGGGAGCATTCGGGACCAACCGAGCAACCAATGTCAATGCCAACGCAGCATTCAAGGAGCATTCAAGACCAACCAAGCAACCAATGTCAATGCCAACCAAGCATTAACATAAAGTGCTGATGTAACACTATTTGTGGTTGCCTATGGACTATGGAAAATAGTCCTAGACTTAGCTAAATCAGTCCACAAATCAATGCCAATGATAACCACCAATGTCCAACATCAAGGGGGTGTTCCCAAGTGCCAAATGAAGTGTTTTCAAGTTGCCAAAGAGTGCCAAGGGAGGGCTGAAGTAAAAAATGAATTTTTTGTAGGTCTTCAAGCTGGCCCAAACTAATCTAGGGCCTATGGAAGGGCTAGGCAAGGTCAAGGCAAGGTTGGGGGAGTAGTCTGAAGGGCAAAGTCATTGGTAGAGAGTAGGCATCATAAGAAGCAAGAGGACATGGCTACCCTACTTCACAAAACCTATGGATTGAAGTAAAATAACAAAAGAGAGCTGCAATACCTCTAAAGGAATGGCTTAAGGGTGCCCAAAAGGGCCAGGTAGGTGCTCGAGAAGCCGAGGAGTGATGGGAGCTTGGGAGAGCCACCTATGGCTGCCGGGAAGGAGACCCAATAACGAAAGAGAGCTCCAATACCTCTGAAGGAATGCCATGAGGGGGCCCAAATGGGCCGGGTAGGTGCCGGGAAGTCGGGGAGTGATGAGAGCTTGGGAGACTCAACTATGGCTGTTGGGAAGGAGACCCAATGAGTGTAGGTAATCGATAGGAAGATGGAGTCACGAACCAAGTTGGAATGCTCGAGCAACCATGCTCTAATACCGATTGAAAGGTGAGAAGGATCGAAGCTTGCTTGAAAGAGCTATGGTGGGAGAGTAAGAGTAAGAAAGAGAGAGAGAAAATGGGAACTTCAACTGTCACAATGTGTGACTGGGCTTTCCTTTATTCAAACTGTCACTAAAAGAATAAAGAATAAAGTGATGGTGACGAGAACCCGCCACCTGTAGTGTGCAGTGGCGGGTACTATTAGTATAGTGATACACGGGCAGCTAGGCAAAGGTGCCTTTACCACCAACACCATCTACCCTCCCCTCCCCTCCCCTCCCTCACTCTATCCATCACCCCCCTCTGTCCCTCGCTCTCTCTTTCTGCCCTCCACTCGTGCCCCCCTCTCTCTCTCTCTCTTTTGCTCTCTCCCTTCCACACAAATCTCTCTCTCTCTCTCTCTCTCTCTCTCTCTCTCTCTCTCTCTCTCTCTCTCTCTCTCTCTCTCTCTCTCTCTCTCTCTCTCTCTCTCTCTCTCTCTCTCTCTCTCTCTCTCTCTCTCTCTCTCTCTCTCTCTCTCTCTCTCTCTCTCTCTCTCTCTCTCTCTCTCTCTCTCTCTCTCTCTCTCTCTCATGCTTTATATATTCTCCTCTCTCTCTCCCTCTCTCATATATGACATATACCCCCACACTAAGTCTTTCAATGTCACCCACATCATACATATGTAGATATCTTTGGAAATGGATCCAATGACAAGTGCTACACCAAACACAGAGGTCCACATATACGTATCCTCCCTCTCTACCAAACCTATTATACACTACACAAGTAGTCGGTTCTTGATGTTGAAGATGGAAGACATTTGCAATGGCAATGGCTGCCATGTTCTTGGTATCACCCATGCGAATAGTGAAATGTAAAGCATGCCGAACACCTTGGTCTCACAAGACTATCTTGTTGAATAAGGAAATGGGACTACATTGGAGCCTTCCCCCACCGTAGACCTTATGCAAAGCCCTTGTAGCATTGAGAAAAAAACAATCACTATGGAAGCCTCACCACCCTCTCTAGACATTGTGAAAAAAAAAAACCATCCCTATGAAGCTTGATGTGGAAGAGGAGGGGATACGACAATCCTGTTACGCTTAAGTATGGTTGAGTACATAATGTCTTCAAAGGGCTAACACCAAGTGGTACATCATTTTCTTTAGAATACGAGATGCATCCAATTGAGGGTATGGAGCAAAAGTACGATGGCCATTGTTGGACAAAGCCCACATCAACATCGATGGTATTCCTTGGTACTGCTCGCCAAAGCAAATGCATTGAAGAACTAGAGTGTCCAAATAGAAATTATGATGGCCAATCAATTTCTAGCTCCCCAAACCAAGTGGCATGGATAGGTACAAGACTCTTCATTCGCTCCACTATCATTTAAATGATTGTGGAGTTGCATGACCTAGTTCTAGTACTCTATTAGAAGTAAATCATACTTATCAAGTCTCCATGCATGCCATGCAGGTAAACTTAATACCAACAAACAAGTTGTTGGAATGTTAGCTGATGGTCTTAGAAGTCTTAGATGCTTCTATTGTAAGAACCCCCCCCCCCCCCCATCCTGCTCTCCGAGTGCGAGTGTGTAGTGTATTATGTGATGTCAATGAGCCCAATGTCAAGGCTGTTCATCCATCAAGGCACACATAACCATGAGGTGCAAAGAGGCACATGCAAAGCTAATGTCTAAGAGGTGTGAAAGACCATAGAGGAAATGGTAAGAGACTTTAGTGTAGTTGGACCTTGACACCTACAAATGATTGTGGCTAGAAGGCTAGTGATGACCAGTGCCCCAGTTCATGAGCAAGGTGCTCCCATGTTTGGCATTGAACTCTCGATGATGCTTGAGGAACTCCAACTACTCATTCAAAGGAACTAGAATCATATTATTACATTCACAACACATCCCAGAATGTCATGTCCTTGATGTGCCCTAAGCATGTGTAGTGGGGGATGGGGCTAGGTATGGAAACCCTAGGTGCAATGATTGGATGCTTTTGGGGGGGTCCAGTGTTCCACATTTTTCTTTCTTCCTTTTTTCCTTTTTCTTTTTCTTTTCTCTCTTTCTTTTTCTTTTCCTTCTTCCTTTTTTTTTGGATTAGATGATTATAGCTGGCATTCTAACACAGGGGTGTGCTCAGGCTGTGCCCTGATCTTCCTTAGAAGATTCACGAGGTGGTCGTAGGGACTTAGTCAAAAAGGCACAGCTGTGTAGGTATTCCTTGATACTAGCCTTTAAATTAAGAGGTGTGGTTGACAAGAAAGGATGATTGCACCTCGTAAAATGGCTATCGTTCATCTCCTCAAGGATCTTGATACAAAAAGAGGGAAGCAAGGTTGCCCTCATCATGAGCCTAGCCATAGTGCAGCTATCTATTCCTAAGTTAATGTCAAAAAAGAGTGGGGGAAGGTGGGCTTCCTTAACTGCTGGCTTTTCTTAATTAAAAACCTAATGGTCCTAAGGTAGTTACAGGTAGTTATAAATGCAAGATCTGGGCACAAAGAGAAATCCTCGAGGAAGCCGTTGATGGATGGGCACAAGTTCCCTACTTTGAAAGTCATGCATCCCTCGGGAGTCTCTGTGTAGAAATTGTAGATATTTGGAAAGTCATATCTTCCATGCAGCTCCCTGTCATAATGGACTCTGTGTCTGTGGGGGAAGGGCATGTAGATAGGATCATTATGTTCCTCTAGGAATGCGCTGCAGAAGGTCATCCAGTCATCAAAGTTGGTATCCCAAATCCTCCTCCTCCACTTCGGTTGTGCCTCGTAGCCTTTGATGGTTTTGGGAACCCAATTTACCTTGTTCTGCCAATAATCTGTAGGTTCCCGCCTCCACTGAGTAATCACAATGCTTTGCTCCTTGACCCATCAGTTCACCAAGGTGTTGCCTAGACGAATGATCCTCTCCACTACCTCCAAGGGTAGGACTCGGATCAAGGCTCATGGGTAGGGGAAGGAAAACTCAAAGGGTCAGGATCGGAGCTCCTGTGTTGCCAAATATTCAGTTTCTGTGGCCAATTGATGAGATGGTGATCCTCGCATAGTGGCATGTGCTCATCAGGAAGCTGTTGTGGCTATGCTTGTGCTCTTTGCTAGGCTTGTTCCACAAGTTCATGTCTTCTTCTTCTAGCACCAATGATGTGTTCAGGGACGTGGGCACCCTCGGGCTCTTCATCGGGGGGTAGGTCAGGCAAGGGTAGACTGGACTCTCTAGGTTGCGATTCTTCTTTGAATTCTTGCAAGAAGTCCTTCTTTAGTGTCATGTTCCATCCTAAGTTGGTGGACTGGGGGTGGTCGGGGCTACTCCTGTTATTCGAATCCAAGTAATCTGAGCTCATCAGTGGAGAGACCAACTTGTCGTAAGTAGCTACATTGCTGCTCCTTGGTTATGCCTATGTTGCTTGGGAGTGTGCATTCTTGTAGGCCATACCTTAAGGCTCTGGTCGTCAACTCCAGCTTCCTTTTCATTGTCTCCACTAAATCCTTGCCTTCAACTTATGTGACATCAAGCATTGTGCTCAAAAAGGCTTGCCTTTGAGTGTTTGAGCACAGTTCTGCCCTAGATTCAGTGGGCACTCTCTCGCTTTCCGCCATTACCAGGCACTCTGTCAATTCTTGCACTCTTTCAAAATTGTGCCTCTCCCATTGTTGTGCTTTCTCTTCCAAGTCTTTCTCACCTTTATTCATTTCCTGAGATAGCATCATTACCACATGTTGCTACTCATTTCAGCATTTGGGTCTTCTCTTTGTCCCGGCGGTTTAGCTGCCCTTCGGTTATTCTTCTTCCTTGATCAGCCATGGTGAGCTACATGTGGGTTTCAATGAGCCTTTCTAATAGTTCTTCGTTGACTTGCACTTTGCTTTGCTATTCTGCTCAATGCAGCCTTCTTTCAGTCATGGCCATGGCCATCAGTGCCTCCACTTCTTGATGTCCATTTTCCAAGTTGTCTTGCAAGCTTCCGGTAGCTTTGTCTATGGCCTCTTCCTTCTCTTTTGCCAGACTTTCATTTCCCTCTCTAGTCTTCCTTGCTCCTCAGGAGCCATTGCTAACCACAGCTGGAATACCATGGCATCTTCTTGTTCTTGGCATTGTTCTTCTGATGCATGGTCGACTTCTTACTGGTTCTCCCCTAATATTGCATTCATTTCCTCCATGTGTGCCATTATCGGAGCTCAATGTATTGTTGGATGAGCGACTTGTGGCCCCGTTGCTCGGCCACTAGGTCTTGGGCTTCATCTTCTAGCCTCTACCTTAAGCGATCCTCATTCTCTTGAACCTCCTTTTCCTTGGCATTGAGTTGCTCTTTCAGGTTTCGAGTTTCTTTCTGATGTTTTGTGGCTTGCCGTGTCATCTTTGGCCTTAGTGCTATAGAAACTTCTCTTTCGGCCTCTAGTTCAGTAGTCGCAACCTTCTTCTCTTCCTTAGCCTTCTCCAGCTTGTCTAGGAGTTCAGCTACATATGCATCATAATCTACAACTAGGGGCATTATAGGCGATGCTGTGGTAGTGGACACTTCCAAACTTTGCCTTTTTGGGTCTTGCCTAGACTCCGCGTCTACTACAACTAGCCTTTTGACTCCTACTTCTAGTACCATCTCCTGTACTTTCATAACTAAGAACTGCATCATGGACATAAGTTTAGTGGTGTCCATGGCACGCTCTGGCTCTTGTGTTATGGAGGTGGTGGTGGCGGTTTGAGGTGTGAGAGACAAAGGGAGGGGGTGCAGCAGGTCTTTGCCCTTTCCTACAACAACTGGGGCTGCTTCAGCACTGCCACTTGGTTCGCCTTCGTGTCATGGGCTCAAGATGGCCATTTCTTTGGCACCATGGGTCTCCTCTATAGACATATGCATGGCCTTGGCCATGTCTTCATCCTCCTTTCTTCTCAGCTCCTCAGCCTCTTCTTCTGCTCTTCTTTTTCTCTCCTCCTCAGCTCTCTGTGATTCTTCTCTTGCCCTCTTCATTTCTTCCACTCCTTTGAGCTCATCTAAGGACCAGGCAAACATGTCCATGTGCTCTTGCAAGAGTGCAATGAGACTGGCCTCTTCCCCCTCCATAGGTCATCAACTATAAACATAGGTCGAGGCTTCTCGACTTCCCCTCCCAAGTTGACTTCCTTGACCTTGGTAGGTCTCTCGATCAGCTCACTTGTCTGTCCTTTTCTTTTTGCCCCTCTAGCAAGATCACTACCATGTTACCTTTCTTAAACTTTGTGAAACATTTTGGTAGGTCCTGTGGTTTCTTCTGTTGTTTTGCCTCCAATTCCTTCATCCATCCTCTCTTTTCTTCCTTCAATCATCAGCGCCTCATGTAGATTGGTGGGTCCCCCTTGGTGTGTTTAGTCCTAGGAGGTCAGGGTATCCCTAGGTCACTCTCCATATTGACCTCCAATTTGGGATTAAACTCCCAATCCTCACTAGAGGAGGGAATATCCCCTGGTGGACATATCTCGATGGGTGTGTCCATCCTAAGCAAGGGTGCTGCCGGTGGTTGGGCTATCCCTACATGTTCGTAATCTATTGCTCCCACGTGCTCCATCCAGGAATGATCGCACTCCATCCGCATGACTCCTCTCTCAATCCTGTAAGCATTCTTTCTCTGGGGCTTGGAGTCTGCTTTGATATGCTCTATCACCTTTCCCTTAGTGTCGTACTCTACGATGCCTACTTCTTTCTCACTTTCCTCACTAATGGAGTGCCAGTCCTCGTACTCATCTCATCAGAATCTACTCCTCCTAACTGCTCATCATCCCCTAGACTCTTGTCCTTCATCGTTGACTAAGGCTCAATTGTACATTAAGTTCAAGTTATGCACCTTAGTCCATTTCCACTTAGGTTTTTCCAGAAGGTCTCTGAGAGGCTTGAGATTAGCAATGGGATTGCCAGTCAATTTGCCTGTCAGATACTCGAGGATCTTGTGAAGTTCTAGCCTATTGCTAGGAACATGGAAAGAGATAGGTCTAAGTTGGCTGCTGGAGCTCTTGGCCATCATGCAGAGTAGCACTGTGGGCTCCTTCTTTGGCAAGCTCATAGTTTTTGAAGCGTGTTTGTACATCTCCTCTTTGTCCAAGAATGGGAGATCGATGGTCGCTAGGACATGCATCCAATCCCACTCATCCTCAGGACAAGGGATGTATTTGTTGGTGGTCAAAGGTCCGTAAGGTCTTCTTACTACTGCATCACCCCTGAGCATGGCAGAGATGGTATCTAGGTAGATGAGGGTCGTCTTCCAAGTGTCCATCTCAACCCTCACACTACTTTCATTCGATTTTCTAAGAAGATCAGACCATTGCCCTAGTCTTCGACAACTGGAGTGTTCCTCATCCACAGTCAGCCTAGTAGAATGTCATAGTCCACTCTCTTCATGACAATGAATTTCATAGAGAACTAGACATCCGCAATCTTCATTGGCCAATTCTCCAAGACTCCAAATGGCCTCAATTTCATTCCATTAGCTAGAGTGACATTGAACCTAGCGGTTTCAACATGCGGGTTCCCCAATCCTAGAGCACAGCATGGCTCAACACACTCACTCTTGCCCCAGTATCTACGATTCCCTTCCGTGTTACGTCTCCTATCACTAGGATAGACAAGATTGCATGCATCTCAGTGCCTTCCCAAAAGGTGTTGACATGTAGTGAATTTGACACTGAGTGCAATGTCAAGCTAGGTATCTGCGTGACTGCATCATGATCCTGCAAGTTAGCGGTAGCATGCTCCATCGGTTCTTCCACCCAGTGTTTCAACTCCTACCATGGGGTGGTCACTAACATCGCGAGGAGGTTGTTGGTTGCTTGTTTCTCTCCTAGATTTGTGCTTCTTGGCCATTGGTCTTGAGTGATTGGCTAAGCCCCATAGCATCTAAACTTGGCCTAGATGGCACCGCCTGTGGCATGGGTGCATCTTTCAACCTTGGTTATGCAAGTGAGACCGGTGTGCTCACGCTAGAGAGACCCTTGATCTTGTCCTCTAAGATAGGCTCAGCGTCCTTGAGGTGCTCTTGGGATTCCTTTACCCACTCCTTGACTTTGGCTATTTCCTCGAGTTGGGCTTAGGGTGAGGATACTCCCCTACCTTGGCACTCCCTTTCTCTGCCATCTTTGGGGCAGTGGTCTCTGCCTCTACATCCGTAATCTTCTTGCTAGTCACTAGTGTTGTCGCATCCTTAGTCTTAAGTGTGACCTTTGCGTCAAACTTTTTCTTCCTTCTCCTTTGGCTCTTCTTTCCTATTGAGGCTGCATCTAAGTTGGCCCAGGCAATGATATGCATGCATGCTTCTGTGCTTTGGTCATGACATGCAATGGGATGGCTGTGTCCACACTGTCAAATGTCTCAACTCTGAACATCCCCAAAGGCATTGATGGCATGATTGATGATGGCTTCCGTCTAGGGCAATCACTGAAGAGATGAGTGATGCCGCACTCAACACATCTGAGGTCAAATTTTTCCCTATTCACTTGTTCTCTTGCTAGACATTTGATGAGATATGGCCTAGGTGACTGCAAGGCTAACACGATATTGGATCTTGGGTTAGCCCTATGAATCCTCTGCCCCTACCTCTACCTAATGCCATCACCGGTACTTGTCGATAGCCAATCAGGATTGGATTTCCCTCTTCGTCATACAAGATGCAAGGGTTTACGTAGGCTTCATCTTCATTAGGCTCCTCCATGTAATGGACTAGAGCATCACTTGGTGGATGGGTTACGTAGGGTCCTGGTTATTTGGTTATGCCTATTAGTTGATCTCTATCCTAGGGATGGTTGGTTTTGCGTCATTGATGCTGGGAGCACCAATTAGGCTCCTCTTCCAAAGAAATTTGGTGGCATGTTTCCTAAGTACTACAACAAATTGTACTGTTCGACACACGGGAATCTCCTAGGCAACCTATAGTCCATAGCATCATGGCTGAACCTACCACAATTTGCACAAGGCCTAGATCTAGGATCCTGGCACTCGCTGAAAGGTGGTTTCCACCACAATGCACACATTGGATGTGGGGCCGCACTCATTTCCTCACCAATTCCTGCAGTCGTGCTAGCTCCATTCTCACCTTGGCTCCTAGCCTTGATCTATACTCTTCCCCTTTTCTTGAGTGCTAGGGGCTGATCTCTCACTAGTGGTTGTGGTCCTCTCCAAGGTCCTTTGACTAGAGTCATCGCGGTTATTGTGATTTGAGCTTTGAGAGCTCCTCTCTCTCAATTAGTCATCCACCCTAATCGCTTCATGTTAAAGACCCTAGCTAGCACATCTCGCTACAAGCTAGAGTTGCTTGCTAAGGCTTTGTACAATTCCTCGCCGCAGATTCCGTTTATGAATATGGTGGAGACAGCTCTTTCGTTAGGTCTCTCATTCGCAGGGATTCTCTTGAAGAGGCTGTGCACATGAGTGGCGTAGTCTCTTATGTCCTCCTTGTCCCTTTGACTGACATTCATTAGTCAAACTATGAGGTTGTCGAAGCATCCTACTTTCGAGAATATCTTTGTGAAGAGATCTTTTTGTCGAGCAAAGTTCTCTCGCTCTACTGTGTCTAAGCTGGTGTACCACGTCCTACCTTTATCACCTAAGCAAATTCCAATACCTTGGGAGCATTGAGCAAGGTCCGTGAGACCATTGGCCTTACAAACTTGCTCGAACTGCTCCATGAAGCTGTACGGGTCACTAGTAGGTTGGTACTTGTCCAACTGCTTAACTTCTGCATGGATTTTATATTGGCTCTTCGCCCCCTGAGTAATTCCTAGGCCTGAGAGTAGTGAGATCGCTAGCATTTTTGCACTTTATTCGGCATCCGTGTTGTCCATGAGCCTCTTAGTCACAAACTCGCTCAGCGTAAGGTCTGCCTCTAGTGCTCTCTCTCTCTCCATGTTTGGTCCTTGCTTCTGCCAGGCAATGCTAGCACACATTGAGCTTCATGCACATCTATTTCCTGATGTAGCTTCCTAGCTCTATGCTCACGGTTGTAGGCAGACATGCCTTCCATTGCTTTCCTCTCTTCCTCTAGGCTTTCCACTACCTCCTCTACTGGCCTAGCATGGATTACTATTCTGGTCAATAGATCGTATTCGTTGACCATGTCTTGGACCACAACTAGGAATTCACCCAAGTCCCCAGCTAGCTCCCAGGTTTGAGTTTTCTCCTGACATCGTCTCTGTCTCTTGCTTCACAAGGTTATCGATTAGTTCGAGTAGCTCCAGTACTGCCTTGCCCTCAATCTTGCTGTCATGTTGGTCATGTTGCCATCTCCAAAGGTCCTATCAATGGGGATCTGAGGCACCCAAGTACTTTTTGGGGTCTCTTCCTACTGGTGGGTTCCTTTGAGTTATTACGTCTGACTGTGTTCCTTGTTATTGAAAACAATCCTCAACTTATGTACACTCAGTGCTGAGTGCTTTGTTGTGCACAATGCAAAATCAGGCTTTTTGTTTTTTTGGTGCACTTGTGTAAAAGAAATTGCTGTGGGATGTGCAAACAAAACAAAACAGTCATACAAGTATGGCTATCCCCTTGGCCTGTCTATGACCTAGTACGGCTCTAAACACGGTCTTTGGTCGCTCCTAAGGGTTTTCTGGCGTCTATGTTGCTCTCTATACACTCCGTCATGGTTGGTTTACCATATAAAGGTTGATTTTTGGCTCTAAGTCAAGTCAGTCTCTTGGCCAAGCTGCTAGAGATCACTTTTAAACTGCACAATTGCAACTTTCTCTAGTTTTTGGCTTTGGCGAGCTGGCTTGGGTTTCTAGGGGTGCACTCAGATGTACCTTGACTGGTGGGCAAGTGGTACTAGTTTAGTGTTTTTATGTTCTACCCTGGTGGTCCAATTCCTAGAATCGAACTATCTAATTCTAGGTGGTCCGATTCTGGGATTCGAATGGCGGTCCAAGTCTGTCGAATGGTCCGATCAGACCGAACTAGTTTGACTCAAAATTTGGTCTGATTTTTTGTGTGGTCTGATTGTTCACTGGTCCAATCGGACCGGGCGATCTAATCGAGGTGGGTCCGATTGGACAAGTTGTCCGACTAGTTGGTGGGGAGTCCAATCGGTCCGACTACCACAGTTGGACATCCTGACTGTTCAACTCTAAGAGTCAACAGATAGACAACTGCAACTTGGTCTGACTGGACAGTGCACACGCACGATGACACGATTTTGCTCAATTTCTCCTAGTACTCGTCACAGCCCCCTGTCATACCTTCTAGATCACATCAATGGCATATAACGAAGATTCTTATGTACTTAGATCAGCTAAAAACACCAAAATCAAAGCGCGTGATCCCTTTGTGATCAGCATCTCTCTCTCTCTCTCTCTCTCTCTCTCTCTCTCTCTCTCTCTCTCTCTCTCTCTCTCTCTCTCTCTCTCTCTCTCTCTCTCTCTCTCTCTCTCTCTCTCTCTCTCTCTCTCTCTCTCTCTCTCTCTCTCTCTCTCTCTCTCTCTCTCTCTCTCTCTCTCTCTCTCTCTCTCTCTCTCTCAAGCTCTCTCAAGCTCTCTCACAATCACAAATGGTCAAATGAGGTCCTTTCGCCCACCCTTAGGATTTTTAGGGTCCTTCCCCACTCAGTCCTTGCCTCCAAGTTCATTCCCCTTGATCATCCTTAAGCTTCCAAACCCCCTTTTTCTTCATATTTCCTTAGCTATACCATGTTTACAATAGTCAAACCCTACTATTTGCTCATCGTACTTTGGTCCTATCCTACCTAAATGCAAACAAAAATCACAAGGAAATGCTTGGGTTGATTCAACCTACTCATTTACACATCAAAAAACCCAAAATACTTACTTGTTTTTTAAGATTAACACTCTTAAATCTCCTATCTACCTCAAGAACTAGTTTGGGGATGAAACTCTACTTCCATGCTCAATTCAAAGCACTCGACACTCAAGGTTTGAATCTGTTAGTCCTGGCAATGGAATCAAAATGAAAGAAGCTCTCTTGCTCAACCCTACCACTTAGTGGTCAAGAATTTCAAGCCAAGCGGCCATGGCTACCTCTCACATAGCCGATGCGCTCTCCCTACCTATGGGTGTGGTGAGCTTACCTTGATGCCCGATCGAGTATCCTCCTCTGCAATGCACACTGGTAGCTCCATGATCCTCGATGCAAGCTCGAGCAACCTCAATCCCTCTCTATCAAGCTCCATCTTCCATAGACATGCGAGACAAGAGAAGAAAATGAAGAGAGGAGATGGGGAGCTTCTTCTCCTCAATCCCTCACTCTCGCACACTCACTCCCTCACTCAAGCACACACAAGAAGGCAAGAAGAAGAGAAGAACAAGAAGAAGCTTTTTGCCACACACCAAGAATGAGAGTTTCCATTAACTTTTTGGCTTATATACATGCCCTCTTTTCCTTGGGCAGTCATCCCCTTTCTACATGGTCGGGGCCATTTTTCCCTTTGCCCTAACTTCCTAGCTTAGTCCTACCACCCGTCCATGGTTACAAATTGCACAAGAGGGAGCCTAGCACTCTTTTACAAAGATTTTGGCTGCGCCTTTATATTTAGAGGTGCGCCTTCTCGCTTTTGCCTATTTTGTAGCTTCCATGTTTGCACCTTGGACTCCTGCTAGTTGTTCCCATGCTTTTGGATTTTTTTCAGGTTTGTTCCCTTATGAGGCACCTTTTCCTTTTTTTCACCTTGCATTTTTCCTCTTGATGCCTCATTTCCCACTTTCTTTGCTCTATAGTAAATAGCTTAGTTTCCCAAAGTTTCATTGCTGTAATAATAGTTTGGGTAGCAAGCTATTAATGATAAATTTATGTCTATTAAGGCTTGATGCTATTCAAGTATTATCACTTACATGCATTGATGTCTATTAATGATAACTTTATGTCTATTAAGGCTTGATGGTATTTGAGTATTACCACTTACATGCATTGATGTCTATTCACACTTGAACTTGGATATGATTATGGATGGCTTACCACTTGGATTTGAGCTACACTAGATGCTTTAGAGCTTTGGCTTTAAGCTTTAGTTTATTTAGTCATTAACATTATGAATTTGAATACTTACTTGGGTTTTCTACTCCCATATATATGTTGGATTCCAGATGGTCATGTACTTTATGTCTTAAGCTAGTATTCCTCATTTGGCATTTAGATTTACTTCAGTGGGAGCTACTTGCTATTGGCATTTAGATATTTGGATTCTTTATGTAGTTGACCTTGGTTATTTTAGACAATGGGACTCTTGGTTCATGTATATACTCTCTTGTATGCTATTGGACACAATTACCTCTGCATGTGGGCTGATTTCATTTTGTATGCTTTGGACATCGGCACTTCTCTTTGTTAGTAGTTTATTAGTGATGTATGTGCTTATGGGATGTATGGTTTATTGAAACTTTGAGTTCATGATAGCCTTTTGGTACCGATGGTCTATGCTTAGTCAATGCTAATTGCATACTTTATATGCCAATTGCTACTCAGATATCCTTGGTAATGAACATTTGTTTTGTTATGTATTTGCCCATAGTTGGATTGAAATATATTGATGTCTTTGTTCTAGCACTGTTTTAATTATAGTTTTCAGCATTCTTTATGCGAGCATCTTCCAATGTAGTGCTATTTTCAATATTGAAAAGCTTGATAACATTAATTTCACCTAATGGAAGATGCATGTATGGCAAGGATTGGTTTGAAAGAAGCAAGTTATAGCCCATTGAAAACCAAGAGTGTAAAGCCCAAAGGCATTGATTAGGATACTTGGGATGAGTTGGATGAGCTATGTAAATCCACCCTTATATTTTCATTCTCAAAACAAGTGTGTTTAAATGGTGTAGCACCTGAGGATAATGCTTGGCACTTATGGGGTAAGATATACAATCTTTATGACAAGCAAAGTCCTGCTTCATAAATATACTAGTTGAAACAACTCATGGATCTTTGCATGAAGGAAGGGACTAGTGTGTCTACACATTTGAATGAGTTTCATTTGATTTTCAATCAATTGGCTTCGTAGGTCATTGAGTTTAAGGATAATCTCCCTCCTTTGGTCTTGCTTGTGACGCTTCCCAAGTCATGGGACACTTTCTGTATTGCCATGTGTGCTAATATGCCTAAGGATGGTTCAAAACTTTGGGTTGAGGATGCCTTACTTACAAAGGAGATCAACAGAAAGAATGTGGATGCATCTAGTACTTCTCATGCATTGGTTTTTAGGAGCAGACATGATGGCAAGAGAAATGATGATTACCATGGTAGAGACTCACAGCAGTCTCATCTCGCAAGTAGTCTCATAATAAGTCATGTGGTCATGAAGCCTCTCTTACATGACAATATTGTGGGAAGCATGGTCATATTCGACCACAATGTGATAAGATATGTGATGTGATGATAAGTGCAAAGAGAATCAATATGAGATCCACCAATGTCTCATGTTGAGTAGAAATCCCAATAGATATGAACCAAGTCTCATAGATCATATAAGATATCTACCAAGATTGGATGTGCGTGTGCGTGTGCGTGTGCGTGTGCGTGTGCGTGTGCGTGTGTGCGTGTGTGGGTGTGTGTGTGTGTGTGTGTGTGTGTGTGTGTGTGTGTGTGTGTGTGTGTGTGTGTGTGTGTGTGTGTGTGTGTGTGTGTGTGTGTGTGTGTGTGTGTGTGTGTGTGTGTGTGTGTGTGTGTGTGTGTGTGTGTGTGTGTGTGTGTGTGTGTGTGTGTGTGTGTGTGTGTGTGTGTGTGTGTGTGTGTGTGTGTGTGTGTGTGTGTGTGTGTGTGTGTGTGTGTGCAAACTCTATAAAATTTGGTCAAATACTTGATCACATTGGCAATAAGAGTTGTGAAGAACATACTCGCCATAGGAAAGGAGGGCAAGATAAATGACAAAGGTAATAAGGCTTTTGAAGTCACCAGAAGGTGGGGATATGCTCCTTCATGATTGATAAGAAGGTGGGGATATGCTCCTTCATGCTCCTTCATGATTGATAAGAATGACAAAGGTAATAAGCCATTAAGTGAGTCAAAGAGGAGAACATGAAAAGCTTGAAGAAAAAGTTAGCAATGGCAAAAGTAGCTCTCCAATATAACTTTAATACTACTCTAATACTATGCTACCAAGAACATAAGTTGAGCGTACCGAGGGAATCGGATAAATATTTCTAAAGATATAAAATTTGAGAAATCAAAGAAATGGGCTTTACGATAATAATCACTTCAAGATAGCCTCTACTTCTAGTGTGTTAGACCATAGGAACTAGAAGAAGAATAAAATGTGCCACTACAACCAATATGGATGGCTTATCCATGCCAATATATGATGATCATCGATACATGGAGCCAGAAGAATAGTCCTACAAGCACCACAAAGAGCACCTTGGTGGAGAACCCATTTTAGAAATGCTATAGCCACAAACCCAAAGGTTGTTAGTAGCAAAATTATCTTAATAATTAGATCTACTGTATAGCATGTGTTCAATGTACCATTTTCAAATGCCAGTGGCAAAATAATAGGACTTTGATGTGCCACTATGAAACTCTAATTAGCACATTTCAATATTAATATTCCCATTGCATTTAACTTCCTCGTCCCTCAAAGCCTTAAGAGAGTGCTAGCATCTCCATAACCAATAAACTCAGTTGTACAAGTATACTTATGGCTAAAATATGGTTTGAATAGATAGATGAGGAGGCTTTTGTCCAATCTTGCAAGGATAGCAAAGCGTGTGATGTGTAAAATATGCATTGAAATCCAAGGAGGCATATGGATACTAGTCTATGTAAGTGTAATATCCTTTGTACTAATTACCATGCCTTGCTTGTTTTTTCAAGGACCGTTACAAAGCAAAGAGTGGATTTAACATGTTACAAGATCAGTAGAAAAATTTGAGGTCTTGAAACAACCTTACAAGGGAGTTTGGGTAGAATATTCCTTCACAAAATGGGGGACATGGTAATGTTTTTGCAAATCAATTCCAAACTTGTCAAATATTGCATTTTTAGAAACTACTCATTTGGATCTTTCTGATACCTCCCTTCCTTTTATTATATACCAAAATTAGGGTTAGGGTTAGGTCCCTTCTTTGGGGTGGCATTCCATTTGTGTTTTAGTGTCTGCACCCCTTTTTGTGTTTTAGTATTTTTCATAATTGTGAATTAGAGTTTGCACGCTGCTACCCACTTTGTGGGCTCTTGGCCATTCTTTGCTCAATGCATGCCTATATCTTAACCTAATCTAACCTAGCCTACACTATTATAGTTACATATTCCTTTACAGATTGCACATAACAATTGCAAGTGTGCCAAATATAGCTACAAGTGATAATATAATGTGTATGGGTCTAATCCCAACTTTTACAAAACAATATAACCATGATAATAAAATGTCCATAAAGTAATATATGTGCCCAAAAAATACATTAAAGCTCTAAATAATAATAATCCACTAAAATATGGATCCACTTGACTTTGCCTTCCAAATTTGCTATTAAGAGAGGCCCTATTCAAGATATAAGGATACTACCAAGGAAATCGATATTTATGGGTTCCAAAATGCTTTCAACCCCTAAACCCACCAACACCTTAGGAGTGAAATAACAAACCTACTCTCAAGTAATAGCCAGAGAAGCCCATGGCAAAGGCTATGACTCTAAAACCCACTATGGCTCTTCAAAAGCCTACAAAAGTTGTTATGGTATACAAATGAAAGGAATTGGCAACCATACATCTCAAGTAGTAATGGACTCGATCTTTTTCTCAAGACATGTAGCCTAAACCAAAGGACCAACTCAATCATGCTACTAAACTAACCACCATGAATCTAGATGCGATGATCAATCTATAGAATGGCAAGATAATTGGTAGAGAGCACAAAGCTTACAATGACAAAATGCTTCATGGGCTAGACACAACTTTTGGAGCTCTTGCGAGAGCTCAAAATGATTGATATGGGTATCGTTAATGATGATGTGGTCAAGGTCATGGCATGCTAGCATACCACATGGGAGGACCACAAATATATATTCCTAAAAAGCATGTTGATCAAGGATGCCTTTTTTAAGACTTTAATAGAGGAGGATGCATAAGCTATTTGGCTCATTCGCTCTTACGATTCTATGACCAAAATTAAGAGTGAGTTTAAAGTTTAAGAATTGAAATAGAAAATGAATTTCTAAAGTCTTGTCCCAAGAGGATGGTACAAACATTGGATTGAAATCACATGTGCTAGCAACCATATTATGTTGAATGCCAAACAAGAATGTGTGATCAAGTATAGTATGGCCCCACATATTATGCAACTACTATTCTAAATTCTATCATCCTCACACTAGGAATCTAGGCTCTCTACCATAACTTCAATATCATTTTCTACTAGATAAAGTTTTGCATTAAGAGAATCTTCACATTGGTACTTGATTTGGCGCACCTAACTTTTTATTTGATATAATTACCTTTATTTTGCATCCTAGTATGCCAATTCTTTGATCTAAAACCCTTAGGAAAACTTCAATATAACACTAAAAGCTATGGCTAATGGATGCATAAGGCCTAGGCACACTAAGAACTTTATGTAAATAAACACTCTCATTGTATATAAAGAAGCAAAGTCTTTGATTATTGGTAAAATTCCACACACACACACACACACACACACACACACACACACACCAAGAAAAGACACTAACTACACCAACCCCTATAACATCAAGAAGTATTACAACTCTTCTTGAGTGGGACGAGAGAAGTAGTACAAGGTAAAGTTATAGAGATATTGATGTTTTTTTTTACTTTTCAAATCTTAACCTTATATTAGAAATTTCTTAAAATGAACGCTTTAATTGTATGTAAATGGTAAGAAAAGGGTCACTCATAGGACTTGTTCATTGAGACTAAGAATGAGGATAAGATTGTATTCACTGTGGAGCAACAACAACACTTTGGATTGGACCCACGACTCTAGTGCTCCAGAGACACGAGGTTCAAAATCATGAGCAATATTGACAAGGTAATAAAGAGCAATGTTGCAATAAAGAGAGTGGTGGAACAATGTGGTCAGAAGTTTTATTTAAGTTTGATGTGTGGGGTATTTATTGATATCCATTATTAGGCATTCATCAAGACATAGTACTCATATACAATGACTAGAACCATTGTTAATCCTCAGACGAATAAAGTGGAAAATTAGAAAAATCTAAAGCAGAAGACAAGGTGAAGGCAAAAGTAAAACAGGAGATGAAGGCATGCCAGGAGAAATATGGAAACACAAGAAGTGTAGAAGAGTCCTGGATCAAGGAGAAAGGCGTATAAGAAAAAGCGCAAGTCAATGCTTTTGTAAAAGAACACAAGGCACACCATGATTTATTTTAAGAGTGTTGGGCTCTCACCCGTGCAATTTGTAAATGTAGATGGGTGGTGGAAAGGAAGCTAGGAAGATAGGAGGATAAGGGGATAAGGGGATGACCGCCCAAAAGGGGTTTAAAGTTTTGTATATAAAGTTGAAAAGTGAATGAGAAGCTCATTCTTGTGTGTGGCCAAAAGTGGCTCTCCTCTTCTTCTTCTTCTTGCTTGCTTGAGCTTGTACTTGAGAGAGGGAGGGTGAGAGTGTGAGGAAGTGAGTGTGTGAGGGTGAGGGACCGGGGAGAAGAAGCTCTTCATCTTCTCCTCTCTTCTTCTCTTCTCTTCTCTTCTCTTGCTCGCGGCAATGGAGCTTGGAGCGGGGAGCTTGAGGATGGAGCTCACTTGAAGCTTGCACTTGGATCATGGAGCTATCGGAGTGCTCGAGAGAGGAGATAACTCGATTGGGCATGGAGGTAAGCTCACTACACTCGTAGAGATGGATGGCGCATCAGTTATGTGAGAGGTAGCCATTAGTGCTCGGCTTGGAATGCTTGAAGCAATAAGCGGTCTGTGGGTCTTGGCAGTTGAGCGAGAGCTCCCACATTTTGGTTCCATTGCCGGGACCAACGGATTCAAGCCTTGAGCGTTTACGTGCTTAGAATCGAGCATTGAAGTAGGGTTTTCCCTGAACCGATGCTTGAGGTAGATAGGTAGGAAGCGAGGGAGTTTGAAGAGGTATTTGATCTCCTTAGCAAGTAGGTTTTTGGTTTTTGTATTTGCAAAATCATGTTGAAGTAGTGTAGGTATTTGCTTTGTGATTTGGATGCATTAGGGTAGGAAAAAACAAAGAAAAAGAAGACAAATAAGCATCATGGTTTCTGCTATCATAATAGGGCATGAGGGTTTAATCCATTTGCCAATTTGCATTGTGGAGTTTATTGGCTATTCCAGGTATATACAACTCTTCCCCTCCATCCATAGCTTTGATTTGGAGGTGTGTGCAATAGGCCACGACTTGAATCATGTGATTCAAGCGATTTATCATTGTGACAGTCAAAATCATGTCGCGTTCGGCCCATCCAAGTGACGGTGAGTCTGAGTTGAGTCCCAGAATCGGCCCTTGACCCACTACCACTTAGACACGAACCACTCGGACCACTTGACTCGAACACCCACCACTCGGTCCTCAAACCGGCCAAATTCACCCTTCGAACCACTTGCATTCAACCCACCTGACTCGACCCTTAGCCCTCAGATGAGTTAAATTGGACATTCGGTCCCTACAATTTGAACCTGTTGGGCCGAATTTGGATTTTTTCAAAATTCTAACATGTAGATTCTGAAACCAACCAGAGACCACATAGAGCCAAAAGCACATCATAGATCTATTACTAGACTGAAATCCAAAGCAAGTAGTTCAAAACTTGGCTATGAACGGTCCTTCAAATCGCACATGGCATTCACTATGATGGCCCTACCGGCCGGGAGGGACTCCCCCCCCTGGACCCCTGCAGAGGGGGCTCTGCCCCCTTCTCACCTCCCCCAAGTAGGTTGGAGAGAAGACGCGCACCACGATAGGTCCTCCAAATTAGATCCTAGTGTAGTAAGGGCTCTACACAAGCATGGATTCTCACTTGCAAAGGAGCAACCAAAAGCCCATACCCAAAGACAGAGACCCTAGAACCTCAATGGGCCAATCTAGCCATGGGCACAAGGGCCATACCACAAAAACATGTATAGATTGCGTCCGCATCTAGTTAAAGCGGAATGGAACAACATCAAGCTACAACCGCAAGCGTGTCAAAGAAGGAATCCACAGTGCTACTTTGCATGATGGCCAGGAGCTCAAGCAGTCAACCAAGGCCTATCTCCTTCTATATCCCTAGCAACATGCTAGAACTTCACAAGATCCTTGAGTATCTGACAGGTAAATTGATTGGCAACCCCGCTTCTAATCTCAAGCCTCTCAGAGATCTGTTGGATGAGCTTTAGTGGAAATGGACTAAGGTGCACAATCTGAACTTACTGTACGATTGGGCCTTAATCACTGACGAAGGATAAGCTAGAGACAAGAGTCTAGGAGATGAGGAGCAGTCACGAGGATCTGATTCCGATGACGAGTACGAGGACTGCCACTCCATTAGTGAGAAAGCACGACGGAAGATGTGGTTCAACAAGCATGTCAAACAACGCAAGTTTGAGCAGGGAGACCTTGTTTTGCTCTACTCAGTAAAGGCCCACGAGCAAAAAATGAAATTTCAAGGATTAGGACCTTTCTGAGTGTGCACCATAGGTGGGGCATAGGCTTCTTCAATGGCAGTTTCATGAAGAAGTACTACCCTCCCACACACCCACTACATGAGCCCCCTATGCTAGAAACCCCTGTCAATGTCCACATAGCCACCATCACCAAACTAGAGGATGAGGATGAAGAGGTAGTAGTACCAGCATACCTGCGTATCACAGCCACTGCCCGGTGCGTGCACGCATTTGATGCCTTGATTGACGAGGGAGCTAACTTCAATGTCTTGACTTACGCTCATTGGACCCTCATTGGCCAGCCACACTTACAGCTCACCAACACTAAACTTAGCCCATTCGGGGGCAAGTCATATGCACTCCTAGGGAAGTGCAAGATCGTAGTCTCTATCGAGTCTGATCATCTTCTATGTATTTCCAAATACAAAGAATGTAGGTTAAGAATCGTTGTTATGATGCACTTTCAAGAAGCAAGCACAGTGCAATGTAGATTACGATCTGCAACGTATTCACCTCTCCATTGGCAACATTCAAACCATGATAGCCTTTAGCAAGGGCAGGAGGCTCCACCCAAGCCTACCATGCCACAGATAGAGCTACCTAGGACCAAGCCTAGGGAGGGGGGTTGTGAGTCATCACAACCCACCCAAACTAGGAAACCACTTCCAACTAAGGCCATCCCCAAAGCCACTGAGCCCACCCTTAAATGGGTGCCAAGGAACCAAAAACGGCCTACGCATAGCAAGCAAACACGCCCCCATAGGGCCAACAACTATTGTTCGAAACCTAAGTGATCGATCCGACACTATTGACATAGATGCACAATCAAGCCCCGATGGATTCCCAAACATCTATTGCGAGCCCAAGGATACTACCAAGGAAACACTTGGATATGGGTGCCCAAGACGAGAGATCTTAGAAGCATAGCCCAACATCGACCATCGACTACCATCCCATCTCCAAGTAGCCCCACTCCTGCTAAGGTAACAAACACCCAGGAAACCCGAGCTGCAAGACCCACAAAACCTATGATGGTTGCAGTCAACAAACTCTAACCAATATATTGACCGAAACAACAGCTAGATACCCCAGACTCATCTAACTTTGGAAAGCTTGGCACCCCAGTGGCTGTGCAAGAAGAGGGAAATGCACCATCTATGCCACTAGAGCCACCCTCAGTACCCCAAACCAACATTGGACACATGGATCAGACTACGGAACTACCCTTAGACACACCACTATCAAGTTCTCCGCCCCTCAAACCATTATTGTCTAGCTCAAGTCCACCCCAACCACCAGCAAGTCTTAGGCCTTCCTATGAGCTACATGTGACTAGCCGCATCAACTCGGGTGATTTCTAACCGATGTCCTAACTTACATTACCCAAGTATGCATTAGTCCTAGTAATCTCGATTGTCATGCCCACTTGGAATACAACCCTGATTTCTACGATTGGCTTATGCCAAATTAGATAGCACCAGACTATGCTCAAAATTCTTGCCTCTCCCATGTCTAATCTTGGGAAGGATTCTTCTCGTTCCCAAGGGGGGAGGGGGTAAGGTGAAGTAAGGGGAAATCAAGGAAAGTGTCATAAAATTTTGGAAATGAATAGAATTGCTAAAAAGAAAATTCTCTTTTCATGCTTAAAGCATGTTCTTCTTTCCATAAAAGCATGATCAACTCCTATTTATCTTCCAACAAGAAAATGTCTTAAGAATGCTAATGGTGAACCATGATATATGACATGAACTTAAAATGGCAGGGCAAGATAAAGGTAGCAAGCTTCCTTTCACAGAAGAAGAGCAGACTAGGTACGACCTAGACGAGGCCATCCTGGAGGAGTTGACTATAAAGCAGCTGGTGGACAAATGTGCCCTCGGGAAGTACATGGAGAAAGTATGGCAAGCAATCGACTACAGTATGTGCGTAGAATTCCTGAGAAGTTTTGATGATGCAAGGAACTATGCCATAGTAATAGTTAGGACAGGAGAAGAAGCGCATCAAGTGAGGGTACCAGTGAACGCTACAATGATCAAGAAGGCCTTGGGCTTGGCCATCAAGACAGAAAGAAACCTTCGAATAGACGTATATGCCATTTTGGGAGTGAATAAGCATGATGTGCACACGGTGGATGGGATAAGCCTATCAGACATCCCAAACCCAAAAGTGAGGATGCAAGCAAAGGTGGCCCATGCCCTCTTCTCGGGATAGAGGTACACCACATTGATGAACAAGATTGGCATGCCACTGCTGGAAAGCATAGCCATAGGGTCCCCTGAAGAAGTGGATTGGAATGGGTTTGTCTTAAAAACCATCAAGACCTCAGCCGCCGTCCTAGCCACAAGCATAGCACCAAAAGGAGGGGAGTCCCCATCCTCAACGGCCAGATCAGCACGTAAGAAGCCTGCCTCCAAGGCCTCCATGATCAGATTCGACGAAGTCTTAAAGACCATCATCCAAGAGGCCATAAAGGAGGTAGAAGGAGCTAAAATGCCCTGATGTAGAGCAATTCAGAGGGAGAACCATCAATGATCAGGAAGAGAAGGAAGTGCAGGCTACCCAGAAACAAGCCAGGGCACAAGAGAAGAAGAAGGCCACGAAGCCCCAGCAACAAAGGATAGAGGAGATGATGGGCCCGGAGCTAAAAAGAGCTCAAAAAGAATCCAAAATGGTGGAAGAACAACAAAGGCGAAAGGAGGAGAAAGAAATGAAGAAAGTGAGAGAAGAATCACAAGGAGCTAAGGAGAAAGGAGGATGAAGACATGGTGAAGGCCATGCATAGGTCTGTAGAGGAGACCCACGGTGCCAAAAAAATGGCCACCTTGAGCCCACGGCACAAAGGCAAACCAAGCGATAGTGTAGAAGCATCCCCAGTTGTTGTAGGAAAGGGTGAAGCCCCGCTGCACCCCCTCCCTTTGACTCTCACACCTTAGACCGCCACCACCACCTCCACAACACAAGAGCCAATGCCTGCCATGGACACCATTCAGCTCATGTCCATGATGCAGTCCCTAGTCATGAAAGTACAAGAGATAGCGCCAGGGGGCAAGAGCCAAAAGGCACGCTACACCGGACCCCGAGTCAAGACAAGACCCAAAATGGCAAAGGTTGGAAGCATTCACCACCACAGCACCGCCAACGATGCCTCGGCTTTGCGGACTATGATGCCTACATAGCTAAACTCCTAGCCTAGCTAGAGAAGACTAAGGAGGAAGAGAAGAAGGCTGCGACTGTGAAAATAGAGGCCGAATGAGGAGTTGTTGTGGCTCTATGGCTAGAGATGACACGGCAAGCAGTGCAGCATCAGAAAAGAATTCAAAACCTGAAAGAGCAAGTTGGTGCCAAAGAAAAGGAGGCTCAAGAAAATGAAGACCGCCTAAGGCAAATACTAGAGGAGAAAAACCAAGACTTGGTGGCAGAGCAGCGGGACCACAAGTGGCTCATCTAGCAATGTGCTAAGCTCTAGCAGAAAATGGCATAGCTGGAAGCTATGCATGCAAAACTACAAGGAAGGCCGCAAGAAGGAGACTAGATACCAGAAGAAAGATGCCAAGAACAGGAAGATGCCCTGGTATTCCAACTGTGGTCAGCAATGGAAGAGCAAGGAAGACTGGAGAGAGAAATAGAAGTCGTGTTAGAAATGAGGGACGAGGCCATCGACAAAGCACTGGAAGCCTACAAGATGACCTGAAGAATGCCCGAAAGGAGGTGGAGGCACTAATGGCCATGTCCATGACCAAAAGGAAGTTGCACCAGGCAAAGCTTGAAAGTTATGCACAAACCACTAAAGATCTATCAGAAGGATCGTAGAATCCTACCAATAGTACTTTGTGTGACTGAGCAAGGTAGGAGGATAGCTGAGGAGCAGTTGAACCACTGGGATAAAGAGAAGACCCAGATGATGGAGATCTAGAGTGAACAGCAACAGGTGGTAATGATGCTATCTTAGGAGATGGAAAGGGGTAAGGAAGATCTGGAAGAGAAGACACAGCAATGGGAGAGGCACAACTTTGAAAGAGTCTGAGGATTGACAGAGCGCTTGGCACTGGTGGAGTGCGAGGGGGTATTCGCAAAATCTAGAGAAAAAGTCATAGAAGTATGCTTCGACGCACAGAGGCAATCATTTTTTAGCATAGTGCTTCATGTCACACACGTTGAAGGCAAGGATTCGGTGGAGCGAATGAAAAGGAAGCTGGAGTTAACAACCAGAGCTTTATGGTATGGCCTACAAGAGCGTGCACTCCCAACCGGCACATGCATAAAGCAATGCAGCCACTTGCGACAAGACGCCCTTTCCACCGATGAGCTTAGGGAACTTGGATTCGAGGAGCAAGAGCAGCCCCATCCACTCCTAGTCCAACACACAATGGAACAAGATACCAAGGAAGGGCAGGGCATTCGAAGAAGAATCGAAAATCAGAGAGCCGAGTTTGTCGATCCACCCCTGGAAGAGCCAGAGGGTGCCCAGGTTCCCAAGCACGTTATTGCTGCAAGAAGAAGAAAGAACTTTCAGAGCAAGCCACAAAGAGTGTGAGGATCACCATCCCATCAACTGGCCACATGAGTTGACTATTTGGCAACAACGGGAGCTCCAATCCCAACCCTTCGAGGTCTCCTTCATCTCCCCACAAGCCTTGGACCGAGTCTTACCCCTGGAGGTAGTGGAACAGATCATTCGATTGGGAAATACTTGGAGTGGAGCATTGTGATCACATAATGGAGGCAGGAACCCACAGACTACAGGTAGGATAAGGTCTATCAGGTTCCCAAAACCGTCCGAGGTTACAAGGTGTAGCCAAAGTGGTGGAGGAGGATTTGGAACACCAATTTTGCTACAGGGATGGCCTTCTCTTCTGCGGTCAGCTACAAGAAGAATGGAATGATCCTATCTACATTCCCTACCCTCACAGTAGACATGGAGTGGATTACGATAAGGGGATGCATGGCAGGTACGACTTTTCGAGATCTACAACGTCAACATAGCAACTCCTGAGGAATGCATGACCTTTAGAGCAGGGGACTTGTGCCCATCCATCAACCGCTTCCTCAAGGATTTATCTTCCTGCCCAGATCCAGCCTTCATAACTACTTGTAATTACCTTAAGACCATTAGGTTTTTCCTTAAACAAGAGCCAACTGAGGAAGCCCACCTTCCCCCACTCTTTTTTGACATTAATCTAGGAATAGATAATTGCGCTACGGCTAGGCTCTTGATGAGGGCAACCCTACTTCCCTCGTTTTGTATGAGGATCCTTGAAGACACAAGCGATAGCCACTCTACAAGGTGCAATCATCCTTTCTTGTCAACCACATCTCTTAATGCAAAGGCTAGTATCAAGGAATACCTCTACAGAGCTATGCTTTTTTGACTACGTCCTTAAGACCACCTCGCAAATCCGTCCGAAGAAGATCAAGCTAGAGCCTAGTTGCACCCCTTGCATCAAAATTCCGGCTCTAATCATCTACTCAAAAAAGAAAAAAAGAGAAAAGAAAAGAAAAAAAAAGCCACTCACAATCACAACACAACACCTAGGGGTCCTCAAATTAGGTACGTCCAGTGACCTTGGTCGGCTGGCTCTGTTCCTTGGCTCCGTTCCTAACCCTCTAGCCTCATTTTGATCCCCCACTTCCTACTTAGGGCACATAGCATGCACACAAGGCACCACACAATAGTGGGACACACCCACATGTAATGCACCTTTCTTTTCTTTCTAGGCATGATTGAAGGCCCCACTACCAGCTTCAAAGACCCCATCATCTATGCAATGCCCTCCCCATCTTGCGCCATGTGCCATCAGATAAAGCACAACCAACCAAGGGGCGAGTGCAACAACCACGATCAGAAAGTGAATGACGAAGCTCATTTGGAATAGTGCATGCGCACTTAGCTACAGAGAGTTAAATTATAGGTCCATCTAACACCATTTTGAATTTCAAAGATGGTCTCGCCCCTCCACATCCCTCCAACACCAAGGATCATATCCAATGCCAGGGCCTCTCAGTTCCAAACAACCCTCCAATACCAAGGCCCCTACCCAACCCAAGGGCCTTTCAGTTCCATAAATCCCTCTAACAAATCCAGAAATCCCTCCAACACACCCCCACCGTGGTATGTCCACAACCTCAAGAAACCCCTAGTATCCCAACACCACCGTCCCCCTCACCACCAGCAAGTGCCATGGGACTGGCACTCGTCTAGGAGGGGGTAATGTTAACCCTCAGACGAAAAAGGTGGAAAATTGGGAAAATATAAAGCAGAAGATAAGGTGAAGGCAAAAGTAAAATAGAAGATGAAGGCGCGCCATGAGAAATATGGAAACACAAGAAGTGCAAAAGAGTCCTGGATCAAGGAGAAAGGCATACAAGAAAAAGCGCAAGTCAATGCTTTTGTAAAAGAACGTAACGCACACCATGATTTATTTTAAGAGTGCCAGGCTCTCACCCGTGCAATTTGTAAATGTAGATGAGTGGTGGAAAGGAAACTAGGAAGATAGGAAGATAGGAGGACAATGGGAAAAAGGGCCTAGGCTACGGCCAGCCATGTAAAAAAGGGGATAAGGGGATGACTGCCCAAAAGGGATTTAGGGTTTTGTATATAAAGTTGAAAATTGAATGAGAAGCTCATTCTTGTGTGTGGCCAAAAGTGGATCTCTTCTTCTTCTTCTTCTTCTTCTTCTTCTTCTTCTTCTTCTTGTTTGCTTGCTTGAGCTTGTACTTGAGAGAGGGAGTGTGTAACGTGTTCGCTTGACCACTTGTGGGACACGTCTTATCAGCCCATCAGGAGGGGATTCTAGAAAGCGCCAGCAAGGAATGTCACAGGGTTTGCGATCTAGGTCTTCTCGAGTCTGCCCTGAAGCGGAAGTATCCGGCCGTTCCCACTTAGGACCGACCTAAAATCAGGGTTTCTTTCCTATCAGCCAAGTCTTTGGGAAGTAGCTAGCGTCGAACTCCAGATGACCCACTTTGAGTAGGTACAACATAGTCGAAGCAGTTTTATGTTGCACTTGGTTCATAGAGAATGGGAAATGAGAGGAATGCACCGCTCAACTCTTTGCCCGTAGGGCATAGTCCCATTTCGGTCCCCTAAAACGACATGAATTGGGTTCTAACTTAACAATACCTAAAGTCATCCGACGGTAAATCCTTGTGAGAAGCCTCCCAGTTCTTTGGGACCACCCAGCCATAGGACGAACCCATCGGGGGATTCCATCCACCCGCTTCCCTTGATAGCTTTAGTTGTCTAATTAGGTCCTACCACATTTATGTGCGACATTTAAAATCAACTTCATTAATTAAGCCTTTTAGGGCACAGAGTTCTTTCACGTAATTTACAACACATACACAAAAACAAAACAAGCAGTCCTTTTATCAAACAAGTTCCTTAACTTATCTTTAAGTTAATCTTTGTCTCTTGCCCATACAGGAGAATTATGTATCCCTTCTATCCAACAGAAGTACCCAGTCCAAGTCTCATGGCACCGAAATTTCCATCCTTTATCTAGAATAGGATCTTCCAACGTCCCAGACGTTGGGCTCATGGGGATCTCCAACTCCATTCTGGACAAGCAAGGGGTGTCCAGAGCTCCACCTGACCCACAAGCGGTCTAGGAGTGAGATGTCCTTTCCGTGGTTGGCCTTTTCACCACTCGACCATCGGCCTGTGAATCGAGCAATGCCCTCTCGAAATAATCCGCAATGTGATCTTTGAGATGATCCACGCATGCAAAATATCCTTCCTTAATTAATCCAATTAAAATTCAAGCACAATCAAAGCAATCAGGCCTAATATCATATTCTAGAAAAACATTTCTTTATTCCCATGGCAACTTGTCATTACAGACCCCTACCATGCATTTGCTATCAACACAAGCCTTTGACTATAAATCACAATGCAACAATCCCTTGATTGAAAGAAAAACATTTAGGGTGTTGTTCAATCAACCAACAAAACTAATTGTATTTTTCCCAAACAATACAATAATAGATGCGACAATGATTCCATCGCATATTCGCTCTCCCCCTTGGGGCCAAAGAGTAGAATTTACTTAATATTCCCTCCTTTAGCCTAAGGCATATGCTAAAGGTTCCAATACTATACATGACGTAAGTCCTATCATTCCAATGCAAATTAATCAATCTAGCAAGAGCATTTATGCCTCTTCTCTAAGTGACAATTATCTTTTAGCATTTCCCTACTATGCAATATTTTTTCTTGGCTTTATCTTCCTTTCTCCTAAGGCAAGGAGTCGCATGTCATTAATGTAAAGTTTACATAATCTCTCCCATGTATATACCATGCATATGCATTTGAGAACTTTAAACAATATTATCATCTGTAAAGATTAATCAAAGACTCATCGATGCTCAATACTTTAGTGTCCCATATGTTGCTTATGCTATGCATGGATTTATCACATAGCAACTAGGTGCAATTTAACTCCCTTTGATACAAGCACTTCACAAACTTCATCTTTGAATATTTGAGATGTGATTTTATCCTTTTCAATGACCTATTCTAGCACCACAAGGTACGGATCCTAATGTATCTCTTGTGAGCATTAAAACAAGCATCTATCAATTTGAAAATGCATTACTTACGACCAGTACCGCAATTGGATTGATAGTGATGCCTTTGCCTGAAGCTCTGTTGTTGGTTATAGGATTGTCATCCGCAAGTGACATTCTTCACTTAGAGGCCATCGTCCGCAAGTAGACTCAAGAGATTAAGAAGGGGGAATAGATTCGAGATGAGGGAGCGAAAGAGAACATGGTTAAATCGAGGATCGAGATAGAGGAAAATTGTGAAGCCTCTCGAGGTAACTCTTCTCTCTCTCTCTCTCTCTCTCTCTCTCTCTCTCTCTCTCTCTCTCTCTCTCTCTCTCTCTCTCTCTCTCTCTCTCTCTCAAGCTCTCTCTCACAATCTCTTGGAGGGGTATACTCTCTCTCTCTCCCTCTCTCTTGCAACCTTTTGGGGTCTCCTTATGCTCCCTTGTGCCTCCCCATGCCTCATATTTATAATGAATTAGAGAGGAGGGGATAAGTCTGAGAACAAGAGTGGAGGGGCTCTTAGAAGACTCAGTGATCTGATGCTCAGATCATAAATCTGATGGTTGCATTGGCTCCAAAAGGGGGGTAAAACTCCAAAACGCTTGTTTAGAAAGCTCTTAGTTCACTCCTTCTTTTCTTTGTTTGAAGTGATGTCTACTGCCTGTAGACTGCGATCGCGGTGGCGCGATTTCGCAAATCACTTTTCTTTATTTTTCTTTTTATAAATTCTCCAAAACTAACTAAAACATCACTTATCTTTTCTTTTAAATGACTTTTAGTTCTATCTTTTTAGGATAATATCTAAAATATAATAGTTTTTCTTTTCCCAAGAATCTAATATTTTTGGACCATTCAAACTATACACATTAATACTAGTGATTAATATGGCGTATAAGTCCCATTCACATTGTACTTTTCGTGAAGGGTGACTATGGTCCTTATCACTTCAAGGAAAATGTCAGATTTATGACTCTCGATTTTTTTCTAATATATTTTTAATTGAATGAAAATTATTAGCTATTAATGCTAGTCAGTTTTTACCTTAGTTAGTCTTTAGTTAGTAATCTTACTAACTTATTAATTGACTAACTAACTTTCAAACTAACCAACTAACTTTTATTGCGTGGAAATGTTACAGAGTGTGAGAGTGTGAGGGAGTGAGTGTGTGAGTGTGAGGGACCGAGGAGGAGAAGCTCTCCATCTTCTCCTCTCTTCTTCTCTTCTCTTCTCTTCTCTTGTCTTGCTCACGGCAATGGAGCTTGGAGCGGGGAGCTTGAGGATGGAGCTCGCTTGAAGCTTGCACTTGGATCATGGAGCTACTGGTGCTCGGGAGAGGAGGTAACTCGATCGGGCATGGAGGTAAGCTCACTACACTCGTAGACATGGATGGTGCATCAACTATGTGAGAGGTAGCCATTAGTGCTCCGCTTGGAACGCTTGAAGCAATAAGCGGTCCGTGGGTCTTGGCGGTTGAGCGAGAGCTCCCACACCCATCAAGATTTGTATGAATCGTAGAAATATGTCTTACAATATCCCATTTTTTCTTTGGCCCAATAGAAGAAGAACTAGGAATTAGACAATAAATATAAAAGTATGATAGAGATAGAAAGCCCGACAACTATCTCAATCAAACAAAGCAATCCAGACGTCACTTAAGACACTTGTTCCATTATAGATGAGGACTTGCATGTCACTACTTAGGTCTCCCACACCATGTTTTACACAAAATTGTATGAGAAGAGACAAATAGAAAAAACAACGTAACTTGAAGAGAATAGAGCAAATCAACAAGAAAAAAAAAATTAAAGAAAAGTTCAACCTCCAAGAGTGAAGTAGAAGAGACCAAATTTCATGTCATATTAGAGGGATCTGCGAAAGAGTTTGACACCATATAAGCTACTTGTGCCAAGGAATATGAAGATAACCTCGTGGACACGAGAATGTCCTTTGAGGAGGATATGAGGAAACAAAAGGAATTGTGCCATAAAAAGTAGAAATTGAATTGTCCAAGACTAGACAAGGACTAAGTTCTAGCAAAGAGATGGAAAAGGTAGCAGGGGAGGTGCCCGTACCTATTGCTCATAATGATTTGCAAAGGTTGTTGAGAAGGGTACAAGAGATACAAAATGAGATGTCCAAGATGAAGAAAAGAAAAGCAACACAATATATAATGGTCACTTCTCATATATAGGGTGACCCGTGAATTGACTACTAATTCTTTGGAATGACCTAGGGGGTGTGGCTACACTCAATAATATGTGTAAGGAGCTCAACCAAAATAGGTCCAAAGTTGTCAAGGAGAAATAAGAGGTTCAATTACAATTAGGCGATGAAAATGTAGCTAACTAGGAGTATGTACACGAGTCAACCCAAAAACTCTTGGGAAACACAAACATGACTTGAGGACAAGAACAAGGAAATAGAACCTCAATGGTAGAACTTACAATTCAGATGGAGTAAGAGAAAGCAAGAATAATCACCTTGACCAAGTAGTATTTATAATAAAATTCAAATGGAGCAAGAGAAAGCAAAAAACAACGACGTTGACTAGCTATTTACAATGAAATGGTTAGGTGCATGAACAACTGAAGATAGCCTTCACAAGGTTGCAAAACACCATAGATACGACCTTGACGTAAGTAGTTAGAATGTAGAAGAGGAAACATTGAAGATGCATGTGGTAAGAGAGAAGTTTGCTAGCAAGGTGGTCATAGATTTAGCTATACCCATGGAATTTTAATACACCCATGGAGAAGAAGGATGAAGAGTACCAAGGCTTGCATGAGGAGTTAGAGACACCACCATGCAGCCAAGAGCACTAGGATCAAATGATCAAAGTCCCTCATGCCAAAACACAAAAAGTTTAAGAAGTTTTGGTCCTCATAGACCTCTCAACACCCAAGGAACAAGGAGAAAATCCTAAAGAAGTACTCTGAAAATTCCAATATTATCGCAAGTCTAATGTTGTTGTGTTACTTGACTTCAATGCATTTTAGGAGCTGATTTCAATCCAAACCCTCATCAAGGCATTTGCTAACATGGCAAGGAAGTAGTTGAAGTAGTAAGATACAATTGCCTTTGAAGAAGCATACCAACTTTGATGAGATTGAAGGACTTTTCGTGGCATGAAGTCCCAAGAGGCATGGAAAATACATCCCAAGTAGCACCACACTATCCTAGAGGTAGAGGAGTAAGCTTGGTTTACATTTTGTTAAAGAAAGGGCTGATGTAATTTATTGCCCATACCCAAGGAGACATCACCTAAAAAACAATCCCAAGAGCATGGTAAGTACAACTTTCCTAAAATCCCTAGTGTGCATGCTATGACCTAAAAATAATATCCCTATTCCAACCTTGGGATCTAAAATAATCATTTTCTAGCTTCATAAACTTCAATAATTGTATGAACCCAACCTTCATCACCACTTATGATTATTTGTGGTTGCTCATAAAGTTGTAGAAGTAGAAACTGATTACGTATGAAGACAGCCCACCCCCGCTCTTTTTTCATATCAATGCCTTTTGATTTGACACAACTTCATTTTCAAGAATTGGTATTCTTGTTCTACTATGTTACTCTACTCAATGATATGATCAACATCAATTTAACCCGCAAGACTCACCTGTTCTTTTTAGAACCACCCATTCTACTACAAGAGTCAATGAAGTAATATCTATTGAGCAAAGATTGCTTGTCATGAACATTCCCATCTCTCCATGGGATGTAAATTCAAATTCTATTCAAAAGGGAGAGAAAAAAGGAAAATAACAAGAATAAGAGAAGTAAAAAAAATTTAAATGTAAAAAATAGAGTAAATACTCCTGTTAGATTACTCTCACTCACTCCCACTATACTAGGGATCCTCAAGTTTAGAGATGCCAATGGCTTGACTAAATGGCTACAACTTTAACCCTCTAGGCCCATTCTTCCCTCACTTCACAAATTGAGGACACATCAATTGCAGAATGCCTTGGGCTTGCTTGGCAGACCGATCACTTGAGTTCCATCACATCACTGCCCCTTTTAGGTCCTCACATGTGGGAAACACGCCAAGGAGCTTCTACAACTTGTTGGCATTAGAACCATCTCCTAGTTACACTTGCACATGCAACACACCACTTCATTATTAGGTAGGCACACCCCCTACAAAGAGCAAAATCTTACAAATCATGGGAACCATCAATATCGACAACCATGATTCCTCATCAATAGCAGTCACTCCATACATTACCTTCCATCCATTGAGCTCCATGCATTCCTTAAACTCAGATATCCTAAAGGCTACTAGACAAAACCAAAGGAGAATGCCATGGATTGGCACTTGGCTAGCAAGCGATGTGGATGGTAACCCTCACAGAGGAAAAGGCTAGCAAAGACAAGTTGGAAGATTAAAGGATTCCATTATCTAAATTTTTTGAAGATCGTGATTAATTTTGAGAATGTGTTAATTTAGGCACCAACATTTGTAAGATGTTTTTGTAATATTTCCAAATTATTTTTTGTGGGGTTGAAACATGTTCTTTATGTTGTAAATATGTAGTGAGATCCAAGGCCACTCCCATGAAAACTGTAAATCATTATTGAAGTTGCATATAGAAGGCCCACAATGGATGAGAAGGCTTCAAGTAATTTCTATTCATTTTTAGCTATGTCCAGAAAGGCCAAATTGCATGAAAAGAAGAAAAAGACTAGTCCATAAGTCAAGAGGAAAAGGGTAGAGGGAGCCCAACTTAAGTGGGAAATCCTATTTTTATTTAAACAATGTCCATGAAGGCCAAACTATCTACAAAAGAGAAAATCATCTTAAGAGGAAAAGGGTAGAGGGTGCCTAGCTTAAGTGGGAAACCTTAACTTTAACCCTAATACATAATGTGTAAAATTGAATAGAAAGCTCATTCATCTATATGCCGACTTGAGCCTCTACTCTTTTACATTCTTATGTATCTTCTTATTGTACCATTGCTTGAGAGTGAGAGAGCAAGAGCAAGTGTGTGTGTGGGAATATGAGCTTGGGTTTCAACCCATCAAGGGCAATTTTATTCTCATGGCTCTTTCTTTTTTTCTTTTGGATAGCTACTTGACTTATCAACTTCACTAGTCCTTAGAATTCAAGCTTCATGCTAGGCTCAAAGAGAGCTCAACAATGGGACATCTAACAAAGACTATTCCTTCAAGAGCTTAATGCATTAATGGCTCAACTATCTCTCACCTAGTTGGCTCATACTCTATCTCCAAGCCATCTAACTTCCTCTCATACTTCTCATGCAAGTAACAAATCACCTATTTACCTTCATTGCATTCTAGTTCAGATGCATGGAAGGTTTGTTGTCACCTCATGATTCATGTGTCACGCTCGAGGGGGGGGATTGTCACTTATTAATATATGTGTGTACTATGTGGGTTTAACACAATGGATTTTTAAAAGATTATTTTGTACTCTTTTTTTTACAAATAGAAGGCTACTATTTAAAGGGTTTTTTTATAGATTGAATAGAAAAGGGTGTGTTTTATGGAAGGAAATTTCTTAGATAAGGGTCACTTTATAAATACTCCTTGAACACATGTGATATAGAGGGTATACATATAATGAACCTCTTGAGAAAGTTGCCTCCTCTACTACTTTGCATCCACACCATGTACCTTTAATGTTGAGAGAAGAAGAAAAAGAATGAAAGAATGGTACTCTTAGAATCATGAAAGAAAGAGGGGAAAAAGAGATGGGAAGCAACAGGTGAAGGTTAGCTTCACTCTCAACACTCCCTCACTCCTCGCATTGTTAGAATCCACATTAATGCTATTTTAGGGGATAGGACGTGTGACTATGCTACGGTAGAGGGGTTGATATTCAACTTTCCCTTATTTTACACTCTATTTAAACCAAGTATACTACTAATTATTCTCATCTTTGATTAGTTTTCAAGTGATTATCTTAGATGGATACAAGCATAGTGGACAATGTTGCTCATGGAACTATAGGTTTTGGTTACCCCTTTAGGGATAAAGAAGTGAAATCTCATAGGATTACTCCTTAATGCAACCTAGCTCAATCTAATAATAGATTAGAACTTGATCATCCTCAATGTAGAGAGCCAAAAAGTAAAAAAATATATCATTATATATACACATAGGTTTAGATGCAAAGTCCAATGGTTGAAACCACACATTGAAATACTTGCTCTATTACCCCTTCCTTTCCTTGTATCACACAATAGAATGAATTTTAAGAAAAAATCAATAAGATCTATCAAAACAATAAACATTTGATGTCTCTAAATGAAATGCAACACCTTATGTTTTAAGGAAAAAACAAGAAAAATATAGATGAAAAACTAACATCTCCAAAACAAATTGCAAATCAAACTCTACTTTCTTCAACTGTGTGCCAAACTAAACATGCATCATCTTGAGATTTTTTAAGTTTCAATGCCACCACCCATTGCAATAAACAAGGGAGCTATAATAGGACAAACAATATGGGCTTTGAAGAATTATCATCATTATTACTCCCCCCAAGGTAATGTTAACCCCAATGCGAGAATAAAAAAAGAAAATTCAAAATAGGGAATAATGCAAAAAAAGCAACCCAGCAAATGAATAAGAGAGGAAAGGCCAAAAGTGCAAAAGGTCGAGTTGAAGGTAAAGGCGCATTTTAAAATGCAAAGGCATCACCAAAATTTTGTAAAAGAGCATCAGGCTCCCTCCTATGCAAATTGTAAAATCTACATGGGCATAGGTGAAGGAATAAGACAACTAGAAAGGAATAGGGAAAGGGGACCTTGCCAAGATGCCCGGTCATGTAAAAAAAAGGGGATGCATGCCCAGGGGATTTAGGGCTTGTATATAAACTCAAAAAGTGAATGAGAAGCTCATTCTTTGTTGTGTGGCTAAAGTGGCTTCTTCTTCTTCCTCTCTCCTACTCTGCTTCTTCCTTGTATGTGCTTGTGCTTGTGCTTGAGAAGCCATTAGAGCTCACTTCAAACGCTTGAACAATAAGAAGTTTGTGGGTCTTGGCAGTTAAGTGTGAGTTTTCACTACATTTTGGTTCCGTTGTTGGGACCAATGGATTCAAGGTTGAGCCCTTATGCACTTCAAGTTGAGCGTCGAAGTAGGGTTTACCGGTGTTTGATGTAGGTAGGAGATTTTAGAGTTTAATCTTCAATGCAAGTAAGTATTTTGGGTTTTGATGATTAGGTAAGTAGGACAAATCATTTTAGTACTCGAGTTGTGATTTTTGTTGCATTTAGAGTAGGATAGGATCGAGAGATCAAAGTGAATTGCTTTGGTTTGCTACAGTAAATAGGCCCAAAACAGGGCAAAAACAGGGTTGAAATCCATTGACAAGGCATGAGCACTAACGGGGTAATAATCGGGCATTGGAACAAAGGTTTAAGACTCAAGGAGAAGGGGGGGTGAAGGCTCATTTTTAGCTTCAGCACAGAGAGAGAGAGAGAGAGCTTGTGCTTTGATGGATCGATTGGCTTGTGTAGGGGTTTTTCAACCATTCCAGGTATATACGAACATTGCCACTTGCCCATTATTGCCTTCTAGAGGTGTGTGTAACTTATATATGCAGTGAATCGGCACCACAAATCAAAATTGCACCATCGCGGTTGTTGCACCGTTGGAATCAAACTAAGTTGTCAAAGTCCTATCCCCACAATCGGACTTCGATGTCCAATTCTAGATAATCAAACAGTTTGATTTTGACAATCAAATGCTTAGACATTGCTCAACCTGTCTGATTAGATGCAAACTAAGAATCGAATTTGGACCTCGTGACCCATCCAATCAAATGTATAGCCCGTCTGATTTGGACTATTGGCCATTGGACACTCAAACTCACAAAATCGAATGCCCAAAATCAAACCACCTAGAAATCGGATGCATCAAAATCGGACAACCACCCATGCTCAAGCGTCCGATTCTTGGAATAAGACCCTATCAAATTGGACCAAAGGTTGATGGTGAAAATTAATTGATCCAGCACATCTCGAATGAAGCAGAGCACCTTCCGTAATAGGGAAACCTTCCTATAGCCTTCTAGATGCGTGTTGGAGAGCTTGTGAAGCCTCCTGATTGCACACAATGAGACTTACAAACCTAGAAGCAGCACTAGCTGACTCGCTAGCCATCCAACATCCTTAGAGCCACAAATCAACCTATAGACCTCAATTATGATTTGATCAAGCTGAAAGACGTAGTAGAGACCCCCTAAGAGTAGTCAACAATTGAGCCTGGAGGCATACCTAACCAAGAACGTACAAGGGAGTGAGAGAGCTACATCTATCATCCTACATTTACAGCCCACACTATTTTCGACACTTGAAGTGCACTTAAAAAGACTAAAAGTCTAAATTTGCACAATGCATAAAAAGAACACCATGCACACTTGAAGTGTACATAAGTTGAGGGTTGTTTGTAATAAAGAAAGTAACACGCCCACATATAATAAGTAGAATGAACCCACCAATAGGAGATGACCCTCATAAGAATCCCAATTTGTAGGATCAAGAGAGAGACCTGACACGAAGAGCCAGATGCATAGAAGGATCAACACCATTGGAGGCGCAACACTGCATGACTTGACTAACTATAGCAACAACTTGGTGGAGCAAGAGGCCACTGATATGGCAAGAACCAATGCGACTCACGGAAGTGACGAGCTCAACTTGGGGGATTTCCTAGTTGAAATCCAACAAATGGTGAGTAAATATGATCTCTAAACTTGGATGGACCGCCATGGTAGACCATTAGAGGATATTATCGTAGACCTTGAGCAGGAGAGAAAATTAGCATACAAGGCATTGTAGAGCATCGCAGTCTATAACCAAGAGCAATAAGCTAGGAAATTGGAGCAAGACATAGAGATGCGAGAAGTCCATCGTGTGTTAGCTCTAGTGAGAATAGGAATTGAATGGGACCTAAAGCGGAGAGAGAGTGTGCATGCTAGAGGTAGACTTAACACTAAGCAAGCTCCTTACAAAGCAGCTCATTGACAATACGTCAGGATAGCAAAGTGCAACATCCTTAATAACCTCATTGCGTGCAGTATTAGAAGTCAACCAAGGCTCTAAGAGCCAATCGAAGATCCTTGCACTCGCAAAGCAACTAGAAAAGTATCAGCTGGGCAATGACCCATATAGTTTTGAAGAGCAATTTAAGCAGGTCTACGAGACTAATGGCCTCACCAATCTTGCTCAGCACTTGCAAGCTTTCAGCCTATGCCTAGGCAATAAGGGTAGGACATGGTACACAAGCTTGGACACCATAGAACACCACAACAAACGAAGATGGAGCTAGCTACACTATAAGAGATGGTAAGGAGACCTATGCGCCCAAATGTCTAATGTGTGCATTGTAACAAAAACCACCTTCCAGTAGAGTGTCAAGACCCTCGGTCTCAGCCTTGTGCCACAATTGTGGTAGGCTTAGTCATGATGCCATGAATTGTAGACTTCCAAAGACACTATCATAATTGCAACCATATAACCAACCGTACCTAGGGAGTAGGCCACCAAACTTCTTTGGGAGAGGAGCCCATTTGGCTCTTCCAATGCCTAATGACACGAAACTGATCATCCCCAAGATGGAAATTAACCCCACATGCATACCTAGGCCGTCGGGACCTTGTGTAATCCATCCATCGAGTGATGCTCCTATCCACAATGTGGAGGAGCCAATGACAAAGAGGCATATGTGAACCCTTACATTTCATACGATGAAAAAGGCAATCCAGTCCTTATGGACTATCGACCAATGCCAGTGCTGGCATTAGGCAGAGGTAGAGGTAGAGGCCTAGGAGGGCAGACCTAAGAGCCAATTGCATGTTGGACTTGTCATCACTCAGGGCACATTTCCTTGCTCTGCTGCCACAAGAGGGAGCAAGCCAACCAAGAATAGGCTGACCTCAAATGTGCAGAGTGTGGAATCGCCCACCTATTTGCCAATTTCCCTAGACGAAAACCATCCTCCATAATTGTGCCATCAAATGCCATTGGGGTTGTTCAGAGTTGAACAACTCAATAGAGAGGCTACGCCCTTCCCATTGCATGTTATGACCCAAGCACAGGCAAGGCAGGCCAACACATCATTGCTAGGGCCTAGCAACCTAGACGTAGCCTCATTAGGAAAGAAGAGTCGTAGGTGAAGGAAGAAGAAAAGCAATGCAAAGGTCGTGCTTAAAACTAAGAGTGCCACGACACTACCCGTAGGGAAGAAAGTCACAGATGCAAAGGCAGAAACATCTACTCCAAAGACTACCAAAAAAAGGAGTGCTAAGGCTCGGGAGTACCCCAATCCGAATTGCCAACTCAAAGCCATAGATAAAGTCAAAGAGTGGGTGAGAGAAGACCAGGAACACTTAAAGGACGTTGAGCCCATCTTGGAAGATGAAATCGATGATCTCGCTAGTGTGAGTACACCAGTTTCACCTACGCAACTAAAGTCAAGAGATGCCACTGCATCTCAAGTTGTGCCTAATAGATAGATCTTGAATGCCACGAGCCAACAAGCTAGCTAGGGCCATTGCCCAAGGAGCACAAAATCAAGAGATAACTAATCAACTAGCAATCTTCTTGCGATGCTAGTAACCACCCCAGTAACTTTGAGCTTAGGAGACCTACTTAGGCAGCATCCGATGCTATGGCAAGAGTTGAAACAGTGGGTGGAAGGACCGCTTAGGCAAGGGGTAGTTGACTTACATGACTATGATGCAATGACACAGATTTTGAGCCTGACACTGCACTCAACACCCATGACTTTACATGTCAACACTTTCTAGGAAGGCATGGAGATGCATGTACTCTTGCCAGTTCTAGCACTAGGAGACACAACAAAGAAAGGAATCATAAACATGGGGGCAAGAGTCAATGTGCTTAGCCACATGGTGCTCTAGGGTTGGGTTGACCCACCTGTTGAGAACGCTAGGTTTAATGTCACACTAGCTAATGGGATGAAGGTCAAACCATTCGAAGTGCTAAAAAATTGCCCATTGAAGATTGCAAGAGTCCACTTCTCAGTAGACATGAACATGAAAGGAGTCGACTTCGATATCCTACTAGGTCGAACCTAGATGCAAATGCATGATTCATAGAAGATTGGGGCAACGGTCTGATCTTCTTAGGCAATCGAACAAAAGCAATGAGGGTAGAAATGGACACCTAGAAGACTACACCAATCAACCTCGCAACTCTGATGAAGGGTGATACTCGGGTTAGAAAATCTTATGGGCCACTAACAAAGTATATCCCCTACCGTGAGGACGAGCACGATTGGATGCACATGCTAGCCACTATTGACCTGTCATTCTCAAACAATGAGGAATGCAAACAAGCTGCTAACGCAATCAGCAAGCCCAAGGACAAACCCTCAGTGCCACTATGCATGATGGCCAGAAGCCCTAGTGAATTTCCCACCTCTATTGCATTCCCTATCGCAAAAAACAAATGAGAGTTCCATGAGATCTTAGAGCACCTAGTAGATGAGCTAGCTAGCAACCCACAATCGCTAACCTCAAACCCCTCAAGGATCTCTTGGATGAACCCAAGTGGAGGTGGACCAAGGTGCATGATCTCAAATTAATGTACAATTGGGCCCTAGTCACCAATAAGTCAGAAATTGAGCATCAAGGCTTAGGAGATGGCAAGCATTCGAATGTGGACAATTCAGATGATGAGTATCAGGACTGTTATTATATGAATGAAGATGGTAAAGAGAAGACTAACACAATAGAATATGACACGAATGGTTGTGTATTTGAGTATATCAGAGTAGACTTAAAGTAGTAGAGTGCTAATGCATTTAGAATCTAAAGAGGAGTTCTCAAAACTGAATGTGATTGCACTTGGCTAGACCATTTAGGGGTGATGGGCTATGAGCAAGTAGGGCTACTTACCATGCCTCTATTGGGAATGGAGCCACCATTAGAGCCACAACCACCAGGAGATAATCCCTCCTCTTCTAGAGATGATGGAGAGTTCGATTCTTAATCGAAAGTGAGCTCAGATAACAACTCCAAAATACCTCGGCCTCCTAATAAAAAACACACCAAGGGAGACCTACCGGTCCACCTAAGGCGCTCATTGTTGAAGGAGGAAAGGAAGAGACAGTCTAGGGAGTTGGAAGATAGAGAACAGAAAAAACTGCAAGACCTACCAAAACGATTTGCAAAGTTCAAGAGAGGTGATATGGTAGTGGTCTTGCTAGGAGCCAAACAATAAGGGCAAGCAAGTGAGCCTATAGAAAGACCTACCAAAGTGAAAGAGGTTAATTTGGCTAAGGAAGGGGAGATGCCCTGATCTACCTTTATCACCAAACGACTTGAGCAAGCAGGAAGAAGCAAGTCTCATTGCTCTCCTACAAGAGTACATAGACGTCTTCACTTGGTCACTTGATGAGCTGAAGGGAGTGGATCCGAGTGTAGTGACTCATAACATCCCATCCCCATGGCACCTGATGAAACACCCATCAAACAATGACCGTATCTAATGAATCCCAAGCATGATCATGCAATCAAGAGGAGATAAACAAACTCTTAAGAGCAAGATTCATCTATGACATTAAGCACACGGACTAGATCTTGCCCATTGTAATCATCCTCATGAAGAATGGAGAAATCACAGCGTGCGTAAATTATAAGAAAGTCAATGCTACAATGAAGAGAGACAACTATCCAACCATTATCATACACTAAACTGAGCAGATGCTCAAGAGAGTGGCTGGCAAGGAAGCATATAGTTTCCTAGATGGTTTCTCGAGTTACAATCAAGTGCAAGTGCATCCTAATGACAGTCATAAGACTGCATTTGCTACCAAGTGGGGTGTCTTTGCCTACATGGTCATGCCCTTTAGGCAGACAAACACACCAGCCATACTCCAACAGCTCATGTGTACCATCTTTAAGGACATGCTTCGGTGGGAGTTAGAAGTGTTTGTAGATGATCTATGTGTTCACTTGAGTTGGAAAGGACACCTTGACAAACTCCATGCATCTTTGCACGATGCAGACTATATTGTCTCTCATTGAACCCCCTTAAGTGCCAGTTCTGGGTGAAGCATGGATGCATCCTGGGGCACCTAGTGTCCAAGAATAACATTGCCATTTACTTCTCAAAAGTTAGGGTTATTGTCAACCTTCCACCACCAACCAATTACAAGGGAGTTTAGTGCTTCCTAGGGCATACAAGATACTATCAGCGATTTGTGTTGAACTGTGTGTTAATCGCTAGACCACTCTACAAACTATTGATAAGAAGACCCATCGAGAAGGCTCGACTTAGATGACACATCCTCAAGATGCAACCCTATTAGTTGATAGCAAGACATATCTATAGGTTAGGTCAGGATGGCTTGCTATGTAGGTGTGTGTGCAAGTATGAAATGCATGATGTACTTGTAGAAGCACACAGCAGAAATGCTAGAGAACACTTCAATAGAGACATGATAGCGTGCAAGGTGCTGCACTCTCAACTATGGTGGCCTACACTTTTCTGAGACGCAGCATGATGTGTAAAGCACTATGATGAATGCCAACAAACCAAGGTACCTATTCACAAGGACAAGATGGAGTTAACCCCAATCATTGCAAGGCAGCCTTTCGAAAAATGGGGAGTTGGCTTCATCGGGCCAATTAGTCCTGCAGCACAATATTCGCAGCCCAAGTACATCATAGTTGCCACAAAATACCTCACAAAGTGGGTAGAAGCACAAGCCACTAGAAAGAATGATGCTAGAACCATAGCTAAGTTCCTGTGTGGGAGTAGCTGATCTCATGATTCAACTGCTCCATTGAACTAGTTAGTGATCAAGGCACGCATTTCATTAATGAAGTGATTGCTCACCTCATGTCTACCTTTCTGATTATACATCGAAGATCCTCACCATAATACCCTCAAGCGAACGGCCATGCGGAATCTACAGATAAGATCTTAGTGAACATGTTTACCAAGGTAGTCTCTGCTTTGCATAACGACTGAGACAACAAGCTGATGGCAACCTCATGGGCCTATCGAACAGCCTATAAAATAGTTGTAGGATAGACCCCCTTTAGGTTGACCTATGAAATTGACACCATTTTACCATTAGAGTTCTTTGTCTCTAGCCTCAGAGTAGCCACTCAAGAGAGATGGGATGGAAGGGAGGCATGGACAAAACACTTGGTTGAGTTAGAACACCTATTAGAGACTCGACTTCTAACTACCCATGCATTGATTTGTGAAAAGGCATGATGTAACAGCTAGTTTCACAAGCATGTCAAGTAGCGAGACTTCAATCGAGGTGAGCTCGTGTTGTTATACTCAGTGAAAGGCCACAAGTAGAATCTTGATGAGGGAGCTAGTCGGTAAACCAACCGCCAATCTTAGGCCACTCCAAGACCTCATGGATGAGCGAAATGGCAATGGACCAAGGTGCACGACCTAAACCTTATGTATAATTGGGCATGGATCACATATGAAAAGAGGGTTGAGAATAGAGACCTAGACAATGATGAGCAGTCAGAATGTAGCAATTCGGACGATGAGTACAAGGACTACTACTCCTCGAATGAGGAAAGTGAAGTAGAGGCCGAGACGATAGAGTACAACACATACGGCCAAGTAGACTCGAAGCTGCAGAGAGCCAATGCCTTTAGAATTGAAAGAGGAGTCTTCAGAACTGAATGTGAATGCACTTGCTTCTTCAATGATAGCCGCATAAAGAAGTATTACCCTCGCACACATCCATTACACGAGCCTCCCATGCTAGAGCCCCCCACGAAAGTCTAAGTCACCACAATTATGGAAATTGAAGACGAGGATGAAGAAGCAGTAGAACCTGCTTATCTCTGCATCATAGTCACCACCCAATGAACACATACCTTCCATGCATTGATCAATGAAGGAGCTAATGTTAATATCTTAACTCACGATCATTGAGCTCAAATCAATCGACCCCAACTACAGCCCACAAGCGCCAAACTCAACCCTTTTGGGGCCAATCATACACATATTTGGGAAAGTGTAAAGTCACAGCCTCTATCGAGTCTGAGAGCATACCCATAATCTTTTATGTGTTGCCAAACACTAAAGGTTCCGGTAAGGAATTGCTAATAGGACGTGCCTTTAAAAAACAGGCCCATTGCAACATCGACTATGAGTCACAGTGCATTCATATTGCCATCAGCAATATATGTATCATGGCAGCTTTCAACAAGGGTAGCACGGCTCCATCAAAGCCCGTGAAGCCATCAATAGAGGAATCCACCACCAAGTCTACAAAGGGGGATCATGACTTGTCACAACTCACCTAAGTTTGGGTACCTAAACATCAAGGACCACCGCAAAGAAGCAGCCAAGCACAACCTCGCAAGGCTAGGGATTCACCCTCGAAACCTAGGAGGTAGAGAAGAAACTATAGGCATCGATGAATGGTCAAGCCTGGGTCCCCAAGACTTTATTGCAAGTGCAAGGCTATTACAAGGGCAATACCTAGATATGGGTACCCAACACCACAACTGCCAAGCGTACCCATCGACTTTCCCACACAAGCTTGCATGGTAGCTCAGAAATCAAAATCTTGAACAAGTCAAGCTGCAGAGCCCATAGAGCCCAAACCCACTATGCCTGCAGAGCCTTAAGGAGTCTACCGACCGAAACTGCAACTTGAGGCCTCCAAACCACCTCAACCTAGCACTACTAGTGCCCCCAGGGCCTCACAAGCATCTAGCCGTACAACATCTATTGAGATTTGCAATCACACCTATTGTAGCCTCTTTGGATAAGGCAGTCCTAGGCTAAGGACATGTAGGCATCTGAATCCCATATGCATAGAGAAGAAAGACTATCACCTACCCAACTCTATTTAACATTGTACTTACTTGTCATTTTCATATTAGATGAATGCAATTTCATTGTCAATTTGTACTTCAGTATAGTGTACTTGATGCTTGTTCTCTGTTCTTGAGTCAAGTCTCTTGGTCTCTATCATGTCAATGTCTACATGAATCTAATCTATGTCTATGAGCCACCATAGTTGCCATGCTCATGAACATGAAGATTGATGCAATTGTTGCAAGCAAAGTCAATGAAGAAAACCACCAAGAGAAGGACACGCCTCATCAGTCCTTCTATGCCTACTCTAAGATAGATTGTTTTAGCCTTGTAATGTCTAAAGCCCAAATGCTTCTATCATAAGCTTGTGAACTCCTCATGTAGCCTTGTTCTACAGCCTATGTACACTTTATGAGGCCCCTGTTACAGCCTCTGGATGTCCACCATGTTTGTGGTACCCACACTTAGTGTTTTCTGCGACAACCTTTGGTGTTTTGCCATGTTTATGGTATGCCCACACTTTGTAGGTGTTGCTTTTACTAAAGCCTCTACACACTTTGTACTTTTGGTTGTGATTGAGGAGGGGTGTTGAGATTTGCAATCACACCTATTGTAGCCTCTTTGGATAAGGCAGTCATGGGCTAAGGACATGCATGCATCTAAATCCCATAGGCATAGAGAAGAAAGACTATCACCTACCCAACTCTATTTAACATTATACTTGCTTGTCATTTTCATATGACATGAATGCAATGTCATTGTTAGTTTGTACTTCAGTATAATGTACTTATTGCTTGTTCTTTGTTCTTGAGTCAAGTCTCTTGGTCTATGTCATGTCCGTGTCTACATGAATCTAATCTATGTCCATGAGCCACCATAGTTGCCATGCTCTAGATCATGTGTTTTCACAACATCTACAACACAACCCTCGCCTCGTGGGCAAGTGACTGCACCACTTCCTCTCAAAAGCAGCCAAAATCGCCAACGTCAGCTACATACCTATCTAGCCCAGTCAAACCCCAACCTCCCTGTAGGCCTAAAACCCTCTTATGAGCGACAATCGATTATTACCTTGGCCTTGGACTTGGCTGAAAACATGGTAATGACGTGGTTACTTGCCTTCGATGCTTGGATGCTATATTTACTACACTTCCTAAAAGCTATGACCAACTAGACTTAGGCCTTTTAGAAGAGCCTTTGGCCATGGAGGTACATACGCTGCCTTGGGAAGAATAAAAATTTCATATTCATTTAAAGCTCCCCAAGTAGTTGAGGAGCTAATTTCCACCGAGATTTCCCGTGAACAAGTGCACAGACAACAACTCATCACCTCATATAAAAAGCGCTCGGTCCCTGTCATAGACCAGGAAATTGAAGAGTTGAATCAACTTGTTGACAACAACTCCTCTTTCCTGAAAAAATGGTATGCTCTCTGACATCAATGGGAGCTAGAGGGCTGCCAAATCATGGCCAACACTGAGCAGAGACGTGCCATCAAAACGTCGGAGTATGACCCAACTTATGTAGCTCCAACCTCCTATAGGGCATTGACCACCATTTGCAACTAACCCCCAGAAGAGCACATCATGACCCACCCCTATTTAAATCGCATGTTGATGGAGGAAGAGTTACACATTGCCATCCGAATCAACTTCGGTGACTTCCTAATGGATGTCTTCACTTACCTCACCCACGTAAGCATCCGACCCATTGACATCATGGACCATTATGCTCACATGGAGTACAACCCAAACTTCTACACATGGCTCATGTGAAAGTAAAACACCATGAGCAGGTGCCGCGGAATGGCCTTAATCCTTTAACCTCTAATCCTAGGAAGGATTCTTCTCATTTCCAAGGGAGGAGGGGATAAAGGTGTGGAACAAAGATGTGGACCCTACAACTCAATCAATGTCTAAAGGCTGAAAAGCATGGATAAAAATCAACTTAGGATTAAGGAAAAGTATCATCAACTTTTTGAGGAATGCATGGACTATTTAAGGGAAAATTCCCTTCCTATGTTTAAGCATTTCAATTTCCATAAGCATTTTTTCCATTTCCTATGTGTCCTTCCACAAAAAATTACCTAAAGAATACTGATGGTGAGCTATGGTTTCATGATAGGCACCTACAATGGTAGGATAGGAGAAAACCAGCAAGTTGCCATTCTCAGAGGAAGAGCAAGCAAGGTATGGCCTCTCAGTGGAGACGAGGGCCTACAACCAATTCAAGTTTAGGCACATCCTAAATTTGGAAGACGTGGTCATGGAGGACCAAGCCATAAGGCAAATTGTGAATCAATGCAAGGTGTAAAAGTATGTGGAGAAGGTTGATCAAGCCATGGACTATGAAAAGTGCACGGAATTCCTCTGTACCATCAATAGGAGCCGTGCCACCGTGACTATGTGCCAAGGAGAGGCCACCCACCAAGTAGAAATTGAGCTAACCCTAGAGCTAGTGGAGGGAGCATTGGGCATGGCCAACAAAGTTGAAAGACGACCAAAAAGAGACATGTTCAACATTCTAGGAATGGACAAAGTGCGAGTCCGCACTAATGATGGCATCAGCTTAGCTAATATCCCTGACCCCAAAATCTAGCTACAAGACAACATGGTGCATGTCTTGTTTTCCAGCCAAAGGTACAATGCGTTGATGAGTAGGATCAATGTGCCCATGCTAGAAAGTATTGCATCCAAATCTTTTGATGAAGTGAACTTGAATGGCTTCGTGCAAAAGACCATCGAGACTTCAGTTACTAAGGCACTAGCTACAAGTGGTCTTGAAAACCCATGGGTGGAGATTCCCCGGCTTCAAGGCAAGGAAGAAGTCATCATCTAAGTCCTCAACCATTGGATTTGGTGGGTTCCTAACTACCATCATCAGGGAGGCATTGGGGGAAGCACAAGGTGACGAAGGAGTTGGCAAGACACCAAACAGGTCCCCTCTCCACCAAAAGCATGAACACTCCAATGAGAGAACCATGAGTGATGAAGAAGGACAACACGAAACATGGTCTAGCCACGGAGGGGCCAAGAAGTCCAAGAAGAAAAACCCCTAAAGGAGAGTAGAAGAGGAGAGAAGAAAGAAAGAAAGAGCTGACTACCTCAAGGCCCATAGGGAATCCAAGGAGGCAGAAGAAGAGAGAAAGAGAAAGCAGATGAAGAGGCTGAGGAACTAAGAAGGAGAGAAGAAGAGGACATAGCTAGGCCATCCCCTTGTCAGTGGAGCAACCCTCAAGAGAAGAGGAGCTGGCTACCATTAGCCTGCACAAAGAAGAAGGCACCGAGACAAGTTCCCAATGGCCATAAATTACGCCACCCCTAGTAGTAGAAGGCAAGGGCAAGGGTTTGATAGACCCTATCCCACGTGTCCTAGTGCCTACCACCCCAATCTCTGCACCCACCCAAGGCACTTCAACTATAGTAGATGTCAGTAACCTTGTGGCTTGGGTGCAATTTTTGGTCAACAAAGAGATAACTCAAGATGCAACTGGAGAAACCCTAGTGACAAGAACAAAGAAACCAATAGATGCAAAATCACGACAATATCCTAAGAGACAAAGGGTAGAAGCATCCACAATGACTATCTCTAGAGCACTATCATCGTCCTATGGATTATGACAATTATGTCAAAGAACTCCTTTCCCAGTTGGAGAGAACAAAGGAGGAAAAGAAGGTGGCTGTGGCTGAGTATGAAGCGGAGAAAGATGCATTAGCAACCTTCCAGCACTTGAGAGAGCTCAAGGCTAAGGAGGAGCAAGAGGAAAGCTGGTGGAAGAGGCTTGAAGACGAGAATCTGGAGTTGGTGGGACTTCAAAGGGAGTACAAGCTCCTAATCCTACAATAAGAAGAGCTGCAAGGATAGATGAAGAGGGTCCAAGATGCCATGGAGGAGTTCACAATTGGAGAAGAAGAGAGGGCCCAAAGATATTAAGAAAACATGGATAAGTTGAGAGTGGTTGTGGAACTAGAAGAGCACAAGAGACTAGAAAGAGAAATCGAGAAACAAGAGTGGAGAATAAGGGCCTTAGCTCAAAGGCATAAAGAAAGCTTAGAAGAGATGAGAAGAAGAGCAGATGAATGGGTGGGCAGGTAAAAGACTTAGCGAGCCGACTAGACCTTACAGAAGGTGACAAGGTGCTAGTAAAGAGTAGGGTAGCAGAGGCTATGCAAATAAGCTTGGAAGCCCAACAACGCTATCGTGCCGCTACATGCACACCGTGTAAAAAAATCTAGAGTGTGGCTTCCTTTTAGATTTAGAGAGCCAATGCCACTTTAGATATTAGTATTAGTGTCCATGGTTCAAAATATTAGATTTTTTTTAAGTCGATTTTTGATATTCTAGATATTATCTCTTGTAAAAATCCATAAAACTATAGATAACTTCTAGATTAGGAGGACATGTAAAAGAAATCATGTAGCTTTCAACCAATTTGAGAGGATTTTATGTAAAAAAATAGATTAGCGAAATCGCGCGACGTGCGATCGCTGTTTTCAGGTAGTGAACAGCACTCTGAAAGTGGGAGATGAAGAAGGAGCGATCTAGCAGGACTCTGGCCAGGCATCCTAGTATTTAACCCCCCTTTCGGAATCATTGAAAGCATCAGATTGGCGATCTGAGCAGCATAGAGGAAGGTATTATTTTGTACACATTTTTGTCTATTAGAGTTATATTTTCTCATAATGCTAAAAGAAACTGACAGGCTTCATCTCTGTTAGTATTCTTCTATATTTTCTAATTCTTTTTTAGAGTATTCTTCTTTTTTACCGCAGCACAAAGGAGCGGGAAAATGGAGCAGAGGGGCGAGAAAATGGAAAAAGGAGATAACCGAAAGGGCACAAGACAAAGGAAGAAAAAGGTGCCCCGGATGGAAGTCAAACCCTGAAAAATTTTGAATGACGACCTCTCCAGAATGCCTCAATGTTGCCTCGAGAAAAGAAAAGAGTAAAAGCGCACCATTAATTGTGAAAGCGCTCCTGAATCCTTGTAAAAGAGTGCCACGCTCAATCCTATGCAAATTGTATGCACTAGTTGGGAATGGGATAAGTTAGAACGGTGGGAAATAGGAAAAGAGGGCTTAGGCTAATGTCCGGCCATGTAAAAAGTGGGGATGACCGCCCAAAAAGTAGGGCATGTATATAAAGTTCAAAAGGGAATGAGAAGAACATTCTTGTGTGTGGCCAAAGCTTCTTCTTCTTCTTCTCTTATTTCTTGCCTTCTTGCTTATGCTTGAGTGAGGGATTGAGGGAGTGTGAGGGAGTGAGGGAGTGAGTGTGTGAGAGTGAGGGATCGTGGAGAAGAAGCTCCCCATCTTCTATCTTCATCTTCTCTTCTTCTCTTCTCTTCTCTTTTCTCGCGCGGCTATGGAGGATGGAGCTTGACGGAGAGGGCTTGAGCTTGCCGCAAGGATCGTGGAGCTACCGGAGTGCAAGAGAGAGGAGGGAACTCGATCGAGCATCAAGGTAAGCTCACTACACCCTTAAGGTAGGCATTGCACGTCGGCTATGTGAGAGGTAGCCATGGCCCCTCAGCTTGAAACGCTTGATCAATAAGCGGTCCATAGGTCTCGGGGTAGAGCTTCGTAGCTCCCCTTCATTTTGGTTCCGTTGCCGAGACCGACTGAATCAAGCCTCGAGCACCGCACGCATCAAATCAAGCATAGAAGTAGGATTTACAGCCCGAACCGGTGCTCAAGATAGTTAGGAGATTTAGGAGGTTTTAATCCTTGGAGCAAGTAAATATTTTGATTTGTTGTTGAATATTAGAGTAGGACCATCTATCTCCATCTTTATTTTTTATTTTTGTTGCATTAGGTTAAGATTAGGATAAGAAAAAGAAGGAAAACAGAAAGGGTTCTGCTGCTGGAAACAGGGAAATAGGGGCACAAATTCAAATTTCTGGTTGGAAGAGTGTGAGGGATTAGCTTTTGAGGTTACAACAGGCTGGGATGGGGCAATAAGAGGCCCAGGGAACCAGGAAAGACCACATTTGACATTCTGCTTTGTGAGAGAGAGTGAGCTTCAGAGCCAGGGAGAGAGAGAGAGAGAGCTGCAGGGAGATCCTTGGAGTGCCGTTCGATTCGAGCACCATAGTGATTCCAGCTATATCTGGCATTTCCTTATAGTGTTTTGCACCTATCTGGAAGGCACTCGATGATTACATGGAGTAGGCGCTGAGCTCGAGTCATCGCGCACAACCCGCGGGCTATCGTCTGTGTAGTCAGACTAAGTTGTCTAGGTCTGATTCCCAGAATCGAACCACCCGATTTTTGAAGTCGAACCGTGCGACTGCAAGAATCGAACCACCTCGTCCGATCCGATCCAACAGTCGAACCCAATGCCAAAATCGGACCACATATCCTAGTCTCAAAATCAAACCAACTGCAAGGATCGGACCACTTTTCCTAGTGTGAGAATCGGACCATTGGTCCTAGCACCACAATCGGACCACTCATCCTATCGCAGGAGTTGGACCCCTATCTAACTAGGAAAATCGGACCAAAGCAAAAATCAGACTGTCTGATTTTCACAATCGGACCACCCTGTCTGAGTCTCAAAATCGGACCAGCCTGTCCGATTCTGAGAATCGGACCACTTCACCAGAACTTAAAATAGAGGGTTTTTGAACCTGCCTGACAGTCCTGGCCACCCTGTTCACATCTTTGACCCTCCCTGGAAACCCAATTTAGCCCTTAGAAGCCAGAGACCAGACAAGATAACCAAGGATTCACCCCAAACAGCTACGACACTGAGCGGACCAAATTTAGAACTTGACTTGACTTTCGGTAATAACCAACCAACCATGAAGCAGAATAGAGAACGCAGCATGGACTTTCAGTAAGACCTTAGATCAGCCATAACTTGCGCTTAGAGCCATATCAGGCTATGAACGTGAGGGGAAGAGTGGAGTTTGCATTGAGCATTTCCTGCATCCGCACATCACTTTTGATTTTATCACCAAAGGTGCACTACAAGAAAAGAAAAAGCATGTTTTTGCACTGAGCACTAGAAAGCACGAAGCACAACTTGTGAATAGATTGACAAGTGCTTTCAATAACAAGGAACTCATTAGGAGATATAATAACATCAAGGAACCCACTATTAGGAGAAGATCCCAAAACATAGTTGGGTGCCTGAGAGCCCCATCAGTAGGACCTTAAGAGGACACAAAGATCTAGAAGGCGACAACATAGAGGATCGGACGCTGCCGGAGCTACTCAAATTGATCAACGACTTTGTGGAGCTGGAAGTGGGAGCAATGTCAGGATCACGAGGCGGACACAAGGAGAGGACCGACTGGACTTGGGAGAATTTCCAGTCTTAGTGCAAAAGTTAGTCAATGAGTACGACTTGTTGACTAAGACGGTAGTTTAGGGCAGACCAATAGAGGAAGTGGTAGAAAGCCTAGAAAATGAAAGAAAGGTGATTATAAAGGCACTAGAGAGCATAATTGCCTATAACCACGAGCAGAAGGCTAGGAAACTCCAACAAGATGTAGACATGTACGAGGCCTTGCGTGTGCTAGCCTTGGCCGGTACAGCCAAAGCAGGGCCAAATGCAGAGAGAGAACGAGCAGTAGAGGCTGACTTATCGTTAAGTGAACTCGTAGCCAAGCGGCTCATGGACAATACGTTCGCTGAACAGAGCGCAACAGCCTTAGCCACTACATTACTCTTGAGATTAGGGGTCACGCAAGGGGCAAAGGGGAAATTTAGAATCCCTATTGTAGCAAAGCAGCTATATTGTATGAACCTAGCAATGACCCATATAGTTTTGTGGAGCAATTTGAACAAGTTTGCAAAGAGCAAACGGTCTCACGGACCTTGCACAACACTCTCAAGCTTTCGGTCTGTGCTTAGGTGATAAGGGGAGAATTTAGTACACTAGTCTAGATGCAGTTGAGCGCACAAACTTTGCCCATCTTAAGGACCTCTTTATCAAGAAATTCTCTGAGACAAGGTACTCTGACAATCTCATCGTCCGGTTGATGAATGTCAGTCAGAGGGAAAAGGAAGACGTAAGGGACTATGTCACTCATGTGCATAGCCTCTTCAAGAGGATCCCTGCAAATGAGTGACCTAACGAGAAGGCTGTGTCTACCATATTTATAAATGAAATTCGAAGCTAGGAGCTCTAGCATACAGGATAAGGGAAAGAGTGTTGACCAAGGCCAAGAGCTGGCTGAGATGAGAATGGAACTTGCACGATTGCAAGACCAAATGAGGAAACATGTGCGGCCACATGTGCAGTGTATACACTATGGCAGTAACCACCTCCCAGTCAAGTGCCAAGATCCTAGATCTAGGCCGTGCTCGAATTACGGTAGGTTCAATCATGACGCATTACATTGCAGACTGCCAAGGAGATTCCCATATGCACAGCAATACAACCCTCCATACTTAGGCAACAGGCCATCTAACCTCTTTGGCAGGGGAGCCCAATTGGTGCTTCCAGCACCAAATGATGAAAGACCGTCCATTCCTAGGCTAGAGATGAACGCAATAGGCATACCTAGACCACCAGGACCCTATGTAACCCATCCACCAAGTGATGCTCCTATTCACCATGTGGAAGAACCTAGTGAAGAGGAGACCTACGTGAACCCATACATATCTTATGATGAGGAAGGCAATCCAATCCTAATGGACTACCAACCAGTACCGATGATGGTGCTAGGTAGAGGAAGAGGCAAAGGCTTTGGAAGACCAAGCCAAGATTCAATCTCATGCTAGACTTGCGGCCATCTAGGCCATATTTCATCACGACGCCCGGAAAGGGAACATGCAAACAAGGACAAAGCTGACCTTCAATGCACCGAGTGTGGAATCACACATCTATTTCCTGATTGTCCTAGACGAAAGCCATCAACTAGTTCTACCAACGTGCCCTCAATACCCTTGGGGTTGTTTGGTGTGGAGACCTTTGACAGTGAGGGTACACCTATCCCATTACATGTCATGATACAAGCACAGACAAAATAGGCAGGCATCTCATTGCCTGGGCCAAGTAACCTGGATGTAACCTCGTTGGAAAAGAAAAGCCGAAGGAGAAGGAGAAAGAGAGCATATGCAAAGATTACCCTTAAGACTGAGGAAGCTACAACGCTAGTGATATGAAAGAGGGTCATTGATGCAGAGGCAGAGACCTTAGCTCCTAAGACAGCAGAACTAGGGAGTGCCAAGGTAGGGGAATACCCCCACCCCAAACGGCAACTCAAGGCTATAGCCAAAGTCAAGCAATGGGACAAGGATGCCCATGAACAGCTTAAGGACATAGAGCCCATACTGGAAGACCAAATTGAAGATCTTTCTGGTGTGAGTACACCCGTTTTACCGTCACGACCTCAATCGGGGAACACACCCACACCACATGAGATGCCACAGAGGCAAGACCAGGAAGAAACATGTCAGCAAGCTAACCAAGACATATGGCCAAAGAGTGCTAACCAAGGAGGAAGGCAACCACCCAGCAACCTCCTCACCACTTTAGTAACCACGCCAGTAACCTTGAGCCTAGGAGATCTGCTTCGGCAACACCCTTCCTTATGGCAAGAATTAAAGCACTGGATGGAGGGAAAAGAGGAGCACACTGTCGCTGACTTGCAAGAGCAGGACATGACCATGCAAATTCCAAGCCTAACGCTACACTCAGTTCCAAGGTCACTACACATCAATGCTTTCTGGGAAGGCACTGAGATGCATGCAATCTTACCTATCTTAGCCTTGGGGGATGTAACACGAAAAAGAATCGTAGACACAGGCGCCGATGTCAGTGTCTTGAGCCACGCAGTTCTACAAGCCCGGGGAAACCCACCCGTGGAAACGGCTAGGTTTAATGTCACATTGGCCAACGGAATGAAGGTCAGACCATTCGGGGTCCTAAAGAGCTGGCTAGTGAAGGTTTCATGGGTGTAGTTTTCCATGAACTTCATTGTCATGAAGGGAGTGAACTACGACATACTGCTAGGCCGACCCTAGATGAGGAGCACTCGGGTTATTGAAGATTGGGGTAACAATCTCATCTTCTTGGGGAATAGAAGAGAAGCGGTAAGGGTTGAGATGGATACCTGGAAGACTACCCCAGTCGACCTTGATGCTATCTCAACCATGCATGCACGTCTTGGCAACCATTGACCTACCATTCTCAGATGCAAGCTGCTAAATCCCCAAGCATGCCTATCGTGCCACTCTGCATGATGGCAGGAAGCTCACGTAACCCAGGGAAACTGGTCTCGTTCCATATCCCCACCAACAAGCTCGAGCTTCAGGAAATCATAGAGTACCTGACCGATAAACTGAAGGGCAACATGGCTACCAATCTAAAACCCCTAAGTGATCTTTTGGCTAAGCATAGTGGAAATGGACCAAAATTCACGATCTGAACCTATTATACAATTGGGCTTTAGTCACTAACGGAAAGGAGATTGGAGAGGAAAGCCTGGGGGATGATGAGCAATCAGAGGGGAAAGACTTTGATGATGAGGAGTACGAGGACTGCCACTCTATTGGAGACCAGAGTGAAGAAGAGTTAGACACGATAGAATATGACACTGAAGGGAGAACGATCGAACAGATCAAGGTAGACTCTATGCCTAAAAGGGAAAGGGCAGGTTGGAATGAAAGAGGAGTCATGCAAATGGAGTGCGATAGATCTTGGTTGGTGCACATAGGAGCCATGAATTACGAGCAGGCAAGAGTGGCACAACCATTGGTAGTTCCGGTGCTTAAGACGGATACATCTACTGAATTACGACCCCCTGGCGAAACTCCTTCCTCAAGCGAGGGATGTGAGTTTAACTTGGAGTCAGAAGTCAGTACGGAGAGTGATCCCAAAATACCCCAACCCTCTAAGGTTAGACACACCAAAGGGGACTTGCCAGTCCACCTAAGGCATAGACGGCTAAAGGAGGAGGCCAGGAAGCGAACTAAGGACTCAGAAGCAGAGAGGCAAAAGAAGCCATAGGATCTCCCCAAACGCTTCACAAAGTTTAAGAAGGGTGATAGAGTGGTGATTCTGCTAGGAGCAAAGAGACAAGGGCAAACCAGTGAGCCAATTGAGGGACCCACCAAGGTCAAGGAAGTCAACTTGGCAAGGGAAGGCGACAAGCCTCAACCTATGTTCATTGCTGATGACTTAACCAAGGATGAGGAGGCTAAACTTGTTGCTCTCCTATGAGAGTATGTTGACGTGTTTGCCTGGTCCTTAGGAACTTAAAGGAGTCGATCCTAGGGTTGTGACCCATAATATCCCAATGGTTCCAGATGCATTGCCAACAAAGCAACGACCTTACCCTATGAATCCCAAACACACCTATACAGCGAAGGAGGAAATCGATAAGCTCCTGAAGGCGGGATTTATATATGAGATTGAGCACATGGATTGGGTATCACCTATAGTGATCATTATGAAAAAGAATGGTAAAATTCGAGTGTGTTTGAATTACAAGAAAGTTAATGCTACTACGAAGAGGGACAACTACCCCTTACCGTATACCGAGCACATGTTGGAGAGGGTAGCAGGTAAAGAAGCCTATAACTTCTTGGATGGCTTCTTTGGCTATAATCAAGACTGCCTTTGCCACGGAGTGGGGTGTATTCACCTACATCGTTATGCCCTTTGGGCTAATGAATGCACATGCGACCTTTCAATGATTAATGTGCACCATCTTCAAGGATATACTTAGACTCGAGCTAGAGGTGTTCATAGACTACTTATGCGTGCACTCTAGTTGGGCTAACACTTAGAAAAGTTGAGAGATGTCTTTGAACAGTGTCGGTTATACGACCTCTCATTGAACCCCTTAAAGTGCCAGTTCTGGGTGAAGCACGGATGTATCTTAGGGCACTTAGTGTCAAGGAATGGCATTGCCACTGACTTCTCAAAAGTTAGGATCATTATCGACCTACCACCACCCATTAACTACAAGGGCGTTCAGTGTTTCTTAGGCCATACGGGATACTATCGACGCTTTGTACTAAATTACGCACTGATTGCTAGACCATTGTACAAGTTGCTGATCGTATTCGAGTGGATTGAGAAATGCCAGTGTGCATATGAAGAGTTGAAGAAGGCTCTCACCATTGCACCAATCTTACGAGCCCTAGACTGGAGCATAACCTTTCATGTACACATAGATGCCTCTAAGTTTGCTATTAGAGCTGTTCTATGCCAGCCTCGTGAGCATAACCTAGATTACCCCGTGAGTTTTGCTAGCAGGCAGCTCACTGAAACGGAGACGAACTATTCCACTACATAAAGGGAAGGGTTAGCCATGGTGTTTGCTATAAAGAAATTTAGGCATTATTTGTTGGCCACCCCCTTCATCTTTTTTGTTGGCCATCAAACCTTGCTTTATCTCGTGAACAAGCCGTGCACTATAGGTCGCATAGCTAGATGGTTACTTCTCTTGTTGGAATTCGATTTCTCTGTAGTTGTATGTAAGGGAAAGCAGCGCTACATGGCTGATCACATGTCCTGCATACCCACAGGAGAAGCTGCTGGACAAGGCATACCTGACGACCTACCGAACGCTCATCTCTTTGGCCTGTCTAGCGAAAGAGACTTGTTTAGAGCCGATCTGACGCCATATTGGGCCAATGATGTAGTTCAAGTGCTAGAGAACGGTCTACCTGAGAGACCTATTGAGAAAGCCAGGATAAGGAGACTTATCTTAAAGCTCCAGCCATACCAACTGATTGCTGGCCAACTCTATAGGCTAGGACAAGACAGTTTGTTGCGTAGATGTGTGTGTGAGCACGAGATGCACAATGTATTGAGAGAAGCACATGGTGGAATAGCTGGAGGACACTTTAATGGGGATACAACAGCCCATAAGGTGCTACAACCCCAACTATGGTGGCCCACCCTATTCCGTGATGCTGCTAAATTTGTAAAACACTGCGATGAGTGCCAGAGGACTAAGGTACCTGTGCGCAAGAATAAGATGGAGTTGACCCCCGTAATAGCACAACAGCCCTTCAAAAAATGGGGCATTGACTTCACTGGACCTATCAGTTCTGCAGCACAGTACTCCCAAGCACGCTACATCTTTGTGGCAACTAATTACCCAACAAAGTGGGCAGAGGCAAGAGCCACTAGGAAGAACGATACTAGAATCACTACGAAGTTCTTGTGGGAGCAAGTCCTTTCATATTTTGGTTGTCCAATTGAATTAGTAAGTGATCAGGGCACGCACTTCATTAATGAAGTGATATCCCACCTGCTCTCGACCTTCCTAATCATTCATAGAAGGTCCTCGCCCTACTACCCTCAGGCAAATGGCCAAGCAGAATCCATGAATAAAATCCTAGTCAACGTGCTTACAAAGGTGGTATCCACATCACGAAGTGGCTGGGGTAATAAATTAATGGCGGCCTTGTGGGCCTATCGTATAGCTTATAAGACAGCTGTAGGACAGACGCCCTTTGGGCTAACTTATGGAACGGAGGCCATTCTACCCTTAGAGTTCTTTGTCCCTAGCTTAAGGATAGCAACCCAGGAGCATTGGGAGGGAAGAGAGGCTTGGACCAACCGCTTAGTGGAGTTAGAGTGTCTCACAGAGACTCGAATCTTAGCCACCCACGCTCTGATTTGTGAGAAGACATGAAGAAAGATGTGGTTTGACAAGCATGTTAAATAGCGCAACTTTGATCAAGGGGACCTCGTTCTACTATACTCTATGAAGGGTCACAAACAGAAAATGAAATTTCGAGGACTAGGACCTTTCCGAGTACGTACAATTAGTAGAATAGGCAATGTTGAATTGGAGACACTCGAAGGTGAAGGAATAGGCTTTTTCAATGGTAGTCGCATGAAAAAGTACTATCCTCCTTCCCATCCGTTGCACAAGCCACCTATGCTTGAAGCCCCTGTCAACCCACTATTACCGAACTGACAAATCAAGATGAAGAAGCAGTGGCACCCGCCTACCTACGAATCACGGTCACTGCAGAATGGACATATTCTTTTGATGCCTTGATTGACGAAGGTGCCGACTATATTATCTTGATGCATGACCATTGGACACGCATTGGTCAACCTAAATTACAGGCCACAAACGCTTAACTCAGCCCATTTGGAGGCAACACTTACTCACTCTTAGGAAAATGCAAAGTGGCTGTCTCTATAGAGTCTGAAAGTATACCAGTCTTCTTTTATGTGTTGCCAAACACTAAAGGGGCCGGTAATAAGTCACTACTAGGTCGCACTTTTAAAAAGCAGACGAACTGCGATGTGGACTATAACCTAGATCGCATCCATCTTGCTATAGGCAACGTGCGCATAGTGACTACTTTCAGCAAGGGTTATCTTGATCCTTCTACAATTTCAAAGCCACTGATAGAGACCCCTATGACCACACCTATGACCAAGCCTAGGGAGTGTTGAGATATCGAGCTCCACTCGTGATATGCCAGGGTGACCATTGTGCATTTATGTCACCGACTTGTCAATTGCAGATGCGGTTGGTACACCGCCCATGAATAATAGCTAGATGACAGCTATCCTTATCTACTCTAGTTCGTGGCTTAGTAAGTATGCCACCTTAGTTAGTTGAATTTGGTTGAGACCCATATATAGGGTTCTTCTATTTCTATGTACTTGAGTTCTTTTGGCTTACACAACTAAGAAGAGAAAAAACTGTTTTCAGCCTCCATCTTTGTGTGTATTCCCCCATTGTGCAAGCAAGAAAGCTACAAGTGAGACTCCTTCCTTCTCTCCCACAATCTTGACATGGTATCAGAGCCTTGTTCGTGGTAAGGAGCTCAAGAAAGCAAGCCAAGTTCGCGGTGTTCTGGTAAGAGGACCAGTGTTGCTTTCATTCTTCTATTTTGGGAGCAAGTCTCTGCAAGTAGCACAACCGGAAAGTGCAAGAGTGCATTGTCTCAGGTTGAGACGCCTTTCGCGGTGAAGCGAGAGGGCAGTATATGTAGCGAGACAGGGCTTTAGCCCTAGGTGACCCTGTTTTTTTTATTTGAGGCCATTTCGGAGCCTATTTTGGAGGCGGAAGTTTTATGCATGCACTCAGGAAAAGGCCCAGTTTTATGCTGTGCAACCACTGTTCTACAGGTCCGTGAAAAGTTACTGTAGAAATTGCATCGTGTGCCTGTGCATATAGACATTGGGAGTTACATAATCATCCTTGTTGCCTGTTGATGCAAAATTGTCACTAGGAAGTGACTGTGTGGTCAAATATCACTTTCGTCAGTTTTGCAGATTTGCCCTTGTGAGGCTAAAGCTATATTCTTTGCAGTGACAGAATTTATTGCAGTGTTTTGTAATGGCGTCTGATTCTCTTTCACAGATTGTCACTGAAAAGCTTGACAAGAACAACTTCCAAGCATGGAAGTTTAGAATGACGAATTTCCCTATGGGAAAAGGATATTGGGAATTTGTTGCATGAAATGAAGAAGAACCAGTTCTTCCTGATGTTCCCATTCAACAGCAAATGCAGGCATTTAAATCATGGCATGAGAGAGCCAAGAAAGTTATGTACTGGCTGTCTATCAGCATTTCAGACTCTATGATTGTGCATATTCAAGATGTAAGTACACCAAAGGAGGCATGGGATACTTTGTCAAAAATGTATAGCACAAATACGCAAGCCAGGAAAATGCAGCTCAAGCAAGAGTTGCACAATGTGCAAAGAGAAAATATGAGCATCAATGACTACCACATGAAGGTGAAGAAGATTGCAGATGCACTTGCTTCCATTGGGTTGCCAGTGGAAGATGATGATTTAGTTTCAGTGACCTTGAATGGTCTAGGAAAGGATTATGCACAGTTTCGAACATCCATTTCTGTCCGTGAAAGATTTCCTGATTTTGAGGAGTTGATTGCTCTTCTAATTTCTGAGGAGCAGAGAAATGGTGGTGCATCTTCTTGAGGAGAAACTTCAAAAGAAGCTGTCTTTTACTCAAATGCTGCAAGAGGTAGAGGCAGAGGTAGAGGAGGCCGATCTGGAGGCCGTGGTAGAAATCAGAATATGCAGCAAACTCAAGAAAACGAGTCCTATGGAGGAGGACGTGGTAACTCTAGAGGTAGGGGGAGCCAAAGAGATCGTGGTGGATGGCAAAGAGGCCAAAATGCAAACAGTAATGTTGAATGCTACTACTGTGGTAAAATGGGTCATATGGCTAAAGACTGCTATAAAAAGCAGAATGACATCATGAATGGAAAATTGCAACAAGGGAATTATGCATCTTCTAGTAGACAGGGTGATGACAAAAATGAGCATTTGTTTATGGTGCAGCATATGAACAATTCTGTGACAAGAGCAGAAGAAAGCAACGATGTATGGTATGTTGACTCAGGTGCATCAAACCACATGACAGGTCATGCAGAATGGATGGAGGATGCAAGGAAAATGGAAAAACCAGGATTTGTGGAGACTGGTGATGATACTGCACATCCTATTGTGTAGATTGGAAAATTTCCTTTGTCTATGCAGGATGGAAAAAAGAAATACCTATCGGATGTATTTCATGTCGCGAATATCACCAAGAACCTAGTTTCTGTTGGTCAAATGGTTGAGCAGGGCTTGCAGGTCAAAGTAATCTCATGGATGCTTTGTTGAGGATATGAAAAATAAAGGTCACTTGATAGCAAAAGGAAAGAAGAAGGGCAAAATGTTTACGTTGGATGCAGACATGTCTGAATTGAGTGCAGCAATGTTTGCACATGGGACCGGTGTAGTTGAAGATATTGATATCTGGCATAAACGCATTGGTCATATTAATGTACAACGACTTAAATCAATGCAGGCCCAAAGTATTGTTGCAGGATTGTCTAAATTTAAGGTTGCAAAAATGCATAAGGTATGTGAAGCCTGCCAATTTGGAAAACAGGCAAGGAAACCATTTCGTAGACATGTTCAAGAGAGTAAGAAGCCATTGGAATTAATCCACTCTGATGTGTGGACTACTAAAGCTGCATCTATTGGAGGCTGTCATTATTTTGTCACTTTTATTGATGACTATAGCAGAAAAGTTTGGGTGTATTTTATGAAAAAGAAAAATGAAGTTTTTGGGCATTCCAAAACTCTTAAAGCTATGGTTGAAAAAGAAACAGGCCTGCAAATAAAATGCCTAAGGTCAGATGGAGGGGGAGAGTACCTCTCAAATGAGTTTGCAAGGTTCTTGAAGGAGCATGGCATAAAGCAGCAATATTCATGTAGTCATACCCCACAACAAAATGGAATTGCAAAAAGAAAAAATATGCATATTGGAGAGGTATCTCGTGCCATGCTCAATGAAAAAGACCTGCCAGATTTTTATTGGGCTGAGGCAATTGCTACAGTAATCTACATAATGAACAGGACTCCCACTGCAGCAATACATGGGATGACTCCAGAGGAGAGGTATACTGGTAGGAAACCAAATATTTCTCATTTGAAAATTTTTGGTTGCATTGCCTATGTTCATGTGCCAGATGAGTTGAGATCCAAGTTGGATCCAAAAGCTGAGAAGTGCATCTTTATTGGTTACTCTTTGCATCACAAAGGGTATAGATGCTATAACCCTTCTACTCGTAAGTTTATAGTGAGCAGAGATGTTGTTTTTGATGAGATGAGTAGCTGGTATAAACCAGTAAATGTGATTGATAATGTAGATGCACAAAATGGTAATGCTGCACATAATTCACAGCAGCAGTCACAAGATATTAGTGGACCTGGAGCGTCCTCTAGCAGTGGTTCACATTCTTCACCATGGATAGGAAGATTGAGATCAGGAGAATCTTCTCAAAGCAATGCAGACAGTGGTATGCAGGTATCACGAAAAGGAAAAGAGAAGGTAGATCAGCCCATGTTTGATGCGAATGCTCAGAACAGAGCATTGATGATGAGTTGGGTATTCCTTCTATTGTTACACCTAGAGTAAGGAAGACCAGGGATGTTTTGAGAGCACTTGGGAGTGAGCCTACTTTGCGTAGGTCTACCAGAGCTAGGTATCCTATGGATAGGCTGAAATATGATGGATTTACAACCATTCACTATGCATATATGGTCAAAGTGATACGGGAACTAGAACCCACTTCTTTTGAGCAAGCCATGGGAAAAGAAAAATGGGAGAAAGCCATGGATGAAGAAATGGATGCCTTGGAAGCAAATGCTACATGGGAATTGTTACCTTTGCCTAAAGGTAAGAATGCAATTGGCTATAAATGGGTTTATAAAGTGAAGCACAATGCAAATGGTTCTGTGAACAGATACAACGCAAGATTCATAGTCAAGGGGTATGCACAAACATATGGCATTGATTATGAAGAAACATTCAGTCCGATTGCAAGGATAGCAACCGTAAGAGCAGTCATTGCTATGGCTGCATCAAAGGAATGGTCTTTACATCCGATGGATGTAAAGAATGCCTTCTTGCATGGTGATTTGCAAGAAGAGGTATATATGGAGTAGCCACCAGGTTATGTGCATGCTGTTCATCCTGAGTTTGTTTGCAGGTTGAAGAAAGCATTGTATGGCTTGAAGCAAGCATCTAGAGCATGGTCTAACAAGATAGGACAGTATCTTGTCACTATTGACTTTCAGATTTCCAAGGCAGATTTCTCCCTTTATGTGAGAAAAACAGAGAAAGGTATTATGCTGCTTGTCATTTATGTTGATGATTTGATTATCACAGGTGATAGTGATGAAGATATCCTTCATGTGAAAATGCCATTGAAGCAGAACTTTGAGATGAAGGATTTGGGAGAGCTGCGTTATTTCTTGGGCATTGAGGTGATTAGATCACCAAGTGGGATATGGCTCTTACAGAGGCAGTATGGATTGGACATGCTGTCCAAATATGGGATGACAGGCTGTAAGCCTATTTCAATTCCTTTGGAGCAGAATGTGAAGTTGAGCGCAGATGCAGGTGAGCTTTTGGAAGACCCTACTATGTACAGACGCATAGTAGGAAGTTTAATTTATATGACTATTACCAGGCCATATTTGAGCTACGCTGTTGGATTGGTAAGTCAGTTTATGCAGGCTCCAAGGAAACCGCATTTAGATGCGGCTAGATGCATACTCAGGTATGTGAAGTCCGCATTGCAGTATGGACTACTTTATGGGACTGGGGTTCAGATACAGTTGTATGGATACACTGATACTGATTGGGCTGGTAGTATTTTTGATAGACGATCTACCAGTGGATATGTGTTCTCTTTTGGGAGTGCTACAGTCACTTGGAGCAGCAAGAAACAGCCTACAGTTTCCTTGTCGAGCACGGAGGCTGAGTACAGGGGTGCAGTAATGGCTGCATGTGAGGTAGCTTGGTTGCATAAACTACTTTATGATATGCATCAGCCTACAGATGGGCCAGTTGTCATTTATTATGACAACATGAGTAGTATACACTTGGCAAATTGATGTGCATTATCACTATGTGCGGGAGAAGGTTTTTACTAGGTCTTATTGATCTAGTTTATGTTAGCACAGAGGATCAGGTAGCTGACATATTTACGAAGGCATTGGGTGCAGAGAAGCTGCGCAGCTTCGGAGATCTGCTTGGTGTGTAGGAATTGGGATTGAGCTCGAGGGGGAGTGTTGAGATATCGAGCTCCACTCGTGATATGCCAGGGTGACCGTTGTGCATTTATGTCACCGACTTGTCAATTGCAGATGCGGTTGGTACACTGCCCATGAATAATAGCTAGATGACAGATATCCTTATCTACTCTAGTTTGTGGTTCAGTTAGTATGCCACCTTAGTTAGTTGAATTTGGTTGAGACCCATATATAGGGTTCTTCTATTTCTATGTACTTGAGTTCTTTTGGCTTACACAACTAAGAAGAGAAAAAACTGTTTTCAGCCTCCACCTTTGTGTGTATTCCCCCCATTGTGCAAGCAAGAAAGCTACAAGTGGGACTCCTTCCTTCTCTCCCACAATCTTGACAAGGAGAAGGGCTGTGATATCTCACCCCACACTCAAACTGCTAGAACCAAGCCCACCAAGGCCATTCACAAGGCCAAGGAGTCCACGCTCATATGGGTGCCAATACGACAAGGGCCACCTCCTTGTAAACTGCAGAAACGTGCTACTAAATGCAAAAACTATCAATCGCCTAAGAGGCAGCTCAGACGCTATCGACATAGGCACACGACCATGCCACGATGGATCTCCAAAGATCTCTTGCGAACACAAGGATACTATGAAGGCAACCCCTGGATATGGATGCCTAAGAGTGGACATTCAAGAGGCTCAACTCTAAGAAACCTCACTCCAGCTAGAGAGGCTTGCAAGCTGGACCAGCACCAATTGTGATTAATGAATCCCAACACATTTATCATCCAAAGCTAGATGCCCCAGAATTATCCAAGTCAGAGGAGTTGAGCACCCCCATGTCGGTTCAGATAGAATGCAGCACACCTCCCACTAGAGCCCCCTGCAGCATCTCAAAGTGCTTCTGAGTGCAAAGTCCCATCTGTGACGCCATCAATGGAGTCAGCACTGTCCAGCCCAATTGCACCATCACCACCAGTAGGTCTTAGGCCTTCGTATGAAAGACAATCCTTCCTTTCAGTGGCCAAGGATCTTGTTGAGACCTCGGGAGATGACGTAGTGACATGCATCAAGGTGTTAGATAACACATTCACCACATTCACTAGGAGCTATGAGAGGCTTGACCTAGGACTTCTCGATGAACCCCTTGCTTCTGATGTTCATGCCTTGCCATGCACTTGGGAAGACTACGAATTTTTCCCCAAAATTGCCGCTGAATTAATCACTAATGGAGAAATCTCAAAGGAGCAAGCCATTCTCAAAAGACTAGTTACCTCGTACCGCAAGCTTGCTCGCTTCACACCTGAACAAGAACTGGAGGAGCTCACGCAGCTTGCCAGCTTTGATTCTTCTTTCTTACAACTGTGGTATGCCTTGTGACTCCAATGGGAGAAAAAAGGCTGCCGCATCATGACCAATGCCGAGCAAAGAAGGGCAATCAAAACAATTGAACACGACCCTACTTATGTGGCACCTCTTTCATTTAGGGTTTTGGCCATTACACACAACATACACTTAGATGACCATGCGTTAGCCCACCCTTGCATTGACCAATTCCTTACGAAAGAGGAACTGCACCTTGCTAGTCACCTCAACTCTGGGGACATCTTTCATGATGTCTTGACCTATATCACCCAAGCTTCCATACAACCATGTGAACTTAATCATCATGCCTAGCTTGTATATAATCCTAACCTCTATACTTGGTTGTTGGCCAAGTAACTTGCCCCACAAAGTCCATGTGAGTCCTCCTTCTTCCCTTGCTAATCCTAGGAAGGGTTTCTTTAAAACATAAGGAAGGGAGAGGGAGCAAAGCAAAGTGAGAGCCAAGTGATGTAGCAAGGTGTAGTGATGGATGAAAATGATCAACTGAATTTAAATAGGAAAGAATGCAAGAAGGAAATAGATGTTGCTTTTGAATTATTTCCAAGTTTCATACCTCTAAAGAAGCACGGCGAATCGTCACACGCATTCTTTCTTGGGTTTTTGTTAGTGATGAGTCAATTCACAACGCTTATATTGGCATGGTGTAAAGACAGGCACCTATCATGGTAGGACAAGAAAAGGGGGGTAAACTTCCATTCACTGAAGAGGAGTTGACAAAGTATGGGATCAGTGTTGAGACACATGGATTTAGCCAGTTCACGTTCAAACATACCCTGAATTTTGACGATGCCATCCTGGAAGAGCCGACGGTGAAGGAGTTGGTGGATAAATGCAACCTCCGAAAGTATGTGGAAAAGGTCGAACAGGCTATAGATTACAGCATGTGCACTGACTTTTTGAAGAGCTTTGATGAAGGTAGGAGCTATGGCACGGTCACATTAAGGACTGGTGACCAGGAAAGAAGGGTGCAAGTGCCCCTTAATGCAGCTATCGTTGAGAAAGCCCTGGGGCTTGTGTCCAAGAAGGAGAGGCTCCGAAGAAGAGATGTATATACCATGATGGGATTCGAAAAAGATGACGTGCACACAGTGGATGGAATCAATTTGGCTAATATTCCAGACCCCGCAACAAAGGTGCAAGTGCCATTACTAGAGAGCATCACTGCAAGAGTTCCAAAGGAGGTGGATTGGAACGGTTTTGTGCAAAAAACTATCAAGAGTTCGGCTGTGCTCCTGGCTCCATCCACAACACCAACTGGTTGGGAGTCTCCTGCTTCTACTGCACGATCCGTAAGGAGAAAGCCTGCCTTGAAAGCCTCCACAATCAGATATGGCAGTGTTCTAATGGCAATCATCCATGAGGTTATCAAGGATGCTGGTGTAGATGAAGAGCAAGTTGTGCATCAAAGCTCACCTCACCGCGAGGAAGAAGGCTCGAGTGAAAGGACAATAAGCGACAAAGGAGAGCCAGAGGTACCACCTACTCAAGTGGCTAAACCACGGGAGCAAAAGAAGAGTGACAATAGCCAGAAGGAGAAGAAAGAAAGATTGAGCAAAGAAGAGCAAGCCGAGATGAAGAGGGCTCAAAGAGAGTCAAGAAGGGTGGAGGAGGAACGAAGGAAAAAAGAAGAGGAAGAACTCAAAAAAATTAGAGAAGAATCAAAGAGGGCAGAAGAAGAGAGGCAAAGAAGGGCAGAGGAGAAAGCCGAAGAACTAAGAATGAAAGAACTTGCTGAATTGGTAGAGGCCACTCATAGATTTGTCAAAGAAACCCATGGGGGAGGAGAGATCGATCCTTTGAGTCCCCGCCATGAAGTTGAAGCATGAGGCAGTGTGGAAACGGCCCTAGTAGTTGTAGACAAGGGCAAGTCCCTGCTGCACCCCCTACCTTCCTCCTTTGTGCCAGTACCAACCGACACCACAACCACAACCACCCCGCAACCCATGCCCTCTCTAGACATGGCCCAATTGATGAACATGATGTAGCTACTTGTCAGTAAAGTGGCTGAAATTGTACCAAAATCTGGAGCAAAAAGGCCCGCTGCCACCGCAGATGCCGAGTCTAGGCAAGATCCAAAACGACAGAAGCTAGAGGCATCAACCACTACAACCCCTACTCCCGTGCCATCTGGTGCCGACTATGACGCTTATGTGGTTGAGCTTCTAGCACAATTGGACAAGGCAAAAGAAGAAAAGAAGATAGCCCTGGTGGAGTTAGAGAAAGAAAAGGAAACTTCGGCAGCCTTAAGGCTAGAAGTTTCAAAGCAAGGAGCCGATCGAAGAAGGGAAGTGAAAACTCTACAAGATCAGCTAGAAGCAAAGACCAAGGAAGCCCAGGACAATGAGAGCCGCCTAAGACAAAGGCTGGAAGATGAAGAGCAAAACCTGGTGGCAGAACAACAAATCTTGAAGTTACTAGTGCAGCAGTATGCTGACTTGCAACAAAGAACTACCGAACTGGAAAGGTACAGACAGATAGAAGCTCAGGAGGGCGAGCCAAGTGAGCAACAAGAAGATGCCATAGCTCTCTGGCTATGGTACGAACTTGAAGAACAAGACAGATTGGAGAGGGAAATAGAGTTCCTAGAATAGGAAAGGTCGAGAGTTCCTGGAGCAGAAGCACAAAGGCTGCAGAATGAGGCACAACGACTGCAAGATGCATTGGAGATTACCAAGGGAGACGTAGAGGCCCTCATGGCCATGGCCTTCACCCAAAGAAGATTGCACTTCGCAGAGATCCAAAGCCACGAGCAGCTTGTGCAAGAAAAGTCAGATCTATTTGCTGAGGTAGAAAAAAGATTCAGCATTGCAAATCAGGCAAAAGAAATTGCTAAAGAACAGCTGGCTCGAAAATCTAGGGAAAGGAACCAACTTTGGTTCTTAATGAATGAGCAATAGCAGGTTCTGACAACCTTGGCAAGTGAGCTGGAGGAGGGAAGAAAGAAGATGGATGAGAGAGCCAGTGAGTGGGAAATAAACAATTTTGAAAGAGTTAGGGATTTAACAGAACACTTGGCGGTGGCTGAGTGCTTGCAGAGTCCAGGGCAAAAGCTGCTGATGTATGTGCCAACACACAAAGGCAAGCCTTCCTTAGCACAGTACTACACGTCACCCAGGCAGAGGGCAATGATTTAGTGGAGAAGGTAAGAAGGAAGCTAGAACTGACCGCCCGAGCACTAAAGTATGACCTTCAAGAACGGGAGCTTTCAACAGGCACAGGAATCACAAAAGAGCAGCAATTTCACTACCTACATCATGCCGACCTCTCCACTATTGAGCTTAAGGAACTTGAGTTTGAATAGCATGAGCAACCACCACCACCACCACAAGCGGTTCCATCAGCTGTTGAGCAAAATGTCGAAGAGGGTCCGGACTTTGAGTAGGATGCTGAAGAAGAGCAACAAAGAATGCCCAGTCCGCCTCCACCAAACCTCCCGCCTAAAGAGCCCGAAGATGCCCATATGCCCGAGCACATTATGGCAGCCAGAAGAAGAAGACAAGAACTAGAAGAGGAAGCCCAATGCAGAGCACGATCACTACCAAGACAATTCCCTGAAGAGCCTGTGCCACTATGGGGGGATCCCCATCCTATCGATTGGACTCAGGAATTGGTGTCATATGGCGTCAACAGGAGTTCCAGATGAGACCGTTTGAACTTTCATTTGCTTATCCATGCTCTTTGGACTGTGCTTTGCCTCTAGGTATTCTAACCAAGATCAAGGATCTGGCTAATGATCTTGCAAACAGGTGGATAGAGGAAAGAAGCCTCATAAGAACTAGATGGAGGCAAGAGCCTGAAGGCTACTAGCAAGACAAGGTAAACAGGGCTCTCAAAACTGTCCAAGGCTATGAGGCACAGCTGAAGTGGCGGAGGAGGATTTGGAATACCAATTTTGACGCCTGGACTACCTTCTGCAACTCGCTCCCTGAAGAACGCAACGACCCCACCTACATGCCCTACCCCCGTAGACATGGATTTGACTATGATCGAAATATTTATGGGGATTTTGACTTTCCTAAGATATATAATGTTAATGCCCGGAGCCCTGAGGAATGCCTAATCTTTAGGTTAGAGGATCTCCTCCCATCTATCAATTGCTTCCTCACAGATTTTTCTTCTTGCCCAGATCCAGCCTTCTTAACTACCTGTAATTATCTTAGGCTTATCAAGTTCCTACTAATGCAGAGACCCACAGCCGAGGAAGCCCACCTCCCTCCACTCTTTTTTTACATCAACCTAGGGATAGATAGTAGAGCAATGACTAGACTAATGATGAGGGCAACCTTGCTTCCCTCCTTTTGCCTAGAAATCTTAGAGGATATGAGTGATACCTGCTTCACGAGGTGCAATCATCCTTTCTTGTCATCCAAACCTCTAAAAGCCCGGGCCGGTATTAAAGAATATCTACAAAATTGCGCATTCATATCCCAATGCTTGCAACCGCCTTGTAATCCAACTGAAGGTGATAGGCATTAGCCAGGACATCTTCCTTCTATGCAATTCTTTTATAAAAAAAAGAGAAGAAAAAGAAAAAGAGAAAAGAAAAAAGCACGAGGGCTCACTTCACTCACTACACCTAGGGTTTACACCTAGCCCCTCCCCCACTTCACGCTTAGGGCACATCAAGGGTAGGACTTCCAGACCTATCACCCTAAGTTTTGCACTGCACCTCCAACAACACACGAACTGGGTCCTCAAGTGTGGGACATTACCAAGGGCTTACCCAAGGTTAAACCCATCTCCCAATTCCACTACACATGCACTTATACCACACTGTGAGACAGACACACCCCTTAGGGAGTGCACAACTTTCTCGTGTAGGCTATGATCGTGACTCAGTAAATGGCTACCCAACTAAAGAAGACCATCCACAACATCTGCTAATGACCATGAATTTTTCCCTGAGTCGGACGAGACACCACTACAGCAACTTCAGGAGCTTTTGCATACTCCGATGGTTGGATGGACCAACATGCTTAATGTAGCCGGCCATCTGCCTGTTGATGGCTACCATGACTGAACCAAATCAAGCAGAAGGAAAACTCAGTGATGGACCCACCATTGGCATAGATTTTGGAACCTCATATTCTCCAAATGTATGTTCAAACCCCTAGACCTGCAGATTGCTTATTGATTAAGTGCTTTCAGATCAGCACGGGATGCACAGCTACATGGTTCTCAACAGCCGGCTGGCAATGAACAGGATTAGAGATGCCCATGCAAAACCTTTATCAACGGTCGCAGAATGGGAACTACAACTATGTGAGAAATGCCGAGCATCTTCATGAAGTCTAAAGCACGTCGGAATCTCTCCCGGTCATCGTTAATCAAACTCCATCACCTCTCATTCACAGCAGCACCTTTTGATTGTGGTCATCTACCCACCAGTTCCATTTAGCAACAACCCCAACTACCCCACTACTCCCCACCACAGCGCCATGGGACTGGCACTCAGTTAGGAAGGGGGTAATGTTTACCACAGCATAGAGGAGCGGGAAAATAGAGCAGAGAAGCGAGAAAATGGAAAAAGGAGATAATCGAAAGGGCACATGACAAAGGAAGGAAAAGGCGCCCCGGATGGAAGTCGACCCTGAAAAAATATGAATGATGACCTCTCCAAAAGGCCTCAATGTCGCCTCGAGAAAAGAAAATAGTAAAAGCACACCATTAGTTGTGAAAGCGCTCCCGAATCCTTGTAAAAGAGTGCCAGGCTCACTCCTATGCAAATTGTATGCACTAGTTGGGAATGGGATAAGTTAGAACAGTGGAAATAGGAAAAGAGGGCCGAGGCTAATGGCCGGCCATGTAAAAAGTGGGGATGACCGCCCAAAAATTAGGGCATGTATATAAAGTTCAAAAGTGAATGAGAAGATCATTCTTGTGTGTGGCCAAAGCTTCTTCTTCTTCTTCTCTAATTTATTGCCTTCTTGCTTATGCTTGAGTGAGGGATTGAGGGAGTGTGAGGGAGTGAGGGAGTGAGTGCGTGAGAGTGAGGGATCGTGGAGAAGAAGCTCCCCATCTTCTCTCTTCTTCTTATCTTCTCTTCTCTTTTCTCGTGCGGCTATGGAGGATGGAGCTTGACGGAGAGGGCTTGAGTTTGCTTGAGCTTGTCGCAAGGATCGTGGAGCTACCGGAGTGCAAGAGAGAGGAGGGAACTCGATCGAGCATCAAGGTAAGCTCACTACACCCGTAAGGTAGACATTGCATGTCGGCTATGTGAGAGGTAGCCATGGCCACTCGGCTTGAAATGCTTGATCAATAAGCGGTCCGTAGGTCTTGGGGTAGAGCTCCATAGCTCCCTTTCACTTCTACATCTTCAATCTCTTCGAACCCCTTCTCTTCCATCTACTCCTCTCCTTGAATCTACCTACACCCTGCTGTCTCTTATCTTCAAGAACTTGGCTTGAAACCTTCAACCCTTCTCTTATCTCTACCATCTCCGAAGTCTAAGCCTTCTCTTCTCTTACCAAACCCCTATGGTGACCTTCAACCCTACGCGTTGCTACATTGGTGAACCCGACGTGAAGGTCAGTGTAAGAGAACTCAGCTGATGGAAGAAGATGAAGCTGAAGAATCTATACTTGCTGAATTTCATTCCATGGTTGTTGAAAATACTTTTCAGTTACTGCATATACTGGTCCAAAGCTGAAAACAACAGGATGGTCAACTAAAAACCAGCATGCTCATTGCATTGCTCAAGTTCTAGTTCATTTCCTTGAAGAAGATTATGAAGAAGATTGGCTAAAGATCGGCCAATATTTGAGCACAATGAAGAAGAAGGAGACTTGGACTGATGTAATATTCCCCCCTTTTAAATTTTATTAACTTTAATTCAATTTTTTTATCCCTCCCTCTCTCCCCCGCTGAGAGCACGTTGGGGAAAGAGAGAGGGAGTGAAGTGTGTGTGATGGGGGGGCATGCAACCCCCTAGGTGGCAAGTGGCGCCATCCTCCCCCTCCTATAAAGGGAGTTTCCTCCCCCCTCTGTCGTCTACACAGAGAGCGGCCCCCCTGATCCGCCTGGACACAGCGCCCCCCTCCGTCGGTAGCTGCAGCAGTGCCCTCTTCGTCATCTGAACCCCCCCTTGAACGTGAATAGAGAACCCCCCCTGTTGAGATGACAAGCTCAACACATGTGGACATTGATGATGGACCGCCTGGTTAGATGGGTCCACACGTCTACACTTAGCACGTCAGTGGTCATTATGACTCACACATAGCCACTGACTCATTACTTATTATATTCAGGTTGTTACACCTATTTACTGCTAGCATAGTTATAGCGTCAGTCGACTAGTGTAGTCGGTTATGCATTGTTTGACTTAGTAGGCCACTTTCCTAATGTTGTATCTTATCTATACTTTGTGTACATTGTAAAGTGTGTGGAAGAATAAGAAGAAATCAGCAAGAAAACGTTTTGGCCTCCATCTCTTTTCTTGTCTCTTGAGTGAGCTTCTCCTTGTGCATTCTGTGTGTGTTCGGCGTATCATCTCGAGCAAGTCCCCCCACCACGCGATTCTTGACATGGTATCAAAGCCGCACCACTGAGAGAGGCTGATTTTGAAGGTTGAAGCGAAGGAGAAGAAGCAAGGTTCGAGCAAGCAAGCCACGTGTAAGAAGCTCTCCCATCCTTCCACTCTTTCTCTTGGATAGTGCGTGTGGAGGCACCGGAAGCAGGGTCGAGCAAAAATCTCAGATTGCAGTGAGATTTGGTGTGCGTGAAGAGCAATGTGTATTCGGGGCCCGTTTTAGAGCCGCAAGGTTGCGGACAACAGTTTCAGGGTACACTGTGACTTCGACTGTATTGACCAAAAGTGGGTGCGTAGGTTACAGATTTTAGATCTGTAAGTTCAAAGGTGTTTACCAGTGAGTAAACACAAGTTTTATCTGCAAACAGGTTCCAGATTGTATGTATTGTTGAGCAGACAGTGAAAAAGGCTGTCTGGTGTATTGCTGTGCACTACAAGTCTAGGGTTGTAGAAGATTTGCTTGCTGTTGGTATTAATTTTGTGATAATGGCAGAGAACAGTGGAAGCCCCATCATTGAGAAGCTCGACAAGAACAACTACCCATCATGGAAGTTCCGTGTCACGAACTTCCTTATTGGAAAAGGCCTCTACGAGTTTGTTTCAGGTGAAGAAAAGGAGTCGGAGGTGAGTGATCCTGCAACTGCAGAAGAGACAAAGGTACTGAAGGAATGGAATGCAAAAGACAAGAAGGTTATGTATTGGTTGTCTGCAGTAATTGACAATAATATGCTGGGACATATCAGAAATGCAGAGAATTCATATGTAGCTTGGACCATACTTGAAATTATATTTTCTGTAAATACAAAGGCACGAAAGATTCAACTCAAGCAAGAGTTGAATACATTAAAGAAAGGGAAGATGTCTATCAATGAGTATGCATTGAATGTAAGGAGCATTGCAAATGCCTTGGCAGCGATTGATGCAATGCCCGATGATGATGATTTGGTGTCGTCTACCTTGGGTGGACTTAACAATGAAAAGGCTTGGAAGTCTTTTGTAACTTCCGTATATGTCAGAAAGCCATTTCCAGATTTCGATGAGTTGGTCTCCCTTATGATCACTGAAGAGATTAACATGCAGAGTGAGACATCTGAAAAAGGTGGTGAATAGGTCTAAGCTTTCTACTCCAGTTCAGGAAGGGGACGTGGCAGGTTCTCTTCAAGAGGCTGTGGTACAGGACGTGGTAGTGACAACTAGCAAAACAGATTGAATCAGCAATTTGGCGATATGCAAGTTTCAGGAGGTCGTGGTAACTTTAGAGGCAGGGGGAGTTTTAGAGGAAGAGGTGGATGGCAGAACAGAGGTTCTAATAACTCTGGTATTGTATGTCACTACTGTGGCAAAACAGGTCATATTGCAGCCCAATCTTATGCTAAGAAAGATGATATTCGCAGTGGTAAGTTGCAGCAAGGAAAGTATGCATCGTCTTCACGACAGAATGAAGACAAAAATGAACGTTTGTTTGTTATGCAACATATGTTGAATGCTGTTACAGGAAAGGGAACACATGAAGATGTTTGGTATGTTGATTCAGGTGCATCCAATCATATGACCAGCCATGCAGAATGGTTTGGAGAGATGCAGGATTTGCAAAATGCAAGTTATGTGCAGATGGGTGATGATTCATGCCACCCAAATTCACACATTGGAAAAGTTCCCTTGTCCTTGCATGATGGTAAGACAAAGAGTCTTTCATATGTATTACATGTGCCATCTATTACAAAGAACTTGGTGTCAGTGGGCCAGATGGTAGAGTAAGGGTTGCAAGTCAGATTTAATGCAAAGCGCTGCTTTGTAGAAGACATCAATGACAAGTGCAGGTTAGTTGCAAAGGGAAGTAGAGTTGGACGTATGTTTACTCTGGATGCTGGAATCCCTACTATGAATGCTGCTATGTATGCTAAAGAAAAAGATGTTATTGCAGACATTGAAATTTGGCACAAACGCATTGGACATGCAAATGTACAAAGGCTGAAATTAATGCAGTCCAAAGGGTTAGTTACAGGCTTGCCTACATTTAGAGTTGCAGAATTTCATAAGGTATGCGAAGCATGTCAGTTTGGTAAGCAGGCAAGACAACCTTTTTCACATGACAGAGATGTAAGCAAAATATCCTTGATGTTGTGCATACAGACATTTGGGGGCCTACACAAAATGTATCTCTTGGAGGCAGTTCATACTTTGTCACATTCATTGATGATTGTTCTAGAAAGCTGTGGGTATATTTTATGAAGGAAAAGAGTGAAGCATTTGAGCACTTTAGAACTTTCAAGGCTGCAGTTGAAGGAGAAACAGGCTTGAAAGTAAAGTGCTTGAGGTCAGATGGAGGGGGAGAGTACCTCTCGAATGAGTTCAGTGATTTTCTAAGTTCTCATGGGATAAAGAGGCAGTTCACATGCATGTATACCCCACAGCAAAATGGGGTTGCAGAAAGGAAAAACAGGCATATTGCAGAAGTTGCACATGCCTTGATGGCTGAAAAGAATATGCCTAAGCATTTTTTGTCTGAGGCTGTTCATACTGCTGTTTATATTATGAACAGAACTCCCACAACTGCAGTTCATGGTATGACCCCCGAAGAATGTTTTACAGGTAAGAAGCATGATGTCTCACACTTGAAAGTGTTTGGCTGCATTGCGTATGTTCATGTGCCAGATGAGTTGCGGAAGAAATTGGATCCAAAGGCTGAAAAGTGTGTCTTTATTCGATACTCTTTAGAGCAGAAAGGGTATTGCTGTTATAACCTTGTCACATGTAAGTTCAGAGTGATCAAGGATGTCATCTTTGATGAAATGAGCAGTTGGTATGCATCTAGTGGTGATGCATTGGATGATGATGATGATCATGACACTCATGTACAGGCTGAAAAGCAAGAATCACGGACTCTTAATGGACCAGAGACATCATCTGGTAGCCCTTGGTCTGGGAGACTAAGGAGTACCTCTACATCTTCGGGTGCATCTAGTAGTACTACAGGTAAAGACAAAGGAAATAATAAAGTGTCAGAAGGCATTGACGCTATTCTTGATGGAGACTCCAGTGGCTCAGAGAGCTTGGATGATGAGCTTGGCATTCCTTCAATGAGAACTCCAGGTGTGCAAAGAGCACGCATTAATGCAAAGACTCCATTGAGTGATCCAGTGATACGCAGATCTAGCAGGGTCAGATACCATGTTAAAAGATTTGGTTTTGAAGGTTATGCAGCTCACCATTATGCTTATATGGTGAAACTAGTTGAGGATGTTGAGCCCACATGTTTTGAGGAGGCTATTGGTCATTGTCATTGGGATGCAGCAATGGATGAGGAGATGGCTGCATTGGAGGCTAATAAGACTTGGGATCTAGTATCATTGCCTAAGGGCAAGAAAGCTATTGGATGTAAGTGGGTTTATAAGATTAAGCACAATGCAGATGGTTCTATTAGTAGATACAAAGCTAGGCTGGTTGCAAAAGGCTATGCCCAGACACATGGCATAGATTATGATGAAACTTTCAGTCCAGTTGCTAGGATGGCAAGTGTCAGATGTGTGACTACTTTGGCAGCAGCCAAAGGTTGGAGGTTGCAGCAAATGGATGTGAAGAATGCCTTCTTGCATGGTGATTTGCATGAAGAAGTGTATATGGATCAGCCAGCAGGTTATGAAGATTGAGAGCATCCCACGTATGTGTGCAAGTTGAAGAAGGCACTCTATGGGCTCAAGTAAGCACCTAGAGCATGGTCTGACAAGATCAGAGAGTATCTTGTCAATATTGGCTTTTATGTTTCTGATGCTGATCACTCACTTTATGTGAGAAAGGGAGATGCAGGTTTGGTCATCATAGTCATCTATGTGGATGACTTGATTATTATAGGTGATAGTGATAGTGGGATTGCTGAAGTCAAAGATTTTTTGAAGAAGAAGTTTGAGATGAAGGATTTAGGTGAGCTAAGGTACTTCCTTGGCATTGAGGTGATCAGATGTGATGATGGTATATGGCTGTCCCAAAGACAGTATGGCTTAGATATGTTGTCCAAGTATGGTATGACAGCATGCAAACCACTTTCAGTCCCGTTGGAGCATAATGTAAAGTTGAGTGCTAATGTTGGGGATGAGATAGAAGACCCTACTACGTTCAGGAGGATAGTGGGAAGTTTGATCTACATGACCATTACAAGGCCAGACTTGAGCTACGCTGTTGGTCTTGTGAGTCAATTTATGCAAGTACCTAGAAAGCCACATTTGGATGCAGTCAGACGCATATTGAGATATGTGAAGTCCACATTACATTATGGACTTTTCTATGAGGTAGGTACAGATGTACAGGTGTTTGGATACACAGATGTAGATTGGCTTGGTAGTATGTCTGATAGAAGATCTACCAGCAGATACATGTTCTCTCTTGGTAGTGCAGCAGTTGCTTGGAGCAGCAAAAAGCAATCTACAATTGCTTTGTCAAGTACAGAGGCTGAGTATAGAGGTGCTATTGTTGCAGCATGTGAGGTAGTATGGCTACAAAAGTTATTGGCTGATTTGGATGTGCAGGTGGAAGGTCCAGTTGTCATTTATTGTGACAACATGAGCAGTATGCAGTTGGCTAGGAACCCTGTGTTCCATGCCAGGACAAAACATATTGAGGTACACTACCACTTTGTGAGAGAGAAGGTACTAGCAGGTGAGATTGACTTGGTGTATGTCAGCACACAGGATTAGATAGTTGACATCTTCATGAAGGCATTGGGTACAGAGAAGCTTCAAAAGTTTCAAAGCTTACTTGGAGTCGCAGAGATGCAGTTGAGCTTGAGGGGGAGTGTTGAGATGACAAGCTCAACACATGTGGACATTGATTATGGACCGCCTGGTTAGATGGGCCCACGCGTCTACACTTAGCACGTCGATGGTCATTATGACTCACACATGGCTACTGACTCATTACTTATTATATTCAGGTTGTTACACCTATTTACTGCTGGCATAGTTATAGCGCCAGTCGACTAGTGTAGTCTGTTATGCATTGTTTGACTTAATAGGCCACTTTCCTTTATGTTGTATCTTATCTATACTTTGTGTACATTGTAAAGTGTGTAGAAGAAGAAGAAGAAATCAGCAAGAAAACGTTTTGGCCTCCATCTCTCTTCTTGTCTCTTGAGTGAGCTTCTCCTTGTGCATTCTGTGTGTGTTCGGCGCATCATCTCGAGCAAGTCCCCCCACCACGCGATTCTTAACACCCCCTAGCGTCCTGATCGGCAATCCCCCCCCCCTCCCCAGTGTGATCACCATGCAGAGGAAGAGGGAGAGAAGAGAGAAGGAGAGGAAGAAGAGAAGAAGAAGAAGAAGAGGAAGGAGGGAGAGAAGAAGGAGAAGAAGAGGGAGAGAGAGGAGAAGAAGGAGGAGAAGAGGAAGAGAGAGAAGGAGAAGAGAGAAGAAGAAGAGGAAGAAGAAGAAGAGGAGGAGAGAAAGAGAAGGAGAAGAAGGGTAGAAGAAGAAGAAGAAGAAGAGGAAGGGAGAGAGAGAAGGAGAAGAAGAAGAAGAAGAAGAGGGAGAGAGAGGAGAAGAAGAAGAAGGAGAAAGAAGAGAACTTGAAGGAAAATCAGAAGATGGCATTGACCACCCCCCCTCGAAAATGGTGTCCTCTAACCCTCCCGCTATTGTTCATGGTTTCTCTTCTATACTTAAAGTGCATGATTATGAAAACTCAAGTGCATGAGTTGCATGAAATATTGAGTAGCCTAGTACATGAAATATTGTTACACGAAATCTTGCAAATACGGGATGATTGCATGGGAGTCAAGTGGACAAATAGAATGGATTCTGCATGGATTGACGCACATGAAATGATAAGGTTTTCATAAATTTTTACATAAAATGATAGACCTTTGTGTAGAGCAATGCCTAAATTAACCAATAAAAAATCATGATTTACATCTACATAAAAATTAAACACACGAAATGTTAGTTTCCGTTCATAGGATGCAATTGCACCGATGGATAGAAACCTAACCTTCATGAGATCCGGTGCATCAGGAATAAGTATAATTGCCTGCGAATTGTTTTATCTATCTTCTGTGGACTATCGCAAATGGATATGCTCCTAGCTTAATAGAAGCTGGTGATCTAACGCTAAATGGATTGTTGACCCAAGTTATGCTTGGTTGTTTGAAAAGGTTGTAAATTCCTTGAGCAAATGTTTTGATACATCCAAGTTAAATTCTGGCTGTGCATGCAATGGAATTGTGATGCCTTGAAGCAAGAGGTCGTGCATTCAAATGTTTGTTAATGTGGTTTTGGATGTTAACCCAAGTGGGGTGTGGTTGATGATTTCATGGCCAAGTCTGTGATGATTGATTGCCATGGGAACAAAGGGATGTTTTCCTAGTTAAAGGATGTTAGGTTGGTTGCTTCAGCTGTGGGTGATTTTCTAAAGGGATAATTAAGGAAGGATGGCGCTAGCTACCCCCTGTGAACTGCCAAACCCTAACCAAGGGGGTTATGAATCCGCACCGAGAATGTGGACCGAACCCACCACAGGAGGTCTCTCTGTGGAAATTACTTGGCGTAGGAGGACGCTTGGGTGCTAGTGGGGGCTCTGGCCGTAAATCCCAATGCCTCTGAACCCTACACAAGAGTTTTACGTGACTCGAGATGGGATCTCGAGGCCTTGATACTAGTTACAAGGGGGAATCTTGGTAGGATAAACCTTCGGGTTTTTATTTTCAAGGTACGGAAGGATTTTTCTGCGAAGGCAAAAAGGAACACTTAATTCTCCTGTATGAGCAGGAGACAAACATTAATCTGAAGATAAGTTAAGGAAGTGTTTGATCTTGTTTTCATGTCTGTGCCCTAAATTGCGTAAAAGAACCTGTGATTAACGGGTTAATTAAGAAAGCTGCTTTTATGTGTCAAACATAATGTGGTAGGTAATTAGATAACTAAAACAACCCCTGAGGAAAGCATGGTGGATGTGACCAATGGGTCTATCCTATGGAAGGGTGGTCTCGGTTAGCCGAGAGCTTTCCTCAAAGGAAATGTTAACGGGAAATGTTAGGAAAAGTCGGACGATGACCTTAGACAATGTTGGTTAGAACCCTGATTCACACCGTTTTAGGGGACCCAAATGGGACTATGCCCTACGGCCAGAGAGGTCGAGCGATGCCTCTCTCTCACTTCCCATTCTCTTTGAACCAAGTGCGGTATGAATCTGTTTGGGTCCAGTTGTATCTACACAAAGTGGAGGAGCTGTCGACCGATGCTAGAAGGTTGTTAGGAAGACTCGACTGCTAGGAACCCGGACTTCAGGTAGATCCTAGTGGGAACAGTCGGATAAGTTCCGTTGTGAGGCAAACTCGAGAGACCCTAGTTGGCAAACCCCGTGTCATTCCTTGGGAGTGCCAGGCGGCGTCTTCTAGATTGATCTCTCGATAGGCTGCTAAGACATGTCCTGCAATTTGAGGGGTGGGCACGTTACAACTGATGAGGAGTTCAAACATATCAAGAGAAAACCTTATGGCTTTTTTCTTAAAGAAGGACATCTATGGAAGCACGCAAAGAAGAAGAAAGGAGCGCATGTCCGAGTTTTAGGTAACAAAAGATTGCAACAACAGGTAATGAAGGAATTTCATGAAATCCTGTGGGTTGGTCATAGAGGCATATGGGGAACCTTTAGTAAAGTCAAAGAAAAATGTTGGTGGCAAAACATGTATCGGGACATAGCACATTTTGTTGAAACCTATTATGTGTGTCAAATGTATTCTATGGTCAAGCATCGAGATGGGTTACAACCAACTTATCCTTTGTCTATACATTATAGATGGGTTATTGATCTTATAACCATGCCTACAGGAATATGAAATATGCGGTATTTAGTGCTTGCAAGAGAGGATCAAACCAATCAAGTTAAAGGCAAAGCCTTAATAACCAAATCCACTCAAGATGTTTGTCGTTTTTTGCTTAAAGAAGTGTTTTGTAGATATGGTTGTGTGGGTAAAGTAACTGCAGATAGAGGAGAGTTGGATGCTGATGAGGCATGCAACTTCTTTGCTCAATTGGGTATTAAGTTGGCTTTAACTTCATCCTACAACCTTGAAGGCAATGGAAAGAGTGAGAGAGGCCATCAACCTATTCTCAAAGCACTAGCAAAGTCTTGTAGAGGAAAGATCAAAGAATGGCCTAAAATGCTACCTTTTGCATTATGGGCTGACCGGACTACTCACAATTCAGTGACTGGCTATATGCAAGCTGAACTTATGCATGGACAACAACCAACAGAATCTATTCTCACATGGAGTCTTCTACCTTGGGAGGAAGGCATCAATAGAGAAGAGTTGCTGACTTTGTGCATATGGCAGCTAGAAAGAAGGCCTGAAGATGTTCAAGCAGCTATTGAAAAGCTAAAGACAGCAAGAATAAAGAACAAAGGAAGATTTGATAAGTGACATCAACTTCCGCCAAGAGCAATTCAAGAAAATGATTGGGTGCTTGTCTATGACAGTAGCCTAGACAATCAATACAATGCTTCTAAGAAGATGGTAAAGCGTTGGTTTGGCCCATATGTGGTAAAGGTCGTTCATGGCAATGCCACATATTCATTGGCTGAATTGGATGGAACAAGCATGAATATACCCATAGCTGGAAAAAGAATCAAGCTCTTCAAACGAAGAGAAAGTTCCACATATGAGCTAAAAGACTTGAATACAATTCAAGAGCATGAAGACATAGAGGAAGAAGAAGAGGCAAAAGATGAAGACATTGACATGGCAGAAGATACTTCTTCTGACATTACAAATCCGTAAGACTTTGGCACAAATCCGTAAGGATGTGCAGGTTAGGAGGGGGTGAATGTCGTGCCGCTATGCGCACACCATGTAAAAAAATCTAGAGTGTGGCTTCCTTTTAGATTAGAGAGCCAATGCCACTTTAGACATTAGTATTAGTGTCCATGGTTCAAAATATTAGCTTTTTTTGGACAAGTTTTTAGTCAATTTTTTATGTTCTAGATATTACTCTTGTAAAAATCCATAAAACTATAGATAACTTCTAGATTAGGAGGACATGTAAAAGAAAGCATGTATCTTTCAGCCAATTTGAGAGGATTTTATGTAAAAAAGAGATTAGTGAAATCGTGCGATGCGCGATCGTTGTTTTCAAGTAGTGAATAGCACTCCGAAAGAGGGAGATGAAGAAGGAGTGATCTGGCACGATTCTGGCTAGGCGTCATGGTATTTAACCCCCCCTTTCGGAGCCATTGGAAGCATCACATTGGCGATCTGAGCAGCATAGAGGAAGGTATTATTTTGTACACATGTTTGTCTATTAGAGTTATATTTTCTCATAATGCTGAAAGAAACTGATAGGCTTCATCTCTGTTAGTATTCTTCTATATTTTCTAATTCTTTTTGAGAGTATGCTTCTACATCTTCAATCTCTTCGAACCCCTTCTCTTCTGTCTACTCCTCTCCTTGAATCTACCTACACCCTACTGTCTCTTATCTTCAAGAACTTGGCTTGAAACCTTCAACCCTTCTCTTATCTCTACCATCTTCGAAGTCTAAGCTCTTGAACCCCCATACATTCTTCTCTTGCCAAACCCTTGTGGTGACCTTCAACCCTACGCGCTGCGACAACGCGCCTTCCTTGAAACTCTCTTAAACACCACACAATCAGAAGAGGAGGAGTCCATTGAATCATTAAAAAGAAAGTTGAAGATCGCCCTCAGGGCTCTAAGATACGGGTCGCACATCCAACCCCAAACAACAAGAACTAGCCAGGGCCCAGGGGATCAAAGAAGCTACCTACTAAGGAAACGCTTGACGGTCCAAGAAGTTGACTTTCTAGGATTCAAGGAAGGGGAGTCACAAGAACACAAGGGAGAGGAGGTGCAAATATCAATTGAAGAAGCATGATCAAGCCTTGAAATGGGATAGCAAGATGAGGAGTTAGTTCCCTAGTCTCCCTCCCCATGGCCAAAAGTACAGTAGGAGGTAGACACTAGTCCTGAAAGAAAAGCAGAGATAAAAAAGAGGAGAACCCCTCAAAGAGAAGATTGTTTCCCAGTATACTAGAACACAGAACTCATAGTATGGGAGCAGAAAGAGAATGGCCGTGAGCCCTTCGACTTTAATTTCCGATTCTCCACTAAACAACTACCTTCTAAGCACATAAAAATCCGAGGAAAGGGAGGCTGTGAGTATTGTCATGAACCCTAAAAACACACAAAGAAAGGACCAAAGCTCTCTCCTTCACAAAATAACCATGAACCTCTACACGCAACATATTTCACAAGAAATTCCATCCTTACTCCCTCTCTCATAAGATTAAACAAGAAGCACTAGAGAAGGGAAGAGATTTACGCAAAACGAGAGAGAAAAAGAGACATGCAAGAAGTAGTAGTTATAGGCATACTCCTACGACCACCTCCTCATGCGACTCCTCAAACCCTCAATCTTTTATTTCATATAAGAATTTCAAATACAATGTTTTTGTTCTTGTTCTTTAGACTAAGGTTCATAGCCATAGGCCAAGTGCACATTGATAATCCATGTCCAAAATGGTTTGCAATTGCAATACATTAGAGAATGCCTAGCATCATACAACAACAAAATTTGCACCAAAATAAGGCTTCATCACCCACCACATTGAGCAGAGTTCTATCAACCAAGGTGGTGGAAGAGGTGATTAATATAGGAAGAAGGCTGGGAGACATGTGGGTTGTTGAAAGAGAGAAGAATCCTACCTTATGGGGCACAGGGGCTCCTGGCTACTAGGAGAACAAGGTTCTCTTCGAGAGGAATAACCCCACCTACATGCCATATCCTAGAAGGGTAGGAGTGGACTTCAATCTAGACATCCATGGCCAATATGACTTTTTAAAAGTCTATAATGTCAATGCCACTAAGCTTGAGGAAGTGCTTGCCTTTTCTAAGCACAACTTGTATACCTCTATCAACCACTTCCTCAATGAATTCAACTCTTGCCTAGACCCCACTTTCCTCACAACTTGTAATTACCTTAGGCTCCTTAGAGTATTATTAAGGCAAGACCCTACTCCACAAGAATACCGCCTATTGCCACTCTTTTTTTATCTCAACAACGAAATAGATTTCTATGCAATGGCTAGGCTAATGATGTGTGATGCCCTCTTACCATCTTTTTGCGTAGCCCTCTTAGAGGAAATGAGCAATACCCATTTTACTAGCTGCAACCATCCCTTTTTGTCCACAACCCCTCTCAATGTTCGAATGAGCCTAAAACAATACATTCAAGGACAAAGCTTTCTCAGTAGGTCCCTTAAACCCCTCACTTCTCCCTCTCATGACCACAACGACGAAGACTAGCTCCTTGTCATAATTTATTTCCCAAAAAAAAGAGGAAAAAGGAGAAGAAAAAAAGAGAGAAAGAAGAAGAAGAGGAAAGACGACAAAAGAAAGAGAAAAGAGAGAAAGGAAATGACAAGAACAAGAAAACAGAAAAGAAAAATCACAACAAAAAGCAAGGAACTCATGAGCATCACAATCATTGCACCTAGGGGTCCTCAAGTTAAGGGCATCTGGTGGCTTCAGTCAGCCGGCTCCATCCCTAACCCCCCAGCCCATTCTAATCTCCCACTTCACGCTTAAAGCACATCAAGGGCAGGGCATACCTAGGGGGATCAACCTCACCTATGGTTAGACCTATCTCCCTAAGCTACACCCATTGCACCTTCCTCCCACACAAACTGGGTCCTCAAGTATGGAACAACACCTAGCTTGCTTGTGGTTTGGACCTAGCTCCATCTCACAATAAGGTAGACACACCCCCTAGGCAATGCACTTTTCTTCTCTTTGCAGATACATTTTCGAATGCTCCCAACTAGCAACATCGAAGGCCTCGCCATCCACTCAACATACCCTCAACCTCCACCATCAAAATCAATTAATTGCTTCTCTCCCATGACTAATCCCCACACAGCCCCATCATCAACTCATGCGACCACCCTTCAAATCGCTGAGCCCTCATCAACAAAGACCCATAAGTTCCAATGGAACTAGCACTCGACTAGGTGGGGGTTAATGTTAACCCCGATGCGAGATAGATAAAAGAAAATTCAAAATAGGGAAAATGTGAAAAAAGGAAGCCCGACAAACGAATAAGAGAGGAAAGGACAAAAGCACAAAAGGCCAAGTTGAAGGTAAAGGCGCATTTTAAAATGCAAAGGTGTCACAAAAATTTTGTAAAAGAGCGGCAGGCTCCCTCTTGTGCAAATTGTAAAATCTAGACGGACATGGATGAAGGAATAAGGCAACCAAAAGGGAATAGGGAAAGGGGACCTTGGCAAGATGCTTGATCATGTAAAAAAAAGGGGATGGGTGCCCAAGGGATTTAGGGCTTATATATAAACTCAAAAAGTGAATGAGAAGCTCATTCTTTGATGTGTGGCTAAAGTGGCTTCTTCTTCTTCCTTTCTCCTACTCTCCTTCTTGCCCATGTGTGCTTGTGCTTGAGAGAGGAAGTGTGAGAGTGTGAGGAAGTGAGTGTGTGAGGGTGGGGGACCGCGGTAGAGAAGCTCTCCATCTTATCCTCTCTCTTCTCTTCTCTTGTCCAGTGCACGGCTATGGAGGAAGGAGCTCAAAGGAGGGGCTTGAGGTTGCTTGAGCTCACAATGAGGATCGTGGAGCTACCGGAGTGCTTGAGGGAGGAGGCCACTCATTCGGGCATCAGGTTAAGCTCACTACACCCGTGGGATTGAAGGTGCGTCGGCTAGGTGAGAGATAACCATTAGAGCTCACTTGAAATGCTTGAACAATAAGCGGTTTGTGGGTCTTGGCGGTTGAGCATAAGCTCCCACTATGATCATCACAAGTGACATATACAACAACTGTTTATCGCAGCACAGAGGAGCGGGAAATGGGAAAAAAAAAAGAGAAAAGAAGGAAAAGTTGCCTTAACTGGCAACTAGACCCTAGAAAAAATTAAATGCACGAGCACGACCCTCAAGAAGTCTTAGAGTCGCTCAAGGAGAGTAAAAGAATGAAAATCGCACCATTAAGTGCGAAAACACTTCCAAAACCTTGTAAGAGAGCACCAGGCTCACTCCTGTCCAAATTGTATGCATTAGTTGGAGATAGGATAGACTAGAATGGTGGGAAATGAGAAATGGGCCTAGGTTAATGGCCGGCCATGTAAAAAAGGGGGATGACCGCCCATGAAAAATAGGGCATGTATATAAAGTTGAAAAGTGAATGGGAAGCTCATTCTTGTGTGTGGCCAAAGCTTCTTCTTCTTCTTCTCTTGTTTCTTGCCTTCTTGCTTGTGCTTGAGAGAGGGATTGAGAGAGTGTGAGGGAGTGAGGAAGTGATTGTGTGAGAGTGAGGGATCTTGGAGAAGAAGCTCTACATCTTCTCTCTTCACCTTCTCCTCCTCTCTTCTCTTCTCTCGTCTCGTGCGTGGCTATGGAGGATGAAGCTCATGGGAGAGGGATTGAGGTTGCTTGAGCTTACCTCAAGGATCATGGAGCTACCGATGTGCAAGAAAGAGGAGGGTACTGGATCAAGCATCAAGGTAAGCTCACTATACCCGTAAGGTAGGCATTGCGCGTCGGCTATGTGAGAGGTAGCCATAGCCGCTCAGTTCGAAACACTTGAGCAATAAGTGGTCCATAGGTCTCGAGGTAGAGCTCGAAGCTCCACTCCATTTTGGTTCCGTTGCCGGGACCAACGGAATCGAGCCTTGAGTGCTGCGTGCATCAAATCGAGCATAGAAGTAGGGTTTGCAGCCTGAACCGGTGCTTGAGATAACTAGGAGATTTAGGAGGGTTTAATCCATGAAACAAGTAAGTATTTGGGTTTGTTGGAAGCATTAGATTAGGACTGTTATTCTGCATTTCTGTTTTGCATGTTGGTTGCACTAGATTAAGGTTAGATTAGGATAAGAAAAGAGAAAACAGAGGTTCTGGCCGCTGTTGGAAACAGGGAAACAGGGGACCAGATTCAAGTTTCTGGGTGAAACAGGGAAACGGAACTGACTGTAAGGTTTTGCAGTGCTGGAAAAGGACCTTAAGAGGCTTGGGAGGCTAGGACAAACCTCATTTCTTTGGTTAGCCCTGAGAGAGAGAGAGAGAGAGAGAGCTTCTAGTTCACAGGGGTAGGAAACGCTACCCCGATTCTAGGTGCCATCGATTCGTGCTGCTCCAGGTGAGTCTAGTGTTTTCCAATAGTGCTCTAATCAGATATGGGAACTCTGTAGTGATTGTGTGCAGCAGACATTAAGAAGGATTCAAACGCGCCGGAATCGCGACTGTCGCCAACACAATCGGACCAACTCACAGTGGTCCGATTCCCAAAATCGGACCACCCGAGTTCTGGGATCGGACCGTCCGATTGAGGGAGTTGGACCATCCCTGTCCAAGTCCCGAAATCAGACACCCCGATCGGACGTGCCACGTGGCACTCGGACTGCCCATTAGAGTCGGACCATTTTGAAAGTAGGACCACCCTCCTGGTTTGATTCCCAGAATCAGGCCACCAGGGTCGGACGAGTCCCATAATCGGACCAACCCCGTCCGACTATTAGAGTCGGACCAGACCGGTCCGACTGCAAGAATCGGGCTGTCTGATTCCCAGAGTCGAACCAGCTCTGTCCGATTCCCAGAATCGGACCATCCTGCCAGAAGTAAAAGATAAGGATCTTTTGCTGGCCTTGCCATAGACCTAACCCCAGGACGCAACCCTGAACACCCCCAAGACCCAGTTTGACCATTAGAACCTCAGAGACTAATCGAACTTAGGGTGCGGAAAGACCGTAGAATAGCTGAGAACCGAGTTGAGAACTCAAATTAGGCTGGGAATGTGGGTAGAAACAAGGTGGAGTTTGCATTAAACGCTTTCTGCATCGGCACTTCACTCTTGTGCTCGACTAAGTCTGCACAGCAAGAAAAGAGAAAAGCTTGTTTTCGCACCAAGCACCACGAGAGCAATAAGCACAACGTGTGAGTAAGGATCGCAGCTGCTTTCGAATAACAAGGAACACACCAGGATATCTAATAACATTAAGGAACCCACTAGTAGGAGAAGACCCCAAGACTTAGACAAGTGCCTAAGTGCCCTACTAAGAGTACCTGGAGAAGACATGAAGACACGGGAAGCAACAAGATAGAGGAGTGGAAGCTGCCGGAGCTGATTGGATTCATTGATAACCTCGTGGAGCTGAAAGCAGAAACAATGTCGGGATCAAGAGGCGAACAAGGGGAAGACCAATTAGACTTGGGAGAATTTCCAACCTCGGTCCAGGAACTGGTCCACGACTACGATCTACTTACCAGGACCGTGATCCAAGGTAGATCTGTAGAGGAAGTGGTAGCTAACCTGGAAGAAGAGAGAAGAGCTATCAAGAGAGCGTTGGAAGGCATAATTACCTACAACCATGAGCAAAGGGCTAGAAGGCTGCAGCAAGACGTGGATATGTACGAGGCTAGACGAGTACTAGACCTAACTGGGGCAGCCAAGTCCGGACCGAACGTAGAGAGGGAACGGGCAGCAGAGACTGGCATGACATTGAGTGAACTAGTGGCAAAGCGACTCATGGACAATACATTCGTGGAACAGAGTGCTACTACCCTAGCCACCGCACTACTATTAGTATTGGGAGTCACACAAGGGGCTAAAGGGCAGGCTAGAATCCCCATAGTAGCAAAACAACTAGCTCGGTATGAACCTAGTAGTGACCCGTACAGCTTCATGGAGCAGTTCGAGCAAGTATGTGAGGCGAACGGTCTTACTGACCCTGCGCAGCGAGCTCAAGCCTTCGGCCTGTGCTTAGGTGACAAGGGGAGGACCTGGTATTCTAGTCTGGATGACTCAAAACGTACAAACTTTGCTCGCCTTAAGGGCCTCTTTATCAAGAGATTTTCGGAGGCAGGGTATTCAGATAACCTCATTGTTAGGTTGATGAATATCAGTCAAAGGGAGCAGGAGGACGTTAGGGATTACGTCACTCAGGTGCGCAGCCTCTACAAGAGAATCCCTGCCAATGAGCTACCTACCGAGAGGGCAGTGTCTACAGTGTTCATGAACGGGATTAGGAGTGAGGAGCTCTACAAGGCTTTGGCCAGTAACTCCATCTTACAACGAGATGTGCTAGCTCGAGTCTTCGAGGAGGCAATACGCGTAGATGATCAACTCAGGGAATGTAGCATGAGGACTACCAACCGAGATAGTGCAAGCCAGAGGGACCCTGAGAGATCAACCACCTTGGGGGGAAAAGCAACTACTAGTGTGCAGGATAAGGAAAAGAGTATAGACCACGACCAAGGGATGGCAGAGATGAGAATGGAGATTGCACAATTGCAAGAGCTCGTTAGAAAGCCTATGAGATCGCTTGTACAATGTGTGTACTGCGTCAGCAATCAACTCCCAGTTGAGTGCCAAGATCCTAGATCTTGGCCGTGCTCAAATTGCGGTAGGTTCGGGCATGATGTAGTGCATTGCAGAATGTCGAGGAGATTCCCATATACGCAGCAGTACAACCCCCCATAATTAGGTAATAGGCCACCTAATTTCTTTGGTAGGGAAGCCCAGTTAGCTCTTCCAGCACCAACTAACTCAAGACCTGTCGTGCCTAGGCTGGAGATGAACCCAACTAGTATACCCAAGCCACTAGGGCCTTTTGTGACTCACCCATCTAGCGATGCTCCTGTTCACTTTGTGGAGGAGCCTAATGAGGAAGAGACATATGTCAATCCGTACATATTCTACGACGAGGAGGAAAACCCAGTCCTGATGGACTATCGGCCAGTGCCGGTGATGGCTTTAGGAAGAGGACGAGGCAAAGGCTTTGGAGGGCCCAGCCAGGATCCAGTCACATGCTGGACTTGCGGCCACCCAGGCCACATTTCATCACGCTGCCTAGAGCGAGAACAAGCTAACAAGGACAAAGTGGATCTCCGATGCGCAGAGTGTGGAATCACACATTTGTTTCCTGACTGTCCTAGGCGGAAGCCATCAACCAGCTCTGCCAACATGCCATTGGTGCCTTTGGGGCTCTTTGGAGTGGAAACTTTTGGTAGTGAGGATATGCCCATCCCACTACATGCTATGATGCAAGCTCAAACGAAACAAGCAGGCATCTCCTTGCCAGGGCCAAGTAACCTTGATGCAACCTCAATGGGGAAGAAAAGACGGAGGAGACGGAAAAAGAGAATCGACGTGAAGATAACCCTTAAAACTAAGGAAACGACTACGCTAGTAACGGGAAAGAAGGTCACAGACGCAGAGGTAGAGACCTCGGCTCCTAAGATAGCAGAGCTAAGGAGTGCCAAGGTAGGGGAATATCCCCACCCCAAACGCCAACTTGAGGCTATAGCCAAGGTCAAGGAGTGGGTCAAGGACACCCAAAAGCACCTCGAGGATGCTGAACCCATATTAGAAGACCCTATGGAGGACTTCTCCAGTGTTAGCACACCAGTCTCACCCTCAAAACCACAGGCTGGGAGCATACCTACACCACTAAGAGCAACTCAACAGCAAGGCCGGGGGGAACTTACCAGGGCAGACAAAATGCATGGCCTAGAACTGCTAGCCTCAGAGGAAGGCAAGGGTCTAGTAACCTCCTCACAACCTTGCTGTCCACTCTAGTAACTCTAAGCTTGGAGGATCTGCTTAGGCAAAATCACTCCTTGTGGCAGGAGTTATAAGACTTGATTGAGGGACACGCAGGACTTGCGGGTGCTGATCCGCAAGATCATGATGCAGTTACACGGATCCCAAGTCTAACTCTACACTCAAATCCTAAGTCTTTGCACATCAATGCTTTTTGGGAAGGCACTGAAATGCACGCAATTTTGCCCGTCCTAGCCTTAGGAGACATGACTCAAAAAGGAATTGTAGACATAGGCGCCGGTGTTAGTGTGCTAAACCATGCAGTCCTAGAGGCATGGGGAAACCCTCCTGTGGAGACCGCTAGGTTCAATGTCACGCTAGCAAATGGAACAAGGGTAAGACCATTTGGGGTCTTAAAGAATTGGCCGGTAAAGATTGCCGGTGTGCAATTTTCGATGAACTTCATTGTCATGAAGGAAGTGGATTACGACATACTATCAGGCCGACCTTGGATGAGGAATGCACAAGTCATAGAGGACTGGGGCAATGGATTGATTTTCCTAGGGAACAGAACTAGTGCAGTGAGGGTAGAGATGGACACTTGGACGACGACACCTGTTGACCTAGCTGCCATCTCGGCTACGCTCAAAGGCGATACTCAAACGACCAAGCCCTATGGATCGCTCGCTAGATACATTCCTTGCCTTGAGGATGAGAGAGATTGGATGCACATTTTGGCAACCATTGACCTACCATTCTCGGATGAGGAAGAACCACATCAGCAGGCTGCTAAAGCCACAACCATGCCAACTGAGGAGCCAGTTGTGCCACTTTGCATTATGGCAGGAAGCTCACTCAACCCCGGGGAAAACCGGCCTCGTCCCACATCCCCAACAACAAATTAGACCTTCAGGAAATCGTAAAGTATCTGACCAATAAATTGGATGGCAATTTGGCTGCTAACTTAAAACCTCTACATGACCTTTTAGCTAAACCAGAATGGAAATGGACCAAGGTCCATGACCTGAACTTGTTATATAACTGGGCTTTAGTTACTGACGACAAGGAGATTGAAGAGGGAAGCTTAGGGGATGACGAGCAGTCAGAAGGACAGGACCCGAATGATGAGGAGTATGAGGACTGCCACTCTACAGGAGAAGAGAGTGAAGAAGAGATAAACACAATAGAGTACGACACGGAGGGAAAAGTGATAGAACAAATCAGGACAGACTTGAGGCCTTGGAAAAAAGGGATCAGTTAGAACGAAAAAGGAGTCATGCTAATGGAGTGTGACAGATCCTGGCTAAAACACATAGGAGCCATGGATTACAAGCAAGCCGGAGTAGCACAACCATGGGTAATCCCAGTGCTCAAGATAGATGCACCTACGGAACTATGACCCCCTGGGGAAACACCTTCCTCAAGTGAGGAATGCGAGTTTAACTCAAAGTCGAAAGTTAGCACTGAAAGTGATCCTGAGATACCGCAACCCTCTAAGGTCAAACACACCAAGGGAGACTTGCCAGTCCACCTAACAGAACCCCTTAAACAACGACCTTACCCCATGAATCCCAAATGCAGTGAAAACATAGGTCCCAGATACAGTGCCAATGAAACAACGACCTTACCCCATGAATCCCAAGCACACCCATGCAGTAAAAGAGGAGATTGATAAACTCATGAGGGTAGGTTTCATATATGAGATCGAGCACATGGACTGGGTATCACTATCGTGATTGTCATGAAAAAAAATGGAAAAATCTGAGTGTGCGTGAACTACAAAAAAGTAAATGCCGGTATGAAAAGGGATAACTATCCTTTACCTTACACCGAGCACATGCTTGAGAGGGTAGTAGGAAAGGAAGCCTACAGTTTTCTGGATGGTTTCTCGGGCTACAATCAAGTGCAAGTGCACCCCGACGACAGGCACAAGACTACCTTTGCCATAGAATGGGGTGTGTTCGCCTACATTATCATGCCTTTTGGGCTAATGAACGCACCTGCAACTTTCCAACGCCTACTGTGCACTATATTTAAGGACATGCTTAGGCGCGAACTGGAAGTGTTCGTAAACGACCTATGTTTACACTCTAGTTGGGCCGAACACTTGGAGAAATTGAGAGCTGTCTTTGAAAGGTGTAGGCTGTATCACCTCTCGTTGAACCCCTTAAAGTGCCAGTTCTGGGTAAAACACGGATGCATCTTAGGGCACATAGTGTCAAGGAACGGCATTGCTACTGACTTTTCCAAAGTCAGAGTCATTGTTGACTTACCGCCACCCGATAACTACAAGGGAGTTTAGTGCTTCTTGGGACACACTGGATATTATCGACGATTTGTACTAAATTATGCACTAATAGCTAGACCATTGTACAAGCTATTGATAGTGTTTGAGTGGACGGAGGAATGCCAGCATGCATATGAGGAGTTGAAAAAGGCTCTTACGACTGCACCAATCTTACGAGCCCCAAACTGGAACGTTATGTTTCATGTACACATAGACGCCTCTAAGTTCTCTATTAGAGCCGTGCTATGCCAACCTGGTGAACATAACTTGGATTACCCAGTGAGTTTTGCCAGCAGGCAGCTCATAGAGACTGAGATGAACTATTCCACGAAAAAAAGGGAGGGGTTGGCCATGGTATTTGCGGTAAAGAAATTTAGGCATTACCTGTTGGCCACTCCCTTTGTCTTCTTTATTGACCATCAAGCCTTGCTGTATCTTGTGAACAAGCCTTGCGCTATAGGGCGCATAGCTAGATGGTTACTCCTCTTACTAGAGTTTGACTTCTCTGTGGTTGTGCGCAAAGGAAAGTAGCATTACATGGCTGACCACATGTCCCACATACCCACAAGAGAAGCCGCTTGACAAGGCGTGCCTGACGATTTGTCGGATGCCCATCTCTTTAACCTGTCTAGTGAACGAGAATTATTTAAAGCTGATTTGACGCCATATTGGGCCGATGGCATAGTGCAAGTGCTAGAAAATGGACTACCAGAGTGACCCATTGAGAAGGCTAGGCTGAAAAGACTTATCTTGAAAATTCAGCCATACCAACTGATAGCTGGCCAACTCTATAGGTTGGGACAAGACGATTTATTGCGCAGATGCGTATGTGAGCACGAGATGCACGACGCATTGAACGAAGCACATGGCAAAATCGCTGGAGGACACTTTAGCAGGGACACAACAGCTTGAAAGGTGCTACAATTCCAACTACGGTGGCCCACCCTCTTCCACCACGTAGGTAAATGTGTAAAGCACTGTGATGAGTGCCAAAGGACCAAAGTGCCCGTGAGAAAGGACAAGATGGAGTTAACCCCTGTCATAGCCCAACAACCCTTTGAAAAATGGGGCATTGATTTTATTGGACCTATCAACCCTGCAGCACAATATTCCCAAGCTCGCTACATCATAGTGGCGACCGACTATCTAATGAAATGGGCAGAGGCACGAGCCACGAGGAAGAATGATGCTAGGACCACCGCAAAGTTCTTGTGGGAGCAGGTCATTTCACGGTTTGGCTGTCCAATCGAACTTATAAGCGACTAAGGCACACACTTCATTAATGAAGTGATTGCCCACTTGCTCTCTACCTTCCTAATAATTCATCGGAAGACCTCTCCCTATTACCCTCAGGCTAATGGCCAAGCCGAATCCACAAATAAAATCTTAGTCAACGTGCTTACAAAAGTCATGTCTACTTCAAGAAGTGACTGGGACAACAAGCTAATGGCGGCCTTGTGGGCCTATCGCACAGCTTATAAAACGGCTGTGGGACAAACACCTTTTAAGCTGACGTACGGAACTGAAGCCATTTTACCCTTAGAATTCTTCATCCCTAGCTTGAGGCTAGCAGTCCAGGAGCCTTGGGAGGGAAGAGAGGCTTGGCCCAACTGGTTGGTGGAGCTAGAGCACTTAACGGAGACCCGACTCCTCGCCACTCACTCTCTGATTTGTGAAAAGGCTCGACGAAAGATGTGGTTTGACAAGCATGTCAAGCAGCGAGACTTCGAACAAGAGAACATTGTTCTGCTATACTCAGTAAAAGGACATAAACAGAAGATGAAGTTTCAGGGGCTAGGGCCTTTCAGAGTACGCATTGGTAGGACCGAGAATGTCGAGTTGGAGACACTTGACAATGAAGGAATAGGCTCTTTTTAACGACAGCTGCATTAAGAAGTACTATCCTCCTTCCCATCCATTACATGAGCCACCCATGCTAGAACCCCCACTGAACGTCCACATGGCTACTGTAACCGACCTTACAGATCAGGACGAAGAAGCAGTGGCATCGCCGTATCTACGAATCATAGTTGCAGCAGGAGCAATGTATTCTTTCGAGGCCTTGATTGATGAAGGTGCCAACTACAACATCTTGATGCACGACCATTGGACATGCATTGGTCAACCGAAACTACAGCCCACTAATGCTAAACTCACCCCATTTGGGGATACCACTTATTCACTCCTAGGGAAGTGCAAGGTAGTAGTTTCCATCGAGTCTAAAAGTTTACCATCCTTCTTCAATGTGTTGCCTAACACTAAAGGAGCCGATAATGTGTCACTATTGGGTCACACTTTCAAGAAGCAAACAAACTGTAATGTGGATTACAATCTAAACCACATACATCTTGCTATCGGCAATGTGCATATAGTGACGACCTTCAGCAAGGGCTGTCTTAATTCCCCAACCTTTACAAAGCCACCGGTAGAAACCCCTATGACCACGCTTCAGCCCGAGTCTGAACAGAAGGAAACTACGGCCTCGTGCCGGGCTCTCAACCCCAGGCCCAAACCCACCAAGAGCGCTCACAAGGCCAAAGAGTCCAAGTTCCTATGGGTGCCAAAACGGCAAAAACCACATCCGGGTAGACCACCCAAGTGTGATCCTAAATGTCAAAATCATCGACTGTCACGGCCTAAGAGGTAGTCTAAACGATATCAACGTAGATACACAATCACGTCGCGTTGGATCCCCAAATATCTTTTGCAAGCACAAGGATACTATGAGGGCAATCCCTGGATTTGGGTGCCTAAAAAGGACCAGCTAAAAAGCTCACCTACAAGCAATCTCACCCTAGTGAGGGAGGCTTGCACAAGTGGTGCCCAGAACATAGTCAGCAGGCCATGGCCAACTGTGGCTAGTAAGTCTCAGCTCATCTATCGACCAAAGCAAATGCCACAGGCCTTAAACCTACCTAATCCAGAGAACTTAAAAACCACTATGACCGCTCACTCAGAACCCAGCACAACCCCCATGCCCCCGGAGCTTCCTACAACACCTCAAAGTGCTTCAGAGTGCAAGGCCCAACCCGTGACACCGATGCGGGAGTCACCACTATCCAGTCTAGTTGCATCACCCCCACCAGCAGGTCTTAAACCTTCATACACAATACGACCTTTCCTCTCCTTGGCTAAGGACCTTGCCATGACTTCTGGGGATGACTTAATAACCTGCATTAAAATGTTGGACGAAACTTTCACTACATTTGCTAGAAGTTATGAGAGGCTAGACCTAGGTCTTCTTGACAAAATGCTTGCTTTGGATGTTCGTGAATTACGATGCACTTGGGAGGATATACGATCTTATGACCACTAAATTCCCCAAAATTGATGCTGAACTGATAGAGCCAACGACGAAATCTCAAAGGATCAAGCTGCCCTCAGAAGACTTATCACTTCGTATCGTAAGCCTCCTCGTTCTGCTCCTGAATAGGAGTTGCAAGAGCTCACGCAGATGGCACGCTCACCTTCCACGTTCTTGCAGCAACGGTTTATGCTAAGGATCCAATGGGAGAAAAAAGGTTGTCGAATAATGACCAATGTTGAGCAACACAGGGCAGTTAAAACCATCGAATATGACCCCACTTATGTGGCACCTATCTCGTTTAGGGTCTTGGCCATCACCCGTAATCAGCATTTGGACGACCATGTGCTTGCCTACCCCTATATTGACCAATTCCTCACCGTCGAGGAATTACATGTTGCCAGTCGCCTCAATACTGGAGATCTCTTCCACGATGTCTTGACCTACATTTCCCAAGTCTCCATCCAACCATCTACTCTTGATTTTCATGCCCAATTCGAATACAATCCAAGCTTCTATGATTGGTTATTAGCTAGTAAGTCAACCCACGCGAAACAGCATTTACCTCGTCCTTCCTATGCTAATCCTAGGAAGGATTCCTTGGAAGATCCCCGATGGAGGGGGGAGCAATGTGAGCAAGAGCAGTATTCTTCAAGCACACACTGAATCTGGACGAGGCCATCCTGGAGGAACCTGCGATCAGACTTGGTGGACAGATGCCACCTCCACAAGTATGTGGAAAAGGTGGGGCAGGCCGTGGATTATAGCATGTGTGCGGATTTCCTGAGGAACTTCGATAAGGGCAAGAACTGTGGCACTGTCACAGTAAGGATAGGGGAGTAGGAAAGAAGAATCGAAGTGCCCCTCAATGCAACAATCATAGAAAAGGCCCTGGGGCTCGTGCCCAAGAAAGAGAGACGGCCGAGATGGGATGTTTATGCCATGCTGGGGGTAAAGAAAGAAGCGGTGCACACCATGGATGGAATCAGCTTGGCTGACATCCCAGACCTAGTAGTGAAATTACAAGTGAAGATGATCCATACCCTCTTCTCGGGCCAACGGTACAATGCATTGATGAACAGGATCGGGGTCCCGCTGTTGGAAAGCATTGCAGCAGGGGTCCCTGAAGAGATAGACTGGAATGGGTTCGTACAGAAAACCATTCAAAGTTCAGCTACCCTCCTCACTCCGGCGGAAGCACCAGCAGGAGGAGAATCCCCTACCTCAACCACGCACTCCGCAAGGAAGAAACCTGCATCAAAGGCAGCTACAATCAGATACGGGGGTATCCTGACAGCCATCATAGACGAAGCAATAAAGGATGAGGGCGTCATGGAGGAGCAAGCTGTGCATCAAAGCCCACCTCACCACGAAGGAAGGGAATCAAGCGAAAGAACAATAAGTGACAAGGGAGAGCAGGAGGTGCCACCTACACGAGCAAGTAAGCCCGAAGAACAAAACAAAAGTGACAGGGGACAGAAGTAGAAGAAAGAGAAATTAAGTAAGGAAGAATGGGCTGACATCAAAAGGGCTCAAAGAGAGTCTCGAAGGGCTGAGGAAGAAAGGAGGAGGAGCTTGCAAGAATAAGAGAGGAGTCGAAGAAGGCAGAAGAGAACAAGAAAAGAAGGGCGGGAGAAGAAGCCGAAGAGCAGTGACTGAAGGAACTAGCCGAATTGGCAGAAGCTACACGAAGATCTGTGGAAGGGACCCATGGGGGCGGAGACCTCGAACCCGTAAGCCCCCGCCATAAAGCCGAAGCCAGTGCAAGTGTGGAAGCAACTCCAGTGGTCGTAGGGAAGGGCAAGTCCCTGCTACATCCACTTCCTTCCTCCTTTGTGCCGAAAACGGCCGAAACCACAACTGCAACCACCGCACAACCCACACCTCCCCTTGATATGGCACAGCTCATGACCATGGTGCAGATGCTAGTGAGCAAGGTGGCCGAAATCGTGCCTGAAACCAGATTGAAAAGGCCCACCGCTGCAGATGCAGAGTCACGGCAAGACCCTAAATGACAAAGGCTAGAGGCATCAACCACCACGCCCCATACTCCCATGCCTGCCGACATTGACTATGATGCATATGTGGCCGAGCTACTGACACAACTAGGCAAGGCAAAAGAAGATAAGAAAGTGGCCTTGCTGGAGCTAGAGAAAGAAAAGGAGACGTCAGTGGCCCTCAGGCTAGAAGTCTCAGGGCACGAAGCTGACAGACGCAGAGAAATAAAGGCCCTGCAGGACCAGCTAGCAAAAAAAACGAAGGAAGCCCAAAATAATGAAAGCCGCCTTAGACAAAGGCTGGAGGACGAGGAGCAGAGCCTGGTGGCGGAACAAAGGAGCCTAAAGCTACTAATGCAACAATACAGTGATCTACAGCAAAGGGTCGCTCAAGTGGAAATGCTCTACCAAGGGGTTCAGGAAGGCGAAGCCACTGTTCCACAAGAACATGCCTCGGAACCCCAGTCGTGGCGGGAGCTAGAAGAACATAACAGGTTAATAAGCAAAATCAAATTCCTGAAGAGTGAAGGGGCAGGAGTCTTAGCAGCAGCTAAAGCAAAATGGCTACAGGATGAAGTGCAAAGATTGCAAGATGCGCTGGAGACCTCCCAGGAAGACGTAGAAGCCCTCATGGCCATGGCTTTCAATCAAAAAAGGCTATTTCTCGCTAAAATCCAAAGCCAAGAGCAGATGGTGCAGGAAAAATCAGAAATCCTGGCCGAGGTGCACCAAAGGCTCAGCATTGTCGATCAAGCCAGAGGGATTGCTGAAGAACAGCTAGCTCACAAATTAAGAGAAAGAAACTAGTTATGGTTTTTATCAAATGAGCAGCAATAGGTAGTAACCACCCTGGCGAGCCAACTGGAGGAAGAAAGGAAAAGGCTGGAGGAGAGAGCCATGGAGTGGGAAAGGAAAAATTTTGACAGATTAAGGGACTTAACCGAATGCCTAGCGGTGGCAAAATGCGAAAGAATGCTTGCAGAAGCTAGGGTTGAGGCTGCAGAAATAACCACTAAGACCCAGCGGCAGGCCTTCCTCAATACAGTGCTCCAGGTGACGCAAGTTGAGGGCGATTATCCAATGGAAAAGGTGAAAAGAAAGTTGGAGCTAACCACCCGAGCTCTAAGATACGGTCTTCAAGAGCGGGAGCTTCCAACAAGTACATGAATCACTAAAGAGCAACAATTCTACTACCTACGCTGTACGGGACTTTCCACTGCTGAGCTCAAGGAGTTAGGTTTTCAGGAGAAGGATCAGCCACCACCACCACCACCAGTCATTCCCCTTGTGGTTGAGCGAAATGTCAAAGAGGGTCCGGATTTTGAGCAAGATGACGACGAAGAGCCACAAAGGATGCCGAGTCCGCCTCAACTCGATATCCCACATGAGGAACCTGTAGATGCCGATCTACCTGAACACATAGTTGCAACAAGGAGAAGGAGACAAGAGTTAGCTGAGGAGGCCCAACGCCGAGCACGCACACTTCCACGACAACTCCTGAGGAGCCCATGCCACCTGAGGAATGATATGCGTCCTGTAGATTGGCCCCAGGAGTTGGTCATCTAGCGTCAGCGAGAGTTACATAAGAGGCCGTTCAAGCTTTCATTTGCTTTCCCACGATCTCTGAACTGGGCCCTGTCTCTAGGAGTCATAGCCAAGATCAAAGATATGGCTAACGAACTTGCAGACAGATGGATGGAAGAAAGGAGCATGATAATGACTAGGTGGCGAGAAGAGCCACAAGAGTACTGGGAAGACAAGGTCAATCTGGTTCCCAAAACCGTCCAAGGCTACGAGGCACAGCCGAAATGGCGAAGGAGGATTTGGGACACCAATTTTGATGCATGGACCGCATTTTGTAGTTCACTCCCCGAAGAGCATAACGATCCCATATACATGCCCTACCCCTGTAGGCATGGAGTGGACTATGATAGAGAGTTACATGGGGATTATGATTTCCCGAAAATATATAATGTAAATGCTAGGAGCCCTGAAGAGTGCTTAGTGTTTAGGGTAGAAGATATACTTCCCTCCATAAATCGTTTTCTTGTAGACTTTTCTTCCTGCCCCGATCGAGCATTTTTGACCACTTGTAATTACCTCCGACTTATCAAATTCCTGCGACTCTAGAAACCCGTAGCAGAGGAAGCCCATCTCCCCCACTCTTCTTTGATATTAACCTAGGAATAGATAGTAGAGCCATGACTAGGTTGATGATGCGGGCTACTCTCCTCCCTGCCTTCTGCTTAGAGCTCTTAGAAAATATGAGTGACACCTGCTTTGCAAGGTGTAATCACCCCTTCTTGTTCACCACTCCTCTGAGAGCTAAAGCCAGTATTAAAGAATACCTACAAAGTCGCGCATTTTTGTCACAATGCCTGCGGCCACCCCGTGACTAAATAGGTGCCATATACCTTGCCAAATGTACTCTCTCCTATTCTTTTATTTAAAAAAATAATAATAAAGGCCAGACAAGAGCAAAAATAGCAAAGCTAAAAGATGAATTTACTACTAAACAAGTTGATAGAAAGGACACTTCACATGTGCTTGCAGTCTTCCTTCACTATTATTGTGCACCACACTCACTACATCTAGAGTCCTCTCTAGCCCCTCCCCCACTTCACACTTAGAGCACATCAAGGGCAGGACTTTCAGACCTGTCACCCTAAGTTTTGCACCACACCTCCAACGACGCACGAATTGGGTCCTCAAGAGTGGGACATTACCAAGGGCTTGCCCAAGGTTAGACCCATTTCCCAGTTCCACTGGCACAGGCACCATGCACTACATAGTGAGACAGACACACCCCCTAGGAAGTGCACAACTTTTCTTGTAGGTTATGTTCGTGTTTCCAGAACTGGCTATTTGACTGAAGAAGATCATCCACTACATCCTCCAATGGCAAGGAATTTTTCCATCAGTTGGATATAACTCCATTCCCACAACTTTGAAGCTTCACCGCAAAAGTCTAAAGGGCTCCACACACTTTATGTTGCCAAACATCCATCTCCTGATGGCTGCCATGACTGAACCAGATCAAGCAGAAGAAAACCCCGGATGGATCTCCCATTGGCATAGATCTTGGAACCTCATCGTCCAATGATCCCTGCCCAACGCCTCAAGATCTACGGATCGCTTATTGATTCCACAGGCCTGAAAACCTTCAACTCAAAACTGTAAACCTTCTACTCAAAGACAAGGATCTCCAACCACAGCCACGGATTTTCAAGGCAAACAATGGTTGGGGGGTTTTTCCGGAATAAATCCCTCCAATACCATCCTCCTAAAGGATTGCTTATTGCTTCAAGCGTTTCAGTACTCCAAGGACAACCGGCTACCTAACGCGGCACCACAACAATGTGACAGATGCCTAGGATCTTCATGGAGCCTAAAGCACGCCGAAATCTCTCATGGTTATCGTCATCAAACCCCATCACTTCTCATTCACAAGCATCAGCGTCATCTACTCACCCGGTCCACCTCGCGACAGCATCATCTATCCCACTACCTCCCACCACTATGCCATGGGACTAGCACTTGGCTAGGAGGGGGGTAATGTTTACCGCAGCACAGAGGAGAGAAATGGAAAAAAAAAAAAGAGAAAAGAAGGAAAAGGCGCCTTAACTGGCAACTAGACCCTGGAAAAAATTAAATGCACGGGCACGACCCTCAAGAAGTCTTAGAGTCGCCCAAGGAGAGTAAAAGAATGAAAATCGCACCATTAAGTGCGAAAACACTTCGAAAACCTTGTAAGAGAGCGCCAGGCTCACTCCTGTGCAAATTGTATGCATTAGTTGGGGATAGGATAGACTAGAACGGTGGGAAATGAGAAATGGGCCTAGGTTAATGGCCGGCCATGTAAAAAAGGGGGATGACCGCCCATGAAAAATAGGGCATGTATATAAAGTTGAAAAGTGAATGGGAAGCTCATTCTTATGTGTGGCCAAAGCTTCTTCTTCTTCTTCTCTTGTTTCTTGCCTTCTTACTTGTGCTTGAGAGAGGGATTGAGAGAGTGTGAGGGAGTGAGGGAGTGATTGTGTGAGAGTGAGGGATCTTGGAGAAGAAGCTCTCCATCCTCTCTCTTCACCTTCTCCTCCTCTCTTCTCTTCTCTTGTCTCGCGCGTGGCTATGGAGGATGAAGCTCATGGGAGAGGGATTGAGGTTGCTTGAGCTTGCCTCAAGGATCATGGAGCTACCCGTGTGTAAGAAAGAGGAGGGTACTCGATCGATCATCAAGGTAAGCTCACTACACCTGTAAGGTAGGCATTGCGCGTCGGCTATATGAGAGGTAGCCATGGCTGCTTGATTCGAAACACTTGAGCAATAAGTGGTCCGTAGGTCTCAAGGTAGAGCTCGAAGCTCCCCTCCAACAACAACCACCTCCATGATTCTTACACAAATCTAATATGCTTGTTGGATTCAAGAGAACAACCCAACATGACCATTATCATCTTGATGGTAATGTTAGACTATTAATAGTTGTGAAGGGTCTTCACACATTCTTTTGAGCATTTTTGTATAGAAAACATTGTCACATAAATAATCTTGAGTAGTTCACATCATGACTTGAAAAACCTATCACAAGGAGGTTCAACATAAAAATTTATGAACAAATAAGATCAAGATTTAGTAGTAGAATTAGATGTTTTGAATTGACAAAGCTCATGTGCCAAATAAAACATGACATCAACATGTGGCAAATTAATTAGTAGTATTAGTGCAAAAGTAGAGATTGGGATGAAGCCCAATCACAAATATCTATATTGAAATGGTCACACTAAAATAAAACATGAAATTCACTACAACTACTTTTTGACATTCTCTCACTTATAGCCATTTGCAATCATTATTTGTTCAATTATTGCTTTAACTTTCAATCATAACTTTTACCGTGGAAAATATGCAAGCTATAAGGTATTTGTGCACAATCCACATTAAGTGTAATATGTTTCAAATATTATTTGTTCAATTATTGCTTTCACTTTCAATCATAACTTTTACCGTGGAAAATATGCAAGCTATAAGGTATTTGTGCACAATCCACATTAAGTGTAATATGTTTCAAATATTAAGTATGTGGTTTTGAGAGCTAGCGGTAGTTAGATGTTCTTTTTGTTATCATGTGTGTGCACATGTGCTATCATGAGTAATATTGCCATCTTTTGGACATATATGTATACTTCTCATGGCAATTTTTTGGGTGGCCTATACTTGGGAGTCTTTTAGGCCATGCAACATAGATCATGAATCCAATACAATTTCACATTCTCTGGGGAGGAGGATACTAGAATGTCATTGTACATGCAAACATGCCCTTAGGTAGGGTTTAGATGGAGATGGCAAATAGTTTTCAACCGTTTCCCACCAAGCAGTAGCAACCATGTGTCCACGTCTATTTAGATGATGCGACAAGAAAGAATACTCTTGCCTCCACATCAAGCTCCAAATCCTCATCATTTCTTCCAATCCTCCAAACCCCCCCCCCCCCCCCAATCGGTCACCCAAACACTATTGATCTAACATGCTAGCATGTAGCCTAATTTTAAACAATTTAAATGGGCTCATTTCTTGTTGTATTACCTAATGTTTGTTCTTAACGTTCAAAAGATAAATATTCTATACCCTCATTAATACCATTCTCCAACATTTAGAAACAACCTTCTCCTATTTCAAATACATCCCAATTGCTAACATTCCATTTTGCACTATAAAATAAAACATTTTCTTTGTTATCACATATTTTTTCTTATTTCTCTTGAAGTTGGATTTAGAGTTTACAAAGCTCGATGTTAACCACCATTGACAATACCCACACACGTGTACATTGCAAGTGGCGTGCACCCATCATTGTCACCTCATTCTTTATTCTTTTAGCGACATTTGAATAAGGGAAATCCAATCACACATTGTGATTATTGAAGTTCCCACACACACACACACACACACTCTCTCTCTCTCTCTCTCTCTCTCTCTCTCTCTCTCTCTCTCTCTCTCTCTCTCTCTCTCTCTCTCTCTCTCCTTCCCACCACAGCTATTGCTTTCACTCACATGCTTCCACTTTGGGCTCACTCCCTTCATGTTCTTCTTCTATGTCCCCTTCATTAAAGTCTTCTACAAATGAGCTCCCTTTTTCCTCTTCTTTGTGTTTCTTCTCCTTCTTGCTCATGTCATCACTATGGTTGGGGTTTCCTCCTTCTTATCTTCATCTCTTTTCTCTTTAAGCAATTATGTCCTTAGATGAATCATTGGACAATGGGTTGGATTTGTTTCTGATGGCAATATCTCCTAGAGGGGCACTCCCATTATGACAACAATGATGCATGTAAGCAAGTTGCCATGGTTAATGATGTTGTAGTTGGTCTCCATATGGTTAAGTTTTATATTTGGATTCTTTGGGGCTACCCTTTGTCATTGGCTAGGGATTTTGTGGTATGCTCTAGCCACAAATCATTTAAGTCTCACTTAACAAAGTCCCCTATCAGCATGTCTTCTAGGAGGTACTACAAAAAATTAGAAAACTCATAGGAGAAGTACTCCCCCCCCTTCCATTAAGCCTTAGGTATTTATTATGCAACCTTGTCTCCTTCTCAATCAAAGCTTTAAAGCTTTTAAAGTAAGTAAACACCTCACTTTTCTTACAATAAAATAAACCCACAATTTTTTAGTATGATCATCAATGAAGGAGACATAATAGTTACAATCACTCATAGTTGTAATCTTTGTAGAACCCCACACATTAGAAGCGAGTGCCGGTGCAATGTGTGACATGAAGGTATGTCTACTCTTTCAAGCCCACATAAATCTCTTTTTCTTTTATTTGTAGGCAATATGGATAAACACCAATTGATTTCCCAAGTTTATGATGAAGAGAGTGTTCTTTCTCAAACCATGTTCTCTCAATCTACTTACTATCCCTTCTCAACCTCTCCTTTTTGCATGCCCCCCATGGCTTCACTACCATGTTAACATCCCCCTCACCTACCTCACCCTTTTTTTTAGAACACCCCATCCAAACTTGGCTCCTAAACTATTGAGCCCTTCTCCTCAAGCACCTCCTTCTACTTTGCAAACCATGGAGAATGCTCCTAGCCCAGACCCTACAAACTCTTAACTCTCCAAACCATGTGCCAAACCTTCAAAGAAGAAGACCCTAGATCTCGACATAAGCGCCAAAATGTGTTTCATCCAAGAAGAAACATATCACAAAGAAGAAAGGTGTAGTGAACCTCATTGAGGACAATGACATTGATAGCAATGGGAAATACAAGTAGAAAGATTTTTGGGTGGACCAACTCATTCATGTTTGAGGCAGCATGAATGAGGAATTCGGAAGCCCCCAAAACAAAGTGTAGACCTTTGGGCCAAAGTGGTGGACAATTTATCCTCTACTTACCAACTTTGACAAAGATGATGAAGCATGTCAAAAAAAGTGGGTTGCAATATTAAGTCAATACAGGATTGATGCGGCTCATAATTTAGTGTTTGGAAATGACAAACATCACACTTGCAAGTGGTAGAATGTGGTGGATGAGTACTACCATAGCAAGTCATTTGTCAATTATGTCTCCCATTGTGGCATCTACTACCTCTAACCATAATCTGGGTGCAATGGGGGATGAGACAACTATCAAGGGAGATTCCCAAGCAAACCAAAGCAACAACCTTTATCTTCATCCCATCATACCACTCCCAAATGTGAGGACTCCTTGGCTAACATGGCCAAAATCGGTCGAGTACTTAATGTTAGTAGATATGTCAAGTCTATGTGAGTCTATACATACAGAGGTTGGGCACATTATTTAGGATATTTTAGGCATTTTTTGTGGTCTTCATTTTGGTCATATTAGCATTTATTTGCTGGTTGACTAGCATTAAATGCTGGCCGACCTAATCATATTGAGGACATATTTTTGTCCTATATATTCAAGCTCCTCCTCACTCAATCACTCATCTAGTATCACACATGTGGAGACTCCATGGAGATAGGAGCCAGTGCTAGTGCCCACGTAGCTAGTGACTCACTGCGATTGTTGGATTTATGGATCCCATTTCCCAAACATACATCTAAGTTCTCATATGTATTGTGTTCTTTAATGTTATTTCTTTCCCTTTCTCTTTTGTCTTGTGTTTCAACAGTTTATTACATCATATATTTACCTTCCATTATTGCTCCACTTGTGACATGGTATTAGATTACAAGTTCTATACTCATGTTGTTTTTTCTTTGTTGATTTTAGGATTGTTTTGACCATTGTTGATCAGGCGACTGTTGCTCCAACTAGGCGACATGTTTTTATTGTGTTTTTGTTGACATCAACATTTGTATCGTCTGTGTCAACCCTTCTACTACCTGCATGTCAGTTCCAACCTACGTTTTTGTGTCTTTACATCTCCACCTAGTTGGGTGGCTACATTATTATGGTGTTTTTGTTGTTTCTAACTATTTTTTTGACTTTTTGCCATAGATTTCTTCTTTTTTTGGTTAGATTTTGGTGAATTTTGCATGTGAACTCTCATTTTTTGCAATCTGTGCTTGTGATTTGGCTATGTTTCCTCTCCAAATACCTTAATTTCTTTACTTCTCTTCTGAGTCCTCTCCAGGTGGCTCATCCGTGCACATCCACTAATGATAAGTTCCATGGAGATTCTAATGAGGCTCTTGCAGCTTTAGAGAGGGGTTCAAAGAAGAAGAAGTCAAAGACCTAGAGTTACCACTATGGGAAGAAAGGTCATTTACGATAGGACTGCAAAGAGTTAGTGGCTTCCAAGAAGAAGAAGAAGAAGGAGAAGAAGACAAAGCAAGATACGGACTCCTCCGACAAGTCATCGTCTGCCTTCGACTCTAAATCCAATCCTCGGACCAAGGAGAAGTCCAAGGTGCGAAAAGAGTCAACTTCTTCGAATCACGAGGAGAGATTGATGGCCCCTTCCTCAGCTACTTTCTAGTGGTGATGATGACGATATCCATCACGACTCTCTAATGGCAGAGCGAGAGTGTGAGAGGGTGGTGAGATGGGGTAGCCATGCCTCATCTATATATCTATACATATGCACATGATCTAGAGAGGGACTTCCTAGATGCATCGATTGAAGTCTAGCAGGTTCAAATCTTGGAGCTAGGATTGACATCCATGTTCATGATGGATTGTTTATTTGATAAAGAGTAGGCTTGGTTCCTAGTCATGAGCTCACAGAAGGGGACACTTTGGTGGTCTGGCCAAAGGCAAGGGGACTCCATGGTCGCGTATGTTCCAACGGCATTTTTTATAGAAGGGTCATGTATGCTACTGAGAGACATTGGGACAAACACATAGATATGCTACGATCTTCTCTATTTCCAGGAGCTAGTATGATTGACCTCGACATCAGGTTCTCTCTGAGGCACCTTGGTGGTGGCTTGATCACCCCCACTACTTGGGTATCCATGGTTCTACTTGATGTGTCACTAAATTGATTGCTTATTACACATTCTCTATTTAGTAAATTTATGTCAATAAATTAATGACTCACTTTTCTTTAAGTGTTGATGATGATCTAGCATGGCCATGAGACTATTTAGAGACCAGTATTCCTAGTGCATCACTTAATGGGGTGATTAGAGCACTGTGATAGAAATATCTAGTACATGCAACACAAGTTATGAAGGGGGAAGGAAGTGTCTGCCAAGTGTAAGAGTGTACACATGAACCAAGGAGTTACACATAAATGAATATGGATTGAGTTCTAAGAAGAGGAAGTGCATTAGTATTGTGTATATGTATTTATGTGTGCATATGGGGACGCCTAGGAACGTTTACTTGTGTGTAATGAGCATTGCATTCATTTGGGATCATCCTCTCTCTTACAAGTCAAGGTTTAAGGTCTTTTCTCTCTTAATGAATTAAGGAGAGAAGTAATTCTTTCACTAAGAAACACAAGAGAGGTAATTCTCTCACTAAGAAAGACGAGAGACGTGATCCTTTGGAAGTGAGGAGATAAGTGATTTTCTCTTTCTAAAGCTTAACATGACACAATATTTTGTATGGAAGTCAATCTTAAGGTTGAGGCCCAAGGCAATCTAATGAACTCTCCTTATCTATGGCTCAAGGTGGTTGCATGGACCATAAGTTAAGAATAGAGTTTAAAAAGCAGCTTTTCTTAAAATAGACATGGTGAATCCATTTTTTTAATATCTTGCGATAGAAAGTCGATCTCTAAAAATAGTCTACTAGGGTTATCAGAAATGACGAGATCTACAACTTTTATGTTTGACATCTTTCCATCCAAGCAATGCACAGAGGGATATTCCAAAATTGGTGCTGCAAGGTAGGTCTTGGAGCATCCACATCTTGCATGATGATCAACCTTTCCAATCTTGGCACTCAAGTCTCTCTCCAAGAAGAGAAGCTCTTGGAGCCTATAAAAGGGAGGCTCTCATTGGGTGTGGAGGAGGTGAAGGAAGCATCACTTTGTATGCAAGAGGAGGAGAGAAGGTATTTCAAGTCTCACAAAGTACTATGGAAGCTCTGCTAAAATCAAGCACCAATAAGAGAGCCCTACACATATTGTGTAGGAGAGAAGAAGAGAAATCAAGAAGATTAAAGGAGCAAAGTTCTGAGTTGTGCAAATGCTGCAGAAGCTCTACTAAAATCAAGCTCCAAGAGGAGATCCCTACAGGAGAGAAGGTGCAAATACTACGAAAGCTCTATTGAAATCAAGCTCCAAGAGGAGATCCCTACACATATTGTGTAGGAGAGACTAAAGAAGAATCAAAAGGTGCCAACTTCCAAGTTGTGCAAGTGTTAGCCGATTATATACCGTGCAAGGAAACGTGATCTTGTTACTAAGATCTACAAGTTAAGAACTAGTTTATGTGTAATAGAGGAGCTTGCTCCTTGTCAATAATATAACTCCACAAGGGGGGGGGATTGGCCCATCTTCCAATCCCTAGTGTGTTGTCAATCTCTCTATCGCTCTCTCTTTCTCTCTACATCTTTCTTTTCTCTCGTGTGTTTGCTCTCTGCACCAACATAATATTCACCATATATCTTTTAAGTATATAAGAAGGTTGAGCGTGTATCTCGAATCTTATAACATGGTGGTTCTATGTTGTATGGTTTACGATTCATTCTCATTGTACCATTGTATTGTATCCAATCACCCATGATTTGAGAGAGGGTGTTAGCAGATATGTCATCTCATGTGTGAGTCTTTGCATGCAAAGGCTGGGCACATGATTTAGGATATTTTAGGCAATTTTTGTGGTCTTCATTTTGGTCATATTTAGCATTTATTGCTAGTCCACGAGCATTAAATGTTGACTATCTTGATCATATTGAGGACATATTTTAGTCCTATATATTCAGGCTCCTCCTCCTCACTCGGTCACTCATTTGCCATTACATGTATGGAGACTCTGTGGAGAGAAGAGCCAATGCTGGTGCCCACGCATCTAGTGACTCATTGTGATTATCTTGTGTTGGATATATGGATTCCATTTCCTGAGCAACATACATCAGAGTTCTCATCTGTGCTATGTTCTTCAGTGTTTTTTCTTTCCCTTTCTCTTTTGTCTTATGTTTCAACAATTTATTACAACATATGTTTACGCATATTGCCGCTCCACTTTTGACACTTATTGATTATCTCAAGGGGACCTCACTTCGAAAAGAGGATACAGAGAGCAGTTGCCTAGATATTCTTGCACAATTTCAAGCTACCATGGTTGGATTTCTTAATCCAACTAAATGAGTTAAAATAGCTTGTAATTATTGAATCTTTATTAAAGGGTATATTCGAAAGTAATTTACGCTTTTAATGTGTGTTGTTTGTTGGGGGTAAAAGTGCCTATGCCTATGGTGCCATGTACTTACTTCACACATTATGATCACATACTTGTACACTATAGGTGGTGGGTGCCCATCGCTATCACTTTATTCTTTATTCTTTCGATTACTATTGAATAAGGGAAGGCGAGTCACACATTGTGTCTGTTGGAGTTCCCACATACAATGTGTCTCTCTCTCTTTCTCACTTACTCCATTCACCGTAGCTTTTGCTTTCACTTATGCGCTTCCACTCAGGCTCTACCTTTTAATTGGTATTAGAGCCAACCATTCGAGGAGCTTCTTCATCCTTTGCTTCAGTCTAGATTCAAATCTTCAACTCAAGGTTTCGTGATAGCCTTTGTTTCTTCTTCTCGAGGTATGCATTGAGTCTTTCCTTCTTTTGGCTTGTTCCAACTTGCTTCCGGCTTGTTGAAGAGATTTTGAGAGAACTTAGTTAAACCTTGTTGAGTGCTTATTGAGGGCATACAATCGTGAGCTTTATGCCTTAAATGCTTATTGTGCCTACATAGTATTTCAAGTATGCTACATATCTATAGTGATGTCTGACATTGATGTATGCGCCTGGATATGCTTATGGCATGCTTTAGCACTTGGGTTTGAGCTACATTTGATGCACTTGGACTTTGATCAATTGCTTTGAGCTTTTATGCTTATATACTTACGGTCGAGTATTAAAGCTTCATTTGACACTTCTACTTCCAAATGTACTTGTGATGCGCTTGGGCTTCCCAGATGCTTTGATGTATATGTCTTGAGCTTTACTTGCTCATTGGATTTGCTTCCAGAGGGAGATGCTTGTACTTACTTGGCAAAGCTTGGTTCTTTGAGACAATGGGACTCTTAGTTTATATTTGTGCTCTCTTGTATACTATTGAACATACCTCTGATTGTGAACTAGTTTGATTTCATATACTTTGGACACTGGCAATTACCTTTGTCAGTGATGTGTGGCTTATTGACAATTTGAGTTTGTGATAGTCTTTGGTACCAGTGGTCTATGCTTAGCCAGTGTTAGTTGCATTCTTTGTATCTTGGGTTCTACTTGGATATCCCTAGCAGTGGGAGCTTACTTTCTTGGCTATTTTCTCATAGTTGGATTAACATATATTGTTATCTTTATTTTGACATTGCTGTAATTACAGTTTTCAGCATTGTCTTAGAGAGCAAACATCAATCTATTGCTTGTAGTTGGTGGACAGCTCTATACTTTGATATTCCCTCCTATTTTACCTTTCTTTTGGCTGAGTTTTGGGGATTGATTTGTAGTCATTTACAACACCCTATTCTCTTGGATTTTACATTGGTATATTATCATTATGACTAGTTCTTTGAATGATAGTGCTATTTTTACTATTGAAAAGCTTGATGGCACAAACTTCACCTATTGGAAGATGTAGATATAGTAGGTACTAGTTTAAAAGAAATAGGTTAGGCCTTTGAAAACCAAGAGTATCAAGCCCAGAGGCATTGATTAAGATACTTGGGATGAGTTGGAAGAGCTATGTAAATCCACTCTTATCCTCTCATTATCTAAACATATTTATTTTAATGTTGTGACACCTAAGGATAATGGTTGGCAGTTATGGGAGAAGATATGCAATCTTTACGATAAGCAAAGTCCTACTTCACAGATGTATTGGTCGAAATAGCTCATGGACCTTTGCATAAAGGAAGAGACTAGTGAGTCCACACATTTGAATGAGTTTCACTCGATTTTTAGTCAGCTGAGTAGTTTGAAATTTATAATGCAACTTTATCTTACTTTTCAATGCATCACAAAATGCACAGTTTTGCTAAATGAGAAATCTTATATGTTAAATCTTTCATCACCTGGAACATTGAAAACTGTCTTTTCCACCTATTTTGTGTGAACTCAAGGTTGCTAGTTAGGGTACTTTTGAATCATAGCCACCGGGAAATGCACCCCCATATGATCAATGTCTACAGCCAGCGTGTGAACCCAGTCTTACCATCCTCCTCCAACCAAAAACCTTTCATCGTCTGGACAAGAGGGACATTTCAACAATCCAGGTGGCAGTTGGAGGTCTTAGCATGAAATGGTGTCATATCACTAGTACGCATGCTGGTGGCTAGGGTTTGTCTTTTTCTTCAGTTAAAGGCACACCAGAGAAGGAGGCAAATGGTGCAGAAGTCTGCCACAGTACGAGAAACTGATAAGATCAACAGTTGCAGAGAAGTGTGTCAATCTGTACTGCAACAGCAACATTTCGTATGAGAGGCTTTCATCGAACCAGGATGCCGCTCGGGAATGCTGGCATGCGATCAAATCTTCTCAGGAAGATGCAGCAGGTCGGTAGTGAAGCTCGATTCCACTGGCTATTGTTAAGATCCGGCCTTCAGGCTTCTTGAAACAGAGATCATGGCTGATTCTATGCACAGCCGTACAGCCATGAGCATTCGCACCACATCAAACATATCGTTTACTTTCTCTGTCCCTTGTACCCAGGGCTAGCAAGCAGTCACACACTCCATAGCCAGAATGAGTCGAGATTCCGAGCTTCTGCCTCAGGAGGAGCTTCCCCCTGACTTGGAAGTCCAATACATTGACCATACTGATCCTTTCCTAGTCGTCTGTCGCTGTTTCAGTGTCCTCACTGCCGTAAGTGCCATACTTTGCGTGGCTGTAAACGTATATTCTGCAGTTCATTCCTTCAGCAGCGGGCAGGATGTGAGTTTCCACAGCATCAATCATAGCACAGTTGAAGAATGGCATTAATTTATGAATGAGTATGATAGTGTCCTCATGATGCAGGTTTTCAGTGGCATTCTTCGCTGTTATGCCGTTGTCATTGCTCTGTTTGTTGCTGTTGCGGAAACTGAATGGCAACGCATCTTTCAGTTTTGGAAGGTCAGTGCTTTATCTCACGAACCATATTCAGCTTTTTTTTCACTGCTATGTCAGTTTTTGAAGTACCTAGGATAAAGGAGCCAGTAAAAAAAATGCCCACCAGTAAGATGACATTTTTTTGGTTCTCATGAGCTCCAGTAATGTACTGTGGACGTTGGTTTTGTGGCTAATGTGAAAGCCTAAGAGCTTCTTGATTGGAGGATGTGGGTTCAAATGCTGTTGCGCTTTTTGGTTGTTTTTTTTTTTCAAAGTGCCTTAATTGCTACCTTCTAAAAGGACTTTTTTGTTAATTGCGATTTTTCTTTTCGCCTTTACCATTGCAGCATGAAGCATTTCAGCGGGAAGATTGTTGTTCTCCAAACGTGCAATACATGAGTGACACTGCTCAGTGAAAAAAAATTGTTAATTGCTGTGGATTGGCAGAGAGCGATGCATCTTTACTTAGGGTGTCACATAGCTGACTCCTATACCCTATGTCTTGCCATTAATGCCCTAAAGCTCCTGATGTCCTTGGTAGACTTTGATTAGGGCTCACAACTAAGAGATCATAAATTGACAAAATAAGACAAGCTAACACCCCCTCTTAGATCTTGGGAGTGCTTGAAGATCTAACAATCTCATGTGATAAAGCATAGAAGCCTTGGAAAAGGTTGCATGAAGAGATTTGCCGCATTGCCTGTTGTAAGACAGTAGATCACCTTTAACTCGGAATCCACAATTTGCTCTCGTACATAATAATACTGAACCTCTATGTGCTTTGTGCGAGCATGAAACAAGGGGTTCTTTGCCAAAGTAAGGCACTTTGATTATCTACATGCAGGGGCTTGTTTGCGGAAAGCCCATATGTGTCTACATTGAGTGGAGCTAAATCGTCTCTATAATTGTGGAACAAAGGGCACGATACTTGGCCTCTATAGAAGAAAGTGCCATAGTAGGTTGCTTCTTGTTGCTCTATGAAATAGCTCCTGATCCAAGGGAGAAAGCATAACATGTAGTGGATTGTCTCGAATCCATATCTTTTGCCCAATTCGATTTACTCTGAAACCAGCCTTTCTTCATTGGATGGTAGTAATTCCTTGATTACAACTTAGTTATAACAGCAACATTTATTACAAAACTGAGAAATGCAAATTAACTCACAATCTTGGACAATGGACATCTTGCTTACAACTTAGTTATAGCAGCAACATTTATTATAAAACTAAGAAATGCAAATTAACTCACAATCTTGGACAATGGACATCGTGTTGGTCCCAAAATTGTTACCTCTTTCGGTATTTCTTTAACTTAATCGAAGAAAAAGCTGATGTACAATGGGATTTTCCCAATTTCTTTTGGTATTCCAACTTCCCTTGCTATCCAAAATGACGAGCAAGTCTTCAATTCGATTTGCCCCTTGATTTGGGAGTCAATTGATCTTCATCCACTTTGATGGATATGGAAAATGTCTCAAATTCAATGATTTGCTGGTCTTTTTACTAGAAGTTGATTGAAAATAGCTTCAACCCTGTTAAATCCAAGTCTTGGAGGTTTCAATTTTTGGCATGCTTCTCGAGGTTGCTGTTAAACCCTAATTTATGTTGCAAATTAGGGTTTACAACAGAGAAATATGAAATTTCTCAGCCTTTGGTGATCTCAATGCTGTAATCTTTGGAACAAGGCTATAGAAAGATTGGAGATCAGAAACATTGTTGAGTAGAGAGAAAATTCAGACTTAGTTATAGCAGTAATATTTATTACAAAACTAAGAAATGCAAATTAACTCACAATCTTGGACAATGGACACCCTGTTGGCCCCAAAATTGGTGCCCCTTTTAGTATTTCTTTAACTTAATTGAAGAAAAAGTTGATATACATTGTGATTTTTTCAATTTCTTTTGGTATTCCAACTTGCCTTGCTGTCCAAAATGACGAGCAAGCCTTCAATTCGATTTGCTTATTGATTCGAGGACTCGTTCGCCCACTTTGATGGAGATAAAAGATGCCCCAAATTCATGGTTTTGCTGATCTCTCTTCTTGAATTTGATTGAAAACATCTTTAGCCCTATTGAATTCAAGTCTTGGAGCTTCCAATTTTTGGCACGCTTCTCGAGGCTGTTGCTAAACCCTAATTTATACTGCAGATTAGGATTTATAATAGAGAAATCTGAAATTTCTCGGTCTTTGGTGATCTCATTGTTGTAATCATCAGAGTCAGGCTATAGAAAGACTGGAGATGAGAGGGAATGCTGAGGAGAGCAAAAATTCAGGCTTTCTTTGTGAAGAACTAAAGAAAATTAGCCATTTACTGTTGTTGCCCTGTCTCAATAGTCTGTAGATACTGTTGCGTGTTGTTGGGAACCCTCTTCTTGTTGTCACCTGCAAATAATGTTGCTGCCTAGTAATCCAAATGCTGTCACCTGTAATCTGGGGGTGTTGAGGAGCTATTGATTGCAGCCAACTTGCTCTTTTCTATTGGAAAATGGAGATTAGCTCCAATAGTTGCCCATTATTCACAACAGTAGAATGGTCAGGGTTTTCCTCTTTTTCAGTCTCCCACCAGTCTTTATGGGCAAGTTTGACAAGTGGCAGCCTTCCCAAATGGTTTTTCCAGCGTTATCCATAGTTAAATATTAGTTTTCAGTCTTTAAATACTGAAAATTAATCTAATAATTATTTTGGTGTCCTAAAAAATAATCTGACTGGTCAATAATTAAAATGCCTAGGCAACTTCTATTCCTGAGTGTCTCTGTGCCATCTTTGACTATTAGATTGGTGTTATGTACCATTAAACATGACTTCCCTAGTGTCACCAACTGAAACTTATGGCCAAATGAATGACTTGGGCTAATAACTGGCACTAGATATCACTAAGTACTTGATAAATTTGCAAGGCATCGAAATAATTATTAGATTATTTTTTTAATATTTAAAGATTAAAAATTAATATTTAAATACGGATAATGCTAGAAAAAGCATATGGGAAGGTTGCCACTTGTAAAAAATGCTCATGCAAGATTGAAAAACGTCTTTAGAGGTTGGAAAGAGGCATTTTTAGTGTATTTAGCTTGTAAGAGAGAGGGAGATGCTATTGGTTTGATTTGCAAGCGTTGGAGGACCTTCTGAGGTAGCCAGGGGCAGGAAAAGACCAATCAATAGCAGGTGACAGCATCTATAGGCTGTGGAGATAAGGCAACAGTAGTAAATGATAGATTTTTTTTAGTTCTTCGTAAAGAAAGTTTGAAATTTCTCTCTCCTTAGCATTCTCTCTCATCTCCCAGCCTTTCTACAGCCTTGCTCCAAAGATTACAGCATTGAGATCACCAGAGGCTAAGAAATTTCAGATTTCTCTGTTGTAAACCTTAATTTGTAGCAACAAAAATTAGGGTTTAGTAGAAGTCTTGAGAAGCGTGCCAGAAATTTAAAGCTCCAAGTCTTGGATTCAACAGGGTTGAAGGTGTTTTTAGCCAATTCAAGTGGAGGGACCAGCAAATCATTGAATTTGGGGCATTTTCCATCTCCATCAAAGCGGGTGAAGGCCAATTGATTACCCAAATCAAGGGGCAAATCAGATTGAAGACTTGCTGGTCATTTTGGACAGCAAGGGGAGTTGGAATACCGAAAGTGATTGGGAGAATCCCATTGTACATCAATGTCTTCTTCAATTAAGTTAAATAAATACCGGAAGGGGCGTTAGTTTTGGCGTCAACAAGGTGCCCAATGTCCAAGATTATATGGTAAAGTGTGCATTTCAATTTTGTGAATTTGTTAATTGCTGTAAATAGTGCTTAATCAAGTTATTTACCACCCTATCCGAGGAGGAAGGTTGGATACAATCTCCCCCCTTAAAATCCTTGCAATTATCCTCGATTGCACTGCCAGATGCATCAGAAGCATAATAGTGGATTGGAATTTTCACAAGGCACATCATAGTTAACACAATATTGCACACTGCTGCTCAACCATTCTATATGTCGAAGACATGCTGAAAATTACTAGCCAACATAACATAACATAAGACTCACAAAGAATCTCAAAAACATTACCAGATTATCATGTGACATGTCTATTTCTCATGAGCTCAACTTATCTGGTAAAACCAAACCATAGCATAGTATAAACCATGCATAAACCATGGCTAAAACATCAATGGCATCATAACATATGCTGCTGATTCATAAAAGCAGTTGAATACCACTGAATATTAATGATCATAAATTGAAAACCAACATTTGTTAATCAATCCATGATGATTATTAATCAATGCAAATGTACAATTTTAGAGCTATAGTAAAAATCATACCCATTTGCATACCAAATATTGTAACTAGTACATTGAATAGTAATCTCTTGATAAACATACTGTCAACTATAGTATCTTGAATGTATGCTGAATACATCCGAGATCCACTACATCTAGAGTTGTCCATCACTGAGGAGCGGAGGTGCTAGCTCCCTCACAAGCATTAGGTAATACTCTAAATCCTTGCTTTGCTAAACTTGATTGAGTTCAAACTAAAGTTGACTGGAACTGGAAAGTATCAAGGTAAAGTTGCAACAACTGAGGATGGTTTGTCAAGTCATCCTCCTTCGTCCGTTTTGGTATCCATTGGCGAATAATTGTGAAACTTCACCAAGTACCTTTTGTTAACCTTACCCTTGATCTTCCACTCTGTGTCAAAATCTGCTCTGGTATCAGTATTTCATTGAGCTCTTCAACCTCAAGCTGAATTTCACCAGATACATCCTTTGACACATTACCATGAAAAGACCTAAGCAAGCTCACATGAAAGGCATTGTGTATCTGTCGATGTGAAGATAATTTTAGCCTATAGAATGCATTAGTGATCCTCTTCAACACTTGAAATGGTCCATAGTATCTCATGGATAGCTTTGGATACAATCGCTCTTTGCAAATTGCCATTCATCTTTTTCAGCCTTGCCTTTTCAAAATGCAACAGTATATAATTGCTCTTTGCAACGTGCGAAGCACGTCTATGACAATCAGTTGTCCTCTTTTACTTATCTTTAGATTTTTGAAGCGCATACTTAACCTTTTGATAATCTGCATCCATGCTTTTTATATAGCGATCAACCTCAAAGATATTATCTTTTGTGTGCAAAATAGAGGGTACTTTCTTACCATCCTCTACCACTTCAAAAGGAGCCTTATCAATGCAACTATGCACTGTGTTGTTATATGTAAACTCAACCAATGGCAAATACTGTTTCCACTGCGCTTTATGATCTAATACGTAGCACTTCAAAATATCTAATGCTGGAATTAGCCGCCTCAGATTGACCATCAGTTTATGGATGGAAGGATGAAGAGAATTTCAGTGTTGTATCCATGTTCTCAAACAATCATTTCCAAAACAAACTTGTCATCCGTGGGTCATGATCACTAATGATCGATTCTAGCATACCATGATACTTAAAACACATGCTGCATAAAAAGATGTGCCATATGATCAGCCTTGATTTTTTTTCTCACAGGAATGAAGTGGAATTGCTTACTGAACTTGCATATAATAGTCCATATTCTATCATTCCTTGTAGGTGTGCGTGATGTTGAGCTAAAAATTCATTAGCTTGACTTAAATAGTCCCAAAACATGCTTAATCAATGAAGAAAATCTTTTATTAAAAAAAAAAAGCGATCCTAGAGGGTTATTGTGTTCCACATGTAAAATCCTAATTTGGGTGTCCCAAACTTTCTATAAATAGGCATTTTGTCTACCATTCTCTCTCAATCTCGTTTTTACAGGTCTTAGGAGCCATAACTTTCGTGCCCACTACCCATTCACAGAAGACATCGCAGTCAGAGCGTCCACCAGCCACCTGCTATCATCTGATGCTCGATTCCAGCCTTTTGCATATGTATGCTGTTGTTGCTAGGCCTGTGGAGCTGTTATCTATAGTTGGGTATTGTTGCCTTGCAGTTGGATGCTGTTGCCACCTATTATCTGCTGTTGCCAGGATTTTCTCTCTTCTTTGAATGCTGCGTTTGCAGTTTTTGGCTGTTGCTTGATATTCTCTCATCTCTTTTATCTACGTTTGCATCTAACAGTTGTGCAAATCTTCTTTCGTCTCAGATATTTGTGTTTTTAGTCTTTCTCTCTCTTGCATTGCCATTTGCATCAGATCCTATCTTTCTTGGCTGCACCTACTAGCTTCGATACTCGAAGGTTGCCTTTGTTGCGATTTGGGATCCGTTTAGAGTAGGACACACTCTACAACTCATAACCTGTGCCTTGATCCCAAAGCTACAAGAGTTTGAGATTCAGTATTCACTACATAGTGTGTTTGCTGCATAAGTACTTTATATTCGTTATTAATTTACTTTATTATTCATTGTGTTTATTGTCTCTGAGTTACCCTAAACCTAACCCTAACTATGTTTTCAGTTTATCGGTCTCTGCTTTGTCGTACGATTGGTTTCATGCTTTTTGCATTTAGAGCATTTCTTCACATGGTATTAAAGCTAGGTAGTCCTTGGCCTTGATCAAAAAGTTCATTTGCGAAAGCAAGAACAACAGAAGGTTTAGATGACTTCGAACACATTCACGACATTGCTCCAATCTCCATAGCCAAACATGGATAGAAACAATCAAGAGTGGGTCTCCCAGCTTTCTACTTGGTGATCTGACATGGGTAGAGAACCATCGGACTACCATGGAGTCCACAGATCATATCAAATTTTTGCTGTTGAGTATGATCTCATCCTTATGTATAGAGCTTAACAAGAGGTTGAAGGTAAACCTGATTTTTCTCCTTTAGATTCGGTGCATAAAACTAATGATCTTGTGAGATCTTCAGAATCTTCACTATGGATTGGCTATCCACAAGTAGAACCTGGCTCGGGTTACACATCACTTTTACATACTACTTTTTCCCAATGCTAGGTACGAACCCTATTATTTCAGATTCTATGCCAACAGATTTTGCATTTTTTATTGGATCGGGAGAGACTCATTAAGAAGGGACTCTTCAAAACAAGCTTTGATTTGTGAGTAATGAGAAAGATAGATATTTCTTCATGAACTCAAAACTAGGTAAGAAGCTAAAAGAAGAACTTATTAGTATTTTTGCCTTTCCTTTTCTTTCAAATGATTTTATTTCGTATGGTGAATATGAAGTAGGTGCATCTTCATCTAGTACATTTAATGGACAAAAGGAACCTACGATGTTTCCCACAACAACATCCATCACAAATCCATTTGGGCTCCCACCCATCCCACCCTCATCTTTCACTTCACCTTTCTGTTCGCTTACATTAAGTACACCACATTATCCACTACCACACACCACATTGGGGAGACTCGGCACATTTAGGCATTAGCCTTTAGGATCTTTACATACCTGTTTTGGGGTGGTGTATCTGTGATCGAGACTCAACCTTCCACACACACACATACTTTTGAGTTTTTTTCCTCCAGGGCATTCTTGAAGTGTGGACTGTTTGGTATCGCAGTTTGCCTCTATGGCATTACCTATTGGACCATTCAATCATTTTGCAGTGCCTCAGCCGACATTTGGACAATGCTATCGTGTCTTGGTACCTCCACCTACACCTATAGTATCATATGGATCTATGTCCGTTTCGGTACCTTTGTAGTAATCAGTACTCATTGGACATTAGTAGGCTATTTTTCCCTATCCACCTTTACCACCTTCTACTTTTTATTCACCACTACCACTACCACCATTTTATCCTTCATCTTATTCCATTTATCCATCTTCACAGACACCTCATGGTTCTCAATTCCTCGTTTGCCAAGCATGCATTTAATGAAAAGACTCGTTTCAACAGGTCAAACTACACCATTTGGGTCAAATTTGATGAGGTATGTCTCTCAAAGTCTATGGGATTTAGTGCAAGGTTTGGAACTTAAATGTGATCTTGCCCTTGTTCCATACGAGGTCGTCCGCTCATGGAAGGCTGGTAATGCCTTCGCTATTGTCGAGCTTATGTAGGGCTTGTTGCTTGAGTTTCACTCTTAGCTTCAACATTTTGACTTAGCATCTGAGTGTTGGGCACACTTGACTGACTGCTATGTGGCTCGGGATAGGACCCGTCACATCAATTTGGATTACAAGCTCCAAAATTTCAATATCACAAATAAGGATGACTTGAAAGTTAAGTTGGTTGAGTGTCGGCGTCTCCTTGCCAAGTACTTAACAATTAGAGTTGCCAAGTCCTCTAACGATCAGGTTACTTTGTTCCTTAACAAGTTACCAAGAAAATATTTCCATTTTGTGGACCAAGTGATTTCACAGCCTTTTTATGAGTTTGAGTGTCAGCTGTTGTGTTAGTACGGTTGTTTGATCGACTTTATAACACATCCTCAATAAAGAGGGCTCTTGTTACATCTTCTCAGAGAGGCCAACAGGGTAAGGGCACACAAAACTCAAATCAAAATCAAAATTAAAATAGGGCTAGTGAATCCCAAGAAAATAGCCAATCCACACTTAATTCAGGATGACATAATGTGCCTAAAAGGAATCAGTATTGTCAACATTGTCAAAAGGCTGGCCATTATGATGATGAGTATTGATCTAAGGCAAGAGGCACACAGCCCAAATCCAAGAATTAGACCTTTGTACTCAAGTCGGGTAACCCCCAATAGGGAAAGCAGGGTGGTGGCAACCCTGAGCAGGGGCAGTGGAGAGGCCAGACCCTTTGATATTTTGAGTAAAATAATAAAATATAAATGTGGCAGCTAGCTGAATATGAGCGGAAGAATGTTGACGTGGTGGATAACTGCAAATTGAAACCTCAATACATATGCCAATGTCTACCAAAAATACAAAAGCCCTAAATCTATTGACCCAAATGCTTGCAAATTTCTGCAATTTATGCACTGAAGCACTTGTTGAGGTAGAAATTGACTTTTTCTTGCAAAAGCCCTTTGCTTTGGTGTTTGAGTTTAGAAAGAAAATCCTATCTTCTCCATTGCTCATAAACCAAAAATCATTATAGATAATCCCTTCATCAAGTGGATCTCTTAACCTTTGAGAAAAAGAGAGAGTATCTTGAATAGAAAAAAAACATGTGTTCATACTTGACACTAGAGTAAAAATGAATGATGGAAGTGGTGTATAGTTTGTGCAAATTTTCACTTGTGGATGGCTAGTCCGTGGTGGAGATTTCGTCTTTCTTGCATGGCCATTAGTTCTATTAATTGAATCTCAAGGAGAAAACTTAGTCTTACCTTCAATCTGTTGTTGAGCCCTATGCATAAGGATACGATCGTACTCTGCAGTTGAAATCTCGTATGGTTGGTGGATTCCATGGTAGTTTGAAGTCTCTCCAGCCATGCTAGATCTGTTTGATTGCGAAGATTGAAGTGTTGTGGAAGTGCTTGAAGTCATTTGACCCTTTTGTTGTTCTTGCTTTTGTGGATGAGCTTTCTGATCAAAGTCTTAGGTATCTCAAAGAGAACTTGGCTCTAATACCATGTGAAGGAATGCTCTAAACATAGAAAGCACAAATTCAATCGTACGGCAAAGCACAAATTGATAGAACACAGTTAGGGTTAGGGTAACTTAGAGACAATGAACACACATAATACTAAAGTAAATGTCTATTGAAAATACTGAAATGCACTATGCAGTGATTGAATACGAAAGCTCAAACTTTTGTGTCTCAAGGACCAAGGCAGAGGGAATGAGCTAGAGTGTGTCATACTCCGAACGTATCTCGAAATGCAGCAAGGTAGTCTCCAAGGGTTGAACACTAGCAAATGCAACTTTGGAAACTAGATTTGATACAAATGGGCAGTGAGGAGAGAGAGAGAGAGAGGCTAAAAAAATAGGTATGATGATGTGGCAGTCCGCACAACAACTGTAGATCACAAATGCAACAGCTTAGTAGTTCAGTAGATGTAGACGATGTAGCTGATTAGCAAATGTAGTAGAAATTGATGTAGATTGCATAATGGAGGCTAGAAACAGGTGCGCGATAGATGTAGACAGCAACGGGCATCTTCGACTGAGATGTGCTCCTTGAACGGAGTGTGGGTAGTTAAAACTTTCTTGAATTGCGCACCAATTTAGAGTTTTCATTAATTAAGCATTTTGGGGCTGTTTAAGTGGCTAATTTAGCATGTAATGCTTATGTTAGCTCAACATCTTTGATGCTCTCCTCTCATATAAATCAAGTTGTTTCAGGTCATTGTACAAAGTGTGAATGACAATGAGGGTATCCCCATCACTACAGTCATGTATATTGTATTGATCCATGTGGAATTTAACCACAAAAAACATATGCAGTGGTTGAAATTGAAGATGAGTTTTCTTTATGCAAGGCATATACAAAGATGCACCGGTATTAATCTCATCAATATTTGCAAGCTACTTCATTATGCCTTGACATGTGTAATGTAGGCATCCATCAAATCACTCTTTGTCATGTGCTCCATTTCAAGCTATTTGTGCAAATAGGCTACACGAGCCTCATTGCACACATGCCTCATTGCACACATGACACAACAAAGCAAATTTATCCCAAGCATCCTCGGCTGTTGTGCATGATCAAATATGTAGAATAACCTATTTGTTACACAGAGGGTAATCAAAGCACATGCGTGGGCATCTCGGCCATCCATCTCAATCAATCAATAGTGGGAGGTGTAGTAGGGGTTGGAGTGGAAGATTGACTCATGACAATGGATGAACTTGATAAACTTGTGGCATTTTGTGCAAGAGGGCTTATTGGCTAACCTTTGAACGAGATGCATAAACCCAAAGTTATTTGGCTAAAACATGTTTTATCATGTATGCCCACATATGATAATTTGTGCCATCCAATTTGTTGGAGTCTCCAAATATATTTTTCAAATCATTTTGGGCTGCCATTGCTTGTTGTGTACAATTGATTTTTCATAGCAATGACTACCAAATGTGTACTTGAAGGTGAGCAATATTAAAAAGCAAGAAAAATCTCAAAAAAATTACAATTTTACTCACACTTGACAATGTTGAAGTTTGCACTTGAGAAGGCTCCAATGTCCATGTCTCTTGGTAGGAGAAACGGGTCAGATTTCTTCGCATGTTGTTAGCTATTGTCGTGTGAGATCTGGTGAAGTGTGCTGTTGTTGTGTTAAAAATTAATATCAAGCAAGTTGCAATTGATGGCATCGGGAAGGTGTGTGTGATTGAAGAGGAGGTGGCGGGTGTGTCTGACTGACGACTAGACTATTAGGCTGTGTGAGATGAGTGAACTGTTGTGGCTAGCAGCTGATGTTGCAGATGTGACAAGTTTGCCTGCCTTTCAAAATTCTCTTCTCCATGTTTGCCGAATTCACTCGGAGTTCCTTCCCGCAAGCCCTACTGTCTCACTAGTACGTCATCTTTTGACACAAGGGAATAAGGGTGCCGTAGCACAAGGAATATGATGAAGATAGCCACGAACCATGAATCGCAATGTCCTCTTGAAGGGGTGTGAGGGTAGTGGAGAGGCTGGAGAGAAGTGGTGACGGACTGAATGAATCAGCCGTATGGAATGAGTGTTAGAGGTAGCTATAAATAGGCAAGAGACTGTCTAGGTTGGTGCTCGGAGGGAGAGCGCCAGCTATCTAGGGTGGCGCCTCACAGTGGGTGCCCAGACCCTTTTTGGGGCTGTCCACTATGAAACCCTAAACGCAAAACGCAGAATGCAAACTACATGGGAAGGGTTTCTCAACACCCCCTCTCAGGCCCAAAAAGGGGAACAAGAGAAGAGCGAGGTGGAGATGGAATGCTACATGTTGAAGAATGCTCATGCAATAGGTGCCACTTGCACAGTGTCTCTCGTTGGAAAATTGTTCACTTGTCCAAGTGCCCTAGTACAAAGATGATGAAATCATGTAATGCATAGGGGGAATGTTGGACTTTGTGTGGTGCCGAGAACCATAAGGATATACTCGTATTCGATCTTGGGAGTAGGCTCCATACTGACCAAGGGACAAAGAAGATCCACCTTGCAATCTGAGAATACCACTTGAAAGGAGACCTTTGAAGATAGTTAGGAGAGTGGATGAGCTGTAGAACCTGAAACTCAACCTTGGGAGAGAAGCGACTAGCTCCGTGACTCCATGCTGGGAGGCTTAGCCACCAAGTCACTGTTGAAGACCCAAGGGCCCCGATCTAGGTAAATTTTCCAGATCCTAGATATGAGTGGAGGAAATGATTGCTCAAAGGAGAGTCACTCCTTGAAAGCGAAAGGTGGTGGTGTGTGAAGAACTTCATGGCACATAGGGTCCCTCTCTGAATTTAAAGGAGTAGAAGTAGGAGCCCCTCTGAACCCGAAGAAGAACTAGAAGCCCCTCTCTAAATTTGAAGGAGTAGAAGTAGGAGCTCCTGTGAAGCCAAAGAACTAGAAGCCCCCTTTGAGGGCGAAGTAAGAAACCCCCCCTCTAAATCCCATTCTAAGAGAGAGAGAATCCAACCACTCATGGCTCACGGACTGTGAAGCATTTGATGACCAAGGAAGTGTTGTTGGCGAAGTCGGAAAGCACCTAGAAGTGGCCTCTCGAACTTGAGTGGAAGAGGGTGGGGAACAAGGAGGCTCAGGATGAGCCAAGGGTGGGAAACAGTTGAGAGTGGAGTGTGGAGATGTGGGCCTGTCACAACTCTATAGAAACAGAATTTGTATCCTTTTTCATTAATTTGTCTATATAATGATTTATTAAATTTGTTTCCTTTGCACTAATTAGATATAAAGAAAAGTGCATTGGAGCTGACCACTGATGAGTGGTCACAGGTTATGGTGGACCCACGTGGTGGGTTAGAGAAAAGATAGTACACACTTCCACCTATATGGCTCGATTGGGCGCCTGTGACCAGAACTCACACATATCAGGGTTAGACTCGCACACAGAAAGGATCGATGCCTTGAAGTGTGGGCTAGATCCGCCAGAACAGATAGTTACAATCAACAAGATGGCATGATCATGAAATGCTTGTACAATGTGCATGTGTGGGCTGAAAGCTTGAAATGCACATTTCTTTGCATAGGAAAGTCACATGAAGATTCTGATACCATTTTTGCAATGTACACGGAAAAAGCTTTCATATGACACCCATATTGGGGGTCCCTAGATTTTAGGAGGTCCCTAAATTTTAGGAGCCTCGAATTAGCCTAAAAATGCTAGTCCTAAAAAATAGGGATGTCATTCTAAAAATAGTAAATTCTGTACTCTGACTGTGCTTACTAAATTTGGTTGTTTCTATTCTTGACAGTATTCAGCCCAAAAAGGAAGGCCATAGAGAAGAGACAAGTGTCAAGACACTTGTTACACAAGTTTCCAAGAGTCCCACCATTTGTCACATCTCATGACATGTGGCTGGACACTTGTCTTGAGCTACTCCACTTTCCCCTTTTGTACTAGCTCTTCCCTCTCCTATAAATAAAAACTCGTTTTTCTTCATTCAGCATCATTTTTCTTTGCTGTACACTCATGTACAGCACCCACAGATAGCCAAAAACTGGCCCCATCCATCCCCATCATCATCTCCCACTTTTCCATTATCAAATTCCTCCATATTCCCTATTCTATCATTGCTGTTTTACAGGACAGCAAGCCTGTAAATTCATTACAGCACCTCCTTCTCGAGCTCTTTCTTCCATTTTAGCAACAAGAAGTAAGCCCTATCCATGTACTGCTGATCAACGATGGAGAAAGGCTGATTTCCCCTCTTTCTTCTCTCATACTGTAAAGAAATCAGTTCTTATAATTGCATAATAGATAATGCATGTGTTTGTACATCTTTGCATGATCTTGTGAGAGTGAGAATTACTTCTCCTCACTCTCAGGTTGATTGTAACTGAGCTCTTGCCTAAGGGACTTGGGTTGAGCAGAAATACATTCCTTCGGGGGGGGGGGGGGAGGGGGAGGGGGGGGTTTGCCCATCTTCAACCCTCAATCTTGTCTCCATTACTTTTACATTTTCATAGCTGTAATTTTGTGAGTAATTTTCATTCTCGGCTTTAAGTGTTCATTCTCTTTTATATTAAATCTCGAAAACAAGCGAATATTATAATTGTTAAGTATACTACGTTGTTCGGGGCGTTTACAGGGCCGTGGAAGCCACTGTACTCGAAAGTGGATGGGGAAAACCTCCGTGTAGTGGGTTGGTCTCCAGGAGGGCATATTGCCTTGTAAGGTCTTAGAGCCTTCGTGTGCTCGAAAGGACTTAGTGCGTGTGGGTTGTGGCTTATTGCCTTGAACATAATACTTTGATAGCCGATGCAAAACGATCTCTGTGGCTCAGAAATGAGAGGTGGCACAGGAAGTGCTAGGTGGGAGACGCATATGCTTCGGGGGGGGGGGGTGGGGGGCAAAGGTCGAAGCCGGCAAGCATCGGTGGTGTGTCCAGTGATGCCACAATAGGAGCACCTAGTAGTCTTGTCATCTATTGGTAAAGAAGTCGTGGGTACCAGTGTGCCTTGCTGAAGAAGAAAGAGGTCATCCAGGTTGCAGAGAATAGCCGCTAGCGGTCTGACTGAGCCGCCAATAGTATAAAACAACGGCTAGCAGTCCGGTTGAGCCGCCAGCAGTAGGGAGGAGCCTCCAGCAGTTTGACTGAGCCGCGAGCAGCAGAGAACAGCCACCAGCAGTCTGGTTGACCGTCAGCAGCAGAGAATAGCCGCCAGCAAATTGGGAGGTGAACACGACAGCAGCAGCCTTCAACGCAGGCTAGAAAACAGCAAACGCAAGAGGGAGCAGCTGCCAGTTAGGATGTTGATGCAGCGGAAGAAGAAGAGAAGTGGATGCTGAACCTGCCACCGATCGTTGTCTTCACTGGAGTGGAGGATCTTTGCGACTGTTTGAGTAGATCCAGCTTTGATACCATGTCAAAAGACGATGTACCAGCGAGATAGTAGGGTTTGTGGGGAGGAACACGGTGTGAACTTGGTATACATTGAGAAGAGAAGAGAAGAGAGAAGAAACTCTGATGAATGGAATGATGAAGATCTGAATCATGGAGTGAATGTGATACAAGGGAAGAAGGGTGCCGTAGCTCAAGGAAGATGATGAAGACAGCCACGAACCACGAACCACAATGTCCTCCTGAAGGGGTGTGAGGGTAGTGGAGAGGTTGGAGAGAAGAGGTGACGGATTGAATGAATCAACCGTATGGAATGAGTGTAAGAGGCAGCCTATAAATAGGCAAGAGACTGTCTCGGGTGGCACCCGGAGGGAGGGCATTGGCTGTTTAGGGTGGCTCTCCACTGTGGGCGCCCAGCCCTTTTTTGGGGCTGTCCACTGTGAAACTCTAAACGCAAAACGCAGAACGCAAACTGCATGTCAAGGGTTTCTCAACAAGGGAATAGGCTGCTTAGGGTGTTAGCCTTCACGAGGAGGGTGTGCAATCAGGCAGAGAACTTGAGCAAGCTGAAGTGACCAATTTGTTGGATGTGCAAAGACATGACAAGCGTAACAAGTTGGTCGGGTACCAAAATCTCATCTAGCTCCCCAACCTTTGGCTGAAACTGTGGTACATCTTCATGAAAAGGCCATAACAAGTTGACACGAAAGCCTTATGTGTGTGCCAATGTGGGGGCAATTTTAGCATGTTTGCCACACCACTAAGCTTTTCTGATACCTGGAAGGACCCTTAACAGCACATATTCAGCTTTGGATATAAACTCACTCTACCATTTATCTTTTCCAGCCTAGCTGGCCATCCCCTTCTCACATGTGATGCAATCTATCTTGTCATTAATCAATCCCTTGCTAATCTTGATCCTTCTCAATCTGTTTTTACTAGTATGTTTTCTTCTCTCCACGTCTTCTATATCTTATTTTTTGCTTACCTTATGCCATAACAAAGAATTTGGTGATATTTTTCCTTGGCAAGTAGAATGAAAAGGTGAGACAATTACTTAAGCTTGGTTAGTGTATCTTTAGAAAAGAAAGTTTTTTTTTTTTCTCTACAAAACATAGTGATATAAATCATGTCCCAAAAATTCCATTCAAAATTCCTCTTCTATCATCAATGCCATCGTCTCAGCCTGCTGCCCTCAATCTTCAGGAGCTGTTGCTTGCGGTTGTCTGGCATCTTCTCAGTCATCTCCAGCCCGTTGCAGCTGTCAGTGTTATTGTTCTTCACTTGCTGTTGTCTGGCATCTTCTTAGTCATCTCCAGCCCTTTGCAGCTGTCACCATTATCGTTCTTCTTCATTGGCATTTTGTCTAAGTTCATTGTGTTTAGTTGTGTACGTACGTTCACACAGTTTTTTTCTTTGCAAACCGTAGTGTATGTTGGTTCCTTATGGTCCTTAGCAAACATCATTTGAGATGGTGAAGTTGGAATCCAGTGGTGCCCCTTGGTGTTTGATGTTTGAATGGTCTAAGCTGTAGTTAATAGAGGCATATGCTCAAACTCCTCACAGCTGTGTATCCTGAGGCCCTCTTCAGCTCGGTCATTAGATGCTCATACAAGAGTTTGGAGCTGCTTGAGGGTATACTGAATACGGGCCCTTCCCATATCTATTTGTAGGCTGCCCATAATGCCCCTATTGCTGGGCAGCAATGGGCATAGAGGTCAAGGCCCTCATTCAGAGAAACTTGAGCAGGGTTCTTGTTCCGAGCCGTGAAGCATGATGCTCATCATAATGTGAATTGAGCACTGAAGTCTAGACTTGCATGTGATTGAGATGATAAGTTTATGGGACATTTTCTTCAATATGGCTCCTCAAAAGGATAGTGGCAATGGAACTTTTCCCTATGTGCAAGTGTTAGTGATTCAAAGGAGCTTTGCGCACCTCTGTAATAGACTCATTGATGAACAGTTGCCTTGCCTTTTAACTATCTATAATTTCATCTCCTTACGTATTTTGCTTGCAACAATTCATAATTCACTGCTGTCTGCTACAAGTTCCATGAAAGCAAGGAGTGGGAAGGCTTCAAACAGCAGGCCGCAGCACACCAAGCTCCTGCTGATGTATTTTCTCACTAACAGAAGCCATTAACTTCAATTCATGTTGCATACCTTAGCTAACGTTGCTCTGACACTGCTGGCTCTTTTCGTGGTGATTGCAAGAAAATCTGTAGGTTATTTTTTTGCTACATTATATAGTAACACTTGTTTGTGTATGGATCTCTGAGGTCTCTTTCCACAGATACTGGAGTATTGGGCAGGGAGGGGCATGTTACAAGTCTTGTAAGCTGTGTGCTTATATTTGTTCTTTTAGCGCTCATCATTTCTTTTAGCAGGTCATTGAAAGTTAACAGGATTTCTTGGCTTATCCAGTGTGGCAGTTATGACGAGGGCTCTTGCAGATCAAGAATCAGGGGGAACTGCTATTGTTATTGCACAGCAGGTGTCAAGCTACATGCTGCTTGCATGTGGTGTCATTTATATCGTAACTGTATGTATATTTCGATTGCCTGTTCTGTTGAGATTGAACCTGCTTTGTATATGGAAAGTTCATTTTCTGGTCGATTGCTATTGATCATAGGGACTTCTGTGCTTTGGTCACTTAAAGCGCTCACGTTTACAAAAAGCACTCTCGCGGGAACAAGCTGCTAGAGACCTTGAGGTTGGTACTTGTGTTAAGTTCCACACATATTCTGAGGCTGTCCATGAAAGTTTTGCGTTGAAAAGAGTTGTGTGTGTTTGTTTGCAGGAGTTAGAGAGGCGCAGAAAAGAACTACAAAGTCTGCTTGGAAAGCGATCTCGCAGTTAAGGTAGTGGAGCTGAGTGTAATTTAATCTGCTGTACTGCTTAGGACTGATTACCCATTAAGAACCCTCTCGAGTACACAATTGGAATGTGGTGTATTTTATGTTTGTTACTATGCCGTTATCATGTTTAATTCATTAAAGAGAGATGCAGACATCTTTGTAAGTAAGTGACCCTCCATTTTCTCCTCCTGTATAGTTGCAGTGACCAACTCCACCTCTATAAGACTTCAGCTTCTTTTTGAACACATTTAATTGTCTCTAATTTGATGCCACTAATAACTACCTCCCATTCTTTCTTGTGGTGGCCTCTTCCTCTTGTATGGTTTCTTGAGGTCTTATTGTAAGATTAACCACAAAGCTCATCTTGTGAGAGCAAATCCCTATATTGGCATCTCTAGATTCGTATTTTTTTGTATTGCATATTCTATGTCTCTCCATGTTTGGCTACTCAAAAATCAAATATAGGAGTGTGAACCATTACTTCTTGCACCATACATGCAATTTGGGGAGGGTTTGGGCTATTTCTTCATTTCACACACGGCACATGTGTTTCCATGCTTAGGCCACCACCTAGGTATCAACTAAGATTTGTGTGTGCTACCTTGTACTTTGGAGCAATTCTTTTGCTTATTCTCCTATACATATTCTTATGCGTTGGTTTGGAACAAATGAAGTCTCTTCCTACCTTCCATGAACATAGATATGCATAGCTCACTAGTTTTCCCCAAACTCATTAGCCATAAAACAATAAAATAAGGCATGGGGATATCCACATTCTATCATCAAATAATTTAATCACTCCCAAAATGAAACTTGGCTAGCTATATCTTTCTCCATCCTCGCACAAGTTGCTATGGTCATGAGGTCCTACACATTGTGATACAATGCCATAGAGTATTAGGCCTCAAGGTCTACTATTGAATTTACACGAAATGGGTGAGGTTCATACTTATGGACATTAACACGGCAAGCCATTGTAAGCTAGTCATAGACTCAATGGGCATGGTCAAATTGAACCCATGAATTGCAAATGTAACCTTGATCAATCCTCCTTTGATTCACAAGACTTTGAGACGGGTTCCTATCTAGTTGTAAGAAATTGGATGCCACTTTCTTTACCTTCAAGATCATTGCCCTTGATGCTCTAGGCTAAACTACCCATGTGTGCTCTCTCACGTGGACCATCAATTAAGAATGGTAGAATTGAATTCTTTGTAGCCCTAGCAAAGTGGTCAGTTTATAGGTTCACAAATACTCACACCCTAACTTATGGGCATCAAGGATTGGATATTTATCAAAGTTTTGTGTGGTCACAAAGCATTAATTAATGTTAACAACGATAGAAACTTGATTTGTAAAAAAATATATCTACCAATATTTTCTATAACTTGAAGGATGTTAATTTTTGAACATTAATAAGAACTCCACATTTGTCACTTTGACCATTTAGAATTTATTGTGGGCCTTTTTAATCCTTTGAGGTTACAATTGAGCAACTTGTTTTTTTCTTTTTGCGTACGACGCCTATTATTTGTAATACGTTAGAGTCGTCTGTAGTGGATTTTTATCCCCATCTTAGCAACCTTTGATACACTCATCTTTGATGTTCTAGGACGTGAAATGCACAAAATCATCCTTATCTACGCTCTCAAAAAGGAAGTGTCACTCTCATTATGGTGAAAAGGAACCTTATCATGCATAATGAAGTTATTGTCAAGGAGGAATCTAAGACAAAGCACTCTTGATCCTCAACATCCCACGTGCCTAGGTAAGCTTGATTTTACTAAATACCATTGTTAAAGGAAACATTGATGTTTGTGAACCTCCTTAAAGGTGGTAGGATACTTTGCATGAATTTGGTAGTGAAAATCAACTTTTTACCACTAACGGTAGTTGTGTTCTTTCACTATTCACATGAGAATTAAAAAAAAAAAGACAAAAAGCACCTCAATATTTATTAATTTCAAAACATGTGGTAGGAATTTCACCACATTAGTTGGCAATTAATGTTAATATTAGTTATTTAAGCTAGCCATTTGTGGTTAGAGACTATGTAATGCTTTGAAGAATGACCTAGTGAGTGTTAGCATAAAATGCATTTCTTATTGATGAAAAGGGATGTGTTGGTGGAAAGAAAGATGATTCAAGAAGTCAACTAGAATGGGACTATAATATCTTTTTTGGATTATTTGTGTTGTTAATATATGAGAATGAAGATTTTGAGAAGTGTGTGAAAATGGAATAGATATACCTATATTCTCTCCATAGACATTTAAGGAATTTGAGATGGGAAAGCTTATAAGAAAGGTGTTCATGTCATGCAAGCACTTGCCATACACTTAGTTAGTTTGGATGCAAATGTGCATCAACTATGTAGCTTCTCTCTTCCTCTCTATAGTCTCTCTATCTTCTAGTTAGCTCTCCCTCAACTTGTTCAACCTCTTTACTCAAATGTATAGTCATCTCTATCTTCTCTCTAATTCTCCCTTCACGTTTTCAAACCCTTCACTCGAATGTATAGATTGTGCCTTTTAACAACAAAGTGTTTATGACTATTCCATACGCAACATTTTGGTTCGTGTGTACTTGTAACTAGGTCCATTTACATTGTACTTGTATATGCACCAAAGATTGTAGTATGCATGCACACAATCATGCCAAGTAAGCATGTAAATTATGGTGTGAGGATTAAAGGATTATGAAGTAAAATCATAATCTAGATTATAGTTAACCGAAATTCATGATTAGGAAAAAACATCTTTGATGATAATCAGGATTGTAGTTTTAGATTCGAGTCATGATAAGGCCATAACATCTTTTCTAAGAAGCTTATGGATAAGAATGTTGAGCCTAGAGTTTGCACAAATGATTTACTAGATCTCCTAAAGGTCCATTAAACATTAGGAAAACTCATGTTTCACAAATCTAGGTATAGAAGGATTGTAACAACTTGGGTTACAAACCAAGATATTTAGAAAGATACACATTAAGAACAAAACAACATTATCTCCAAATACCATAGTGAGTTTATTTAAAAGGGAAAATCTTGATGAGACTTTACCTACTTGAATCATTTAGAAGTGTATCAATTACAAGGTTTCAATTGCCTTGAACTGTAAATGCTTAGTAGCATCCAAAGAAATGTAGATGTACCATGTGCAATAAAAAAGAAGGGTCATTTTATTCAGTATATAGGTTTATATTTGCAAAATGGATTTTTAATTATAATTTGAAAAAAATTGTAAGTTTGTTAAAGGAAAAGGGGTCATTTTATTACCTTACATCATGTAAGGAAATGGTATTTTCTAGTATCCTTTGAATGCATATGATATAGAAGGTTTACATATAATGAACCCCCCCCCCCCCCCCCCCCCCCCCCCCACCAAAACACACACACACATAGAGTACAAGGTGACAACCTTTAACTATGGGCTATCCTCTACATGGAATGGCCATAAAATGGAGCTCTATGACTTATTATAAGTGCTTTAAAAAGCTAACATTAAGGTTTCTACAAAAGCTTATACATTTTCATGGCTTTGTAGAAATTGATTTTCTTGATACAAATGGACTTGAAAACATTTAGACAAAGCTTGAACAACCATATTTTCCTTAGATTAGGGTTTCAAACCTAGGAAACCATCATCCTCAAACTCATACTAGCTTATCACCCAATCAAAGGTATAATCTCACACAATAAAAGGCTTAATAGTGGATAACCTTGAAAAATAGATATTGTTACCCAAATTTTCTAATTGACCAATAGTGTAATAAAACTTTACAAAAGGCCTCATGCCTTTCATGTTTGATGAATTGTTAGTATTATCATAACGATAACATGAGACATGATGATACTCCTCAATTCATGATAAAAACCTTGTGTGAGTAAATTGGGTTGCAAATATGAATTTTTCTTGGCTGTGATATCATGGCCTCAAGTAGAAGTCATCATAATCAAGGAGAAAAGGTTTAACGAAGATGACAAGTTTCATTCTAAAGCACTACCAGCAAAGCATCTCAAATTTGCTCTTTTAGACCAATCATGCCTAGATTCGAAGTATTTATGGCTCCTTATATAGGACCTCTTGTAAAAAACTATGAGCATACTAACACGTTCTTGAAATGATGGTCATTGCAACAAAGCTCAAAGCATGTTCGTGACACCCTATAATCTAAAGATTTCAAAAGCAAACACTAGTTGAAGGACAAAGTAGAGACTTCATTGGAGGGACTTATATTGTGAACATTACCATGAGGGAAATGATTAGGAGAGTGCAATGAAATTCTTTCAAAAACAACAAGAGAGCTCTAATTGCATGTTTTCTTAGCATGGCAAACTCTACAACATTCATGTTTCTTTGTTTCTTTTGTTTCTTCATGATATTTTTCTATTCTATGATCAAGATCTCTTATGCTATTGTGGCTAAGTTATGGCACTAATCTGTAGATGGTAACATGAGAAGAAGAAGTTGGTGAAGGCTATGGCGTTGTAGGACATAGATCTAAGGCATTTTCTATGTATACACGGGATGATGCTTTAGGTATTTTAATGCGTATTCTCTGCAACTTGTGGGAGCTCACGCTTGATCTCCAAGACCCACGGATCGCTTATTGTTTCAAGCGTTTCAAGCCAAGTGCAATGGCTACCTCTCTCATAGTTATATGTGCTCTCACACCTACGAGTGTAGTGAGCTTACCTCCATGCTCGATCAAGTTCATCCTCCCTAAAAACAAGCACTTTGGTAGTTCCACGATCCAAGTGTAAGCTTCAAGAGAGCTCGGTCCTCAAGCTCCAAGCTCCATGCTCCATTGCCGTACACACGAGACAAGAGAAAAAAAGAGAAGAGAAGAAGAGAGGAGAAGATGGAGAGCTTCTCCACCATGGCTTCTCATCCTCACACACACTCCTATCACACTCTCTCTCAAGCACAATCACAAGCAAGTAAGAAGAAGAAGAAGAAGAGCTAGTTTTGGCCACACACAAGAATGAGCTTTTTCATTCACTTTTTGGCTTATATACATGCCCTAATCCCTTTTGGGCACCCATCCATTTTTTACATGATCAGCCATTTTAGCCTAGGTCCTCTTTTTCTATTTCCTTCCATTTACATTGTGGCTCCACCCATGCTTGTCTACTCTTTACAAATTGCACAGGAGGGAGCCTGGTGCTCTTTTACAAAGATTTAGGGGTGCCTTTGCATTTTAAAATGTACCTCTTCTATTTTTGCACTTGCCTTGGGTTTTTAAGGTGTCTTTGTGCTTTTGGCATTTTTTCCTCTTATTTCTACTATCGGGCCATCTTTTTCCAATTTGTGTTGTATTTTGAAAATTTCTTTCACTTTCCCCCCCCTTTTTTAATTTTCTTGAATTTCTTGCACCAGGGTCACTGGGGTTAACATTATCCCCCTCCTAGTCGCGAGTGCTAGTTCCATGGCACTTGTGGGCTTTGTTGATGAGGGCTCAGATGGTTGAAGGGTTGTCATGGAGGTCGATGATGGGGCCTTGCAGGGATTGGATATGGAGAAGAAGCATATCAAAACAGTTGAGGTTGTGGAGGCCAAGAGTGGATTGAGTGGGTGACAGGGCCTTCGAAGTCAATGGGTTGTCACGGTTGGTGGTCGAATTCAATTGAGAAGGAAAAGGTGCAGTGCCTAGGGGGTGTGTCTATCTTGCTGAGTAGTGCGTTGTGTTCATGCCAGTGGAATTGGGAGTTGGGTCGCAAGCCTGGGGTGCTATCCCATACTTGAGGACCCAATTTGTACAAATGGAGGTGCGATGGGTGTAGCTTAGGGAGATAGCTCTAACCATATGTAAGTGTAACCTCCTTAGGTGTGTCCTGCCCTTGATGAGCCCTAAGTGTGAAGTGGAGGAACAAAAAGGGCTAAAGGGTTAGTAGGCACGGAGCTGGCCAATTGAGACCACCGAACGCACCTAACTTGAGAATACCTAGGTGCAGTGGTTGTGGCACTCTGATGTTATAGTGGACTTCATTTATTCTTTTCATTTTTCCTCATTTTCTCTTTTCTTCTTTTTCCTTTGCCTTTCTTTTCTTTTTCTTTTTGGTACAAGTAGGAGGAGACAAGCTAGATGTCATCCTCATGCTCTTTAGGAGCTTCATGAGGGGGTCTAGGTGTCGATTCGTGTACATACTAACTCCTAGGGTAGTCGCGAAGAGAGACCCATACCTGCTAGATAAGCTCAAAGAAAAGGCAAGCAAACTCATTAGTTGGGCACTCTCCATGCCTATTGAGCATTGCCGCATTGGGCAACACGTGGAGACCCCCAATGAGCTAACCGGAGGGGGAGTAGACCACATAGGGATGTTAGATTGGATCTTAGAAAAAGGTGTATTACTGCCTTGGGAAAAAAAATAAAAATCCTCTTGGGGGCAAGGAAAATCCCCACACCCACGTCTCTGTATGAATCTTATGTAGAGTATGCAACAAGAGCTAATGGAATTGAACCAATCAACTATTATTCTTCCGGAGAGGTGCTGGATGACTCCATCGATCAATCCTCCAATTGAAGAGCTAATGGAATTGAACCAATCAACTATTATTCTTCCGGAGAGGTGCTGGAAGACTCCATCAATCAATCCCCCAATTTGGATTCTTCTAGGTTCCGACAATACAAACGCTTCACTATCTCCTCCTAATGTTATCTTGAGAGTCTCCCCCCCCGGCTCTTCTTTCATGCTTTCTTCCCCAGAGTGCTTCAGCTTGCCTATGTTTCTCCTTTTGCCTCTTCTACGTCCAAACCTCTCTTTTGACTCTTCTTATCCCATTATTTTGAACATGGGTAGAAGTACTAATCATTTGACAATCCAAAGATTTCTATTTTTCAAACTATTCCTTTTTTGTTTCCTTTGACAAAACAATAATCCAATGAATTTAGACAAAGATAATACATTGAGCATATTATAGCAACTTTGTAGATTGTTCGGAAGGCATTAAGAAAATATATAATTCTATTTTCAAGGTAAAAGCAGAATTTAGAAACAGAACAAAACAACACAAAGTCTTGGATTTTTATCTAAGCAACCAATCTCTTTTGGATTGAAAAAAAAGAAATAAAATTGGTATCCTAGCACTTGTACAAATAATAAAATATCTCAAAATCCTAATTGATTAGGACGAGTCGAAAAGAAAAATGTGTCCATATTTTTGTGTTTGTCTTTTGAAGAAACATAAAAGAATTCTTTGATTTTGGAAACTTCCAAAAAGTATTTGTTTTCTCTTATCAATTTCAAGATAAGATTATAAAGAAGAGGGGAACAACTCAAAGTTGTTTCAATTGGCAATGGTTATTTATGGAAGAGTGCATGGTAAAATGAAAAAAAAAACGAAAAATGACTTGTCACTTGCTAATATTTTCAGCAAATGATATAATTATTGTTATGTTTCTAATATCTCTTTCAATTGCTGCTTCTATTCTTCATAAATAGATCTTCATAGGATTGAAAAATTTGATGAGATCAGAAGGGGTGATATAGTCAAGTGTGTGGTAAGACAAGGGATTGTAAATCCTTCATTCCCTAGTTCGAATTTGGGTGTTGCCTAATCCAAGTTTTTGTCATTTGAACGAGATTGACTCTTCTTGTCAATGATTTAGACACAAATTGAGATGCTCCATAGATTAGTTATGGCCTATCACACTATATATATTCGAAAATGACAATCAACCACAATGTGCAGTATATCCAAATTTGAGAGCTAAAGGGGTCTTGAACATGAAGATTTCAATACAGACTGTCGTCAACATTCAAAAAGTAAATAAGAATCAATTGATCAATTCAATATTTTTTAAAAGTAAAAAAATAATTACCATTCATGTTGGATACAACTTAGGCTCGAGTCACAATACTTTTGTATTTATCTCCGACTGACCATACATCTTTGTTTTTATACACTGACATATTTTGATATACAATGACATTTTGTTAAAATATGTATGTATACAACATGGAAGTCTCTATATGGAAAAAACAGTAAGTACATGGTTATTTACATATTTTCCATATCTTCTTCTTACCAGGAAAAGTTGAGAAAATAGGGATAGTATATACGGATATAGTCAGTATGGCTTGGGCAGCTTCAATGGTGATTTTTACATTCTCCCTTTCACTTGTAGTTTGGGGAAGAAGCATGTTACAACGAATCATGAATCTTTTTCAAGAGTCTGGTAAAATATGACTTTAGCATTAGCTAGTTGCATCTCCCCAGATTCTCTCCCTTCCCCTTTTGGTTTTCATGGGTGACATATTCAATACAAAAAACTTATATTCACCCCGAATGTGATATAGTCTTCAGATCCAATTTGTGGCCTATGCAAGTGTTCACTATGCCCGCGGTTGTAACCTGAGTAGATGGTATAGAAGCAGTTTGGGCATTGTAGCAAACTCTCCACCCATAGATGTGGCTGTCACCTTGCTTTGACACTCTATAATTGATTATTATTGTATTCTTCAACATTTTTTGATCTTAAAAAATAGCCTCAAAGCTCCTAATATGTTTCTCAATAGATCTATTTTGGTAAATAAAACAAGGTTAGTACTAGCCTCTCTTTCTTGCCCTCCCCCTCTCCCTCTCATGGGCTTAAGGAACTAACTTCTTCATGTTATTATGGTACCCATCACTTGAATTGGCAAGAAAATGTCTCCTTGTCTAAATGTCATATACGTAACTGAAAGCATTTTAGATGGTAATACGATAGGATCTAACCGCCAACCTTGAAAGATAGGAATTCCTCCGCAAAGTAGTCTAATAAAAGAAAGTAGAAAATCATAATATTTGGATAGGTGGAGATTTTGGGACCAACGTGCCCCCTCCCCCCCCAACAAAAAAAAAACCATATGTGATTTTTTCATTTCCTTATGGCTTATGCAAATTAAGAAATCATGCAATAGTCTACAATTTACTTTTAGTCCATGTTAGTTTCTTGGTAAAACTTCTTGGATATTCTCTTGATAGAATAAACTGGGTAATTTGGCAATTTAGGAGTTTGGATCGATGTAGATAGCTAGGCATGCCCTTTCCAACCATTCTGATCCATCTTGTTCTTTGTTCTTTACAAACCTGTCCATTTGCAAAACCTTTCTATCTTTAGACTTACTAAACCCCTATTGGCTGATTGACCCTATCGATCTTTAGACACAACTTATTGTTCCCGAAACCCAGAAGTCTAGATTGATATCACATGTATGAATTTTCCTCCAGACACGAGAAACCAAAACCAAAGATATTTTTGGGAAAGAGAATAGTTGAAACATTCTAAATTTCTTCTTATCAGTTTGAGAAGTATGAACAATCATATTGACTCGATTTGGTCATGGATCAAAACTTTTCATGATTCCTATTTCACATTCTCCTTTTCAAAAATAATATGTTGAAGATATTGTCGGATACCAATTGCACAGGTATTGGAGATCACACCTCTAGATACACTAGGTTCCCCTTTTCCGAGGGCATACTAAAATACACCTGTTGCTATTGACCCAATTCCAACAAGCGCTATGGGTCCTAATTCCATATGGATCATAAGAAGAGAAGAAAATCAAGAAAGCTTGATTAATATTAATTATTATTCTTAGAAATTGATCCCGATATCAATATATTTGTACTTAAAATTCTTCAAATCCTTGGAGTTTATCCATATAAAACAAGTTAATTGGGAAATAATTAAACCATATTTCTCCTATGTGAAAACATGATTAAATTAGATTGAAACGGATCATAGGCTCGCGGTTTGTCACAAACTGTTGAACCTATGAACGACTTGTTCATAGTTCGAAAGTAGAAGCATAGTCTACTGTTTGTTCTATAATTAGACGATCGATGCTTGCCCCTCCGACTATTGTTTCCCCTTCACCTGCCCATTGATAGATAGTAGTTTAATGTTCAATCCATTAGTTAGTTGCTTTGAGCGGCTGTTCGAATGTAAAGAATAGGTAAAAAAGCTATAGGAATTAAAATGAAGAGTGTAGTAGAGCTACAAATGCAAGAATATTATGTATCAGTAATTTGATTCAGTTAGGTAATGATTTGAGCGGATCCCATTGGGAAAAGCTCATGAACTCTATTATAAATGATTAATTTCTAATTTGTTTTCATTGAGAAAACGGAGAGATAAAAAATCGTTCTTCATTCTACTATCTAAAATCAATGGAAGCTTTTGATTTCTTTGTATTTGACTAAACATGTTTGTATTATTGATTAGGTAGTATATCACAAAACAAAAAATCAATAATACTTAATTTTTTAATCAAGTCATTTTTATTTTTCTACAAAAAAAAAAGAAATCTCTACTCGATCTACACACTTCTTCTACATGATGATCTTTGTGCATTAGCCTATGAGTGTGCCTCATGAATCCATTAGCAATTGGACGTCAGGGCGTGAAGCAAAGGATCCACTTGTTTAGGAAACTTTTTTCTTGAATAAAGATTTTTGAAATGGAAGAATGCCCAATCATTTTGGATAACACTTGCATCCTCTGTCTTACTGCGGCCGTTGGCACAAAGTTATCCGATGCTTATTCTTTAGATATTATCATTGCTTCTTCTCCGAGAAAAGGAGTTTACGACTTGTGGGCCTTCTACCTCCATGCAACATTGCTCCATTAGGCTTTCGCCCATTGCAGAAGATTCCCCAGTGTTTCCTCCTGTAGGAGTCTCGATCGTATCTCACTCCTAGTGTGGCTGATCATCCTCTCAGACTAGCTACTATTGATCATCACCTTGGTGAGCCATTGCCCCACCACTAGCTAATCATACACAAGGCCCTCCTCGAGCAGATTCCTCCCTTTTTCTCCTCAGTTTATGGGGTATTAGTAGCCATTTCTAGCTATTGTGCCCCTCCTAGGGGTAGGTTCTTACGCATTACTTACCTATCCGCCATTGGAAACACCATGAGGATGCTCCCCGTTCGACTTGCATGTGTTAGGCATGCCACCAACGTTCATCCTAAGTGAGGATCAAACTCTCCATAAGATTTGTAGTTGCATCACTTATAGCTTCTTAAGCTCCTCTAACTCTTCCTTCTGCAAAGGAGGAGGATTCAACATTGCTGTGGAGAAATCAGAAGAAGATATTCTATTTTCAAGTGCCAAGATCAAGGTGAATCTTTTTGGTTCCTATTCTATTAGCTTGAGATTCATCCCTAGTATATCTATCCCTCTCGGTTTCTGTCAACACCATGAGCCTCTTTTAACCATTCCCTTATGAATCAAATTGAAGAGATGGAAGAAAAAGCTTGGATTCAATTGAAACAAAATCTGTACTAAATGGATGACTTGGGGAATGAAGTAAAGATAAAGGGATTGTACCCCTCATCCCATGCAAGTGGCGAAATTGGCAGGCTGATTTTGTTTCAAGTCCATGGAGGCCCACAATTCAGTAGCTAAGTCAACAAGCAAGCGATGTTGGTCTTAGTGTCATATATTCTTTTGATTAGAGATGGCCTTCTCTCAAGGGTTTGTGAAAGGAGGCAAAGGGAGACTAGAGCAGACTGGTCTAGGAAAGACTTGAATATACCAAAACCACCTAGTAAAGTAGCAAAGAGTCCCATATGCCCTCCTAACAAGAAAAAAAGGGTAAAAAAAGAAGAAAAAGGTTAGAAAAAGCCTACTCAAAGCATGTACAAGATACAAGGAGGGAGGGGACAAAGAGTCAAAAAGAGAGAGACTGAGGGATCGTGGCACTCTAGCTGGCCATGCTAATCCTACCAATCCTGTCGATCCTGTTGATCTTTTCCTCGAATCTCACTTTTTTGTGTTATTTTTTTTGTGTTTTTTGGGTCTATTTCTTCCTCTCCAATAAGATAGGAAATCCCAATAACTCTAGGCTTCGAGCCCTCAAAAAAGAGTTTATGTTGTTGAGTGTGTCCTCTCTTGTCTCTTCTTGTGTAAGAAAGAGCGGAACATCATTTTCTAGACTAATATGTGTCCTAGATCGATCGTTGAGTAGCTTTTCTACTATAGACATGAGAAGGACAAGCTCGTGAGAAGCCAATGCTCGAGAGGTCATCGACCCTCGTGATAACTACTCCTTTTTCTACCTGAGAGGATTGAGGCCTACTTTCCATAATAGGGGAGCCTTCGGGTAGGTCAATAACTCTTCTCTCTCTGCCCTATCAAAGTTTGAAAAAGGGATAGCTCTTGCGGAAGGGGGTGGCGCAATATCCAATGCATGTAATCTCAAACTCCACCCCATACAAATGCCCACATGCTTCCTTGACTTTAGCTCGTAGGGTTCCCTCCCTTATCAGGCTAGCTCCGTTTAAACCCGAATAAAGCAACATCTTTAGTAAAGGCTTAGGAATATCCTTTTCCCACTGGGAAAATACATACTTCCAGATGGAAGGAGAGTGGTAAGCCTCCCACATATTAGGTGCCCACGCCTTGGCCATAAGTCCACCATAGATACTCATGTGTCATTCAACCATAGCTAATTTATTGAGAACTAGCTCTGGTGGCATGGTAGTCTTCCTTAAAACCTATTTCATGGTCCCCTTGAGGTCCCTCCTAAGGTTTGCTATGGTCGATGATCCCCCCTCAGTCTGGGGTATCAGCCTAGGTTAACCAGCCAAATCCTTATAGGAAGTTGCAAATAACTGTTGTACAGGGCACCTTCTCTGGAAGTATCGGGTAGTTCCTCCCCTAAATAGGCGAAATAGCATATAGCTAGTTTTGCTATGCTAGAAGAGTCATGGTTAAGGTGGTTTAGTAGCTCTTGAAATTGATGAGGGAGATGTTTTGGCCATTCCACACACCTTGATAGATCATTTGCCAAGGGATACACCCGTCCTTCCATAGTGGTAGAGGGAACTAAGCTTCTGGGTAGGCCTAATAGGGCAACCGAGGCTTTTTCAAACTTCTCATACTATGGGGTGAGTATTTCCCTTTGGCCGGGTGCTTTAATGGGAACTAACCAAATAACCCTAATAGCGATTTCTTCCTCTGTCCACTCTATCGGGTCCAAACGGTTCAACTTAGGGTGTTTTGCTATTATTGCAGAAGCACAAACCAAGGAGTTCCCTCTCAAGGAACATATTCTAAAATCCATTTATCCAAACTTTGAGGGAGAGATCCATTGGAACATGCTCATTTGTCACTCCCAAAATTGCACGGGCAATATAGTTCGTATCGTATGTGACAGGGTCACGTGTGGGTCCTTTCAAGAACCTCTAAATCTTTTGATATATAGTATTTCTCGCACTGGGACCAAGATAGAATTGATCTATCTATCAAAGCCAAGTCTCATAAAATGAGCGGGAAATCTTATTCTAATAAAAGGTATTGAAAATCCATAAAGAAAAGGAAGTGATACAAGAGTTTGGGCACAACCTAAAGTATTTAACGAATCATTCTAATCTTTTAACATTCACTTCGACCTTTTCCCATTTTATAGTGAATGGAATTGAAGGAGGAGTAGGTGCAATTATATCATCATTGAAATGGAAAGCAAATTTTGATGAGTTATCCCCCATAACTTTCAATCTTCAATTATTGGATACTAGTACTATTTATAACAAAAGCAGGATCGTTTCTATTTGTGGTGATGACAAGTACCAAACCAACATTTCGGGCATCATTAAGTATGGTAGTATACAAGTCGAACCTAATAGGGAAACTGAATTTGTTTTGGGAGACAAAACAACATACACTTTTCGATTGCGAAACAAAATTATTGGAGGAGGTAATTTCTTCCTAGTTCCTGAAGAGATATATGTTACTCATGAGCCCCCTTCATCTCTCTTTGTAGCAAACCACTACTTCATTGAAGAAGGTACAAAAATATCTCCTAGCATCACTAGTCAAGTATCTGGACTGGTTCAAATAAAAGTGATAGAAAATGGTATGGAGATAAGGATTTTACCAAGATATATGTATCACCCCAAAAACCCAAAAGTAATAATGAGTGTATTTGATCATGGGGGTGTTAGTATTGGACTAGGAAATTTTGTCTTAGATGAATTCAAAGCTGATAATTGGATTTATCTACAATCGGTTTTACTTCACGAGCCAGATAAACCTTTTCTTTTGATAAGGCCAATTGTTGAATACATAGTATCTGGTGATTTGTCAGCATAGGTTAGCTTCCCTCATGAGATGCCTGAAACATTGGAATGCATAAGGACCCAATCCTTTATGTACATGCTTTATGAAAATGATGAACACGTAGAAATTAAAAAGCGGGCAAGTATTCAATTGGTTCAAACCCATTTAGTAATTGATCCTCAGGAACATTTTTATTATTTTTCTCCAATTCCTTGTGCAAAAAAATATTGTGGGTTTTTCATCAATGTAATGATGAACGACCTCTCTCATATGTTTCTCCACATTGGATCATTACACAATTTACCTGCGATGGCAAGGTATAACCGCATTTTTGATCAACAAAAGCTTCTTACAGAATTATCTCCTAGTTCTTATAGTCATGAAAAATCAATTGTTGAATGTAGGGGCACAATTCATTCATTTTTTGAATGAGGTGTATTATCCCCTCTTTTCTTGTTACTGTTCAATTTATCGCGTATTATAATACCTCCTGATTTGAATTTGAATTATGGAAAAACTGTGTACACCAAGGATTATGTATATTTTACGCAACATTGATGACAAATAAATAGGGATTAATACTATACTGGTTTCTTCCATTGCAGTCACCAGTATTTTGAAAAAAGGGGAATAAGTTGTCTTGGTAACTATTCCTAGAAAAACTAATAACTTGGATACAAAACTGCTCATTCCCGATAAGGCAAAGGATGCCATTGAAAAAAGCACTAGACATGCTGAATAATTTAGGCATTGAAATGGCTATTCCACTCAGTTAGTCAAGGAAAGGGTCTGCATTTGGTCATAACAAGCTCTCGCAGAAAAAAATAGAGCTGTGCCTATCAATCATGGGAAAGCATTTGTAAGAGGGCCTCGTTAAGACCTATGTTTGTTGAAGAACCTATTCCAATGTCTACAAATCCCATATGGGAAATGGATGAATAAGCAATTTTTTTTTTGGATTATATTGGTTTGAACAAATTAAAGAAGCATAAAAAACTTGGATTGATCCTATCAATACCAACCACCATGAAATTCTCGAATGAACCTGAGATAGAATTCACATATTGACTCAAATTGTTCCATACCCACCCATTTTTAGGAGTGCTCCAGCTAGCAACATACATGTATTGTAATGGGCTTCTCTGTGAGTATACGGTAACTAGGTTTGAAAAGGAAAGATTGGTAATTTTACTACCTAAGTTATTGGGAATCTTGTATACAAAAGTAATTCCAATGAAACATGGTATGGCTTCATAATCAAGTCTTGAATGTTGAAGGATGGTGTTCCACTCCCATAAAAACTCATAACTATAGCTCCAACTAAGAGAAAGACAGAACCGCTAGCTGTGTATAAAACAAATTTTGTAGCTGAATAGAGATGTCTCTCCCATATGGAGAGAAGTAAACAAATTGGGATCAATTCTAATTTCAACTTAAAGAAGAAGAGAAGAATGTCTCGAGATGCAAATAGTCCTATTTGACCACTATACATAACTAGCATTGAAAAATAAAACGAATGTGTATTTTTGTGACTGGCCAAGCCGACGACACCACTGCAGTAGTAGCAAGACCCGTAAGTAGAATCAGACTCATGGAAACCCCATCTATGCCTAGCCTCCAATGGAATTGAATAGAGTCAATTCAACTAAAATTTTCAAGTAATTGGATGGATTGGTCGTGAATATGGAAATGGCAATAAAATATATAAGTGATTAATGCAAATTCTAATGTACAAATGCCTAAGGTGTACCACCGAACCATTCTACTACCTTCACTTTGAAGATAATAATGGAATTTGAACTAAAAGAATTATAGAAAGAAGTTCAAAAGAAACCAAGAATTTTGTTATAATAATAGATAGTCAATCTCTTTAATATCACTTTTTAAAGCCAACTCTTCAATAAATTTTGACTGATCATTTGAAAAGGAAGCGTAAGACCATTCTGTGTTTTGAATAACAAGGGTTGGTGATACAAAAAGAGTTGCACAAGCCGCTAGGGTAATAATAGACTCTTTGATTGGATAGGAATTGGATCCTACTATTTTACCGATGAGCATTACATAAAAAACAATTAAAACATTTATAGCTCCTACATAAATGAGCAATTGTGTGGCAGCTACAAAATCAGCATTTAGTATAAGGTAAAATAGGGTTATGCAAGTAAGAACCAATCTCGACATGAAAGCATAATGAATTACATTAGTGAATGATACTACTCCCAAACTACCTGATGGAATACCTAAATCTATTAAGATGAAAAAAAACTCATGAATTGATTCAAATAAACTCGTTTTACATGATCAGTCAAATAATTTTTTCTGTCTTCAATTATATTACTATATCATATGAGTATCACATAAAATTTTAGTTACTTATTTGTAATTCTATCTTACATGTATGTGCATGAATATACATGCACATACATGTAAATATAAATACACACATAAATTAATGAATGAATAACAATTAAGTTTATAAGTTTTAATTTGTTAATTAAAAATTTTAATTCAAATATGTTCTCAATTGGTTTCAAATTTCAAGTATTAAGCAATTGAAATAATTAGCAATTGTTAAGAAATTTTCAATCGATTTATGGAACCAATTTTTTGGTTCTTAATAGGTCAATTCATGGTATTTGGGGGGGGGGGGGGGGGGGGGGTGTTGAAAGTAACACACACTTATTCGACTTTCAAAATCTTCTTATATTTTTTGGTAGTTCGTGGAGATAATCTGAATGCTAGAGTATTGTTGAATAGAAAGGGGTAGTGGACTTAGAGCCACATGGTCATAATTCAATTCGCGTGACGATCATATGTGGAAAACTCATACTCGTCAGTTATTGACAAGCAATTTGTCAGACTGTATTCAACACAATTTCCACAAGAAGATGCAGACTCCAAAATCAATGCTATAATTTTCTAATCTTAAAAAAAAAAACTCTTTCATTAATTTCCAATCAACAACTGGTAGATTGATCGGGCAGACCCGGATACAAACTTCACAACCAATACATTTATCAAATTCAAAATGGATTCTTCCACAAAAACACTCAAATGGTAAAAGTTTTTCATATGGATATTGAACAGTAACGGGTGACCGATTCAAATGATCTAATGTCATTGCAAAACCTTGCCCAATGTACCTTGCAGCTTGTACCGCCTAGTTACCATAATTTTGTAATTCAGTTATTATCGAGAACATATAATAGGCATTTATTCAAAAAATATATGTAATGAGAAGGTTCAATTAGGGGAAAGATTTGGAATACCACAAAACTTACATGTTCACAACGGCTAGGGGCTCTATCTCAATGACAAAAGCTGAAGGGAAGATGGAGGTAATTGCAGGTGGTATGGAAGGTGGGGTCAAGGCATGTTGTGAACTCATCTAGGAAGTGAATGATGGAAGATCAGAGGTCTTAAGCTCCAAAAACAAGGCACTCTTCAGGGGCTGGAGGCGTTGACATTATAGATCAAGGGAAAGTTGTACCTACCATGGTTCCCCTGGTCAAAATCCACACCATGGCACCTTGGGTAAGCCATGTAGGTGGGGACGTTCCTTTCGTATGGGAGAGTATTACAAAAGGCCATCCATGCCTCAAAATTGTTGTCTAAGATCTTCTAATGCCATTTAGGATGGGACTCATAGCCTTTGACTTTTCTTGACTCCTCCATCACCTCCTGATCCTCTTAGTAATCAGGCAGGTTCTCTCCTCCACAATGTGGGGTTTTTGACTCTCTCATCTTGCCACTGCTTTCCTAACCTCTTGGGGATTTGTATGGCCCCATCAACCACTTGTGCAGGTAGCACCTTATTTAGAGCATCAAGGTAGAAGAATTCAAATTTGAATGGTGTGTACCTATTCTCCCACTGCTCCTAGTGATTCAACTTGTGTGCCCAGTTGATTGGCAGTTATTTCTCAATTCATAGCATTTGGACAATGGGTGTTGTTTATCACCTGACACTAAATTTTCTCATTGTGGCCAATTTCCTTTTTTTTTGCATCGATTATTCTTTCCATGGCGGCTAGATCTTCTTCTTGGCCTTCTGGTAGCCTTTGTTGATGGGGGCGGGGGTGGGCTCTGTTCAACAAACTACCCTTCGGGGTCATCAAGCAACTCCAAATTAGGGCCTTACTCCATTGGTGGTTCTACTTGGGTGGTTGTGGTTGGCTGTTCCTACTATCCTTGGCCTCTAATTCCTAGCTGCTCTAAGTCTTCTCTAGAGTGACCTGCTTGTAACATAATCTACCTTGTTGCTCTAGACTTGGGCTTGAGTTGGTTCTCAGGGTGTGTTCTTGGAGTCCATACTTTATGGCTCTTCTTGTGATTTCCAATTTCTTCTTTAGGTCTTCTACATTGTCCTCTTCTCCTGATTGAGTTACATGAAGCACAATATTTAGGAAGGCTTGTTATCAGACCTCTAGCCCTACCTTCACTACTTCGGCCCTTGCCTTTGCCACGATCCTTCCACTTTTTGCTAGAGCGAGGTGGTTGGCTAGGTTTTTGACCCTTCCAAGATTTCTCTCTTCCCAAGCCTTGGCCTTCTCTTCCATCCTTCCTTGACTCTCAGCCGCAACTCTCTTGACAATGTTGCCATCACTTCTTCTTGTTCTTTCCAGATGTCAAGCATTTTTTCCTTGTCTTGTTTATGGTGGTTCAACTCTTCTTGTAGTCTTTCCTGCTCTTGGAGAGTGGTGAGGAGTTGGTTCTTTGCCTCTAGCAGCTTTTTGGTTGACTCCTTGTCCTTTTAGGCCTTGGCCTCATGCAACTCCTTGAGTAGTTGTTCCTTTTTCCTTCTCTCTTTATGATATCGTGCATGAGCCTGAGTCTTCACTGTTTTCACCACGTCTTGTGAGCTCATCTGCGGTCTTCTTCAGTTGCTCCAGGACCTCTTCCATGTCCTTTTGTCCCTGCAATTTGTCCCTGCATGAGACTTGAAAAATCCATTTCTAGGCTTGTTTCATCCTCTACCTTCTCCAATTGGAGCTCCTTAGCCTGCTCTTTTGTCTTTTGCAACTGGAGTTCTTGTGTGCTTCTTCTTCCTTTCTCATGTCCACCTTCTTCTTTGCCTCTAATTCCCTCTTCAGGTCATTCAACTACCTCTAATAAACAATCATCTACTTTGCCTTCTTGAGCTGATAGGCAACGAATGCCTCTTTTTCAATCTCTAGCTCTACCATAACAACCTTTCTTTCCTCTTTCATCTTTTCTAGCTGTCCTTGGAGCTCTTGTACATATTCATCATAATTAGTTGCTAGTGGCAAGGCTAGCAGCATGGATGTTGTTGATGTTTCTACTTTGGGTTCTTTTTAGATTGAGCATCCCCTACAACCAACCTCTTTGTCCTTATCACAGGAACTCCACCACTATGCATTAGGCCTACCTACTTTGAGCTCCTAGTAAGTACTGCACCCATGCCACCATGTTGCTTTAGTCCACTTGGAATTTTGAGGTCTCTTGAGTGGCGATAGATGTGATAGTCAAGGTTGGAGATGGTGGGTGTATTGGGGCCTTTCCCTTGCCCATCATAATGGGTTCTTGAGCCCTCTCTTCTACAGTGATGCTTGATCCCAGTTCTTCCCTTGGGCTTCTCTTTCGAGGGAGGGAGGCCTCCTCAATTGACAGCCTAATGGCTAGGGCTAGCTACTCATCTACTTCTCTTTTCAACCTCTCCTCCCGCTCTAGCTACTCCCTCTTTCTTGTAGCTTGCTCAGCTTCTTCTCTTTGCACCCTTGCTACTTCTTCATCTCCTAGATTTCCTGTGGAGAAGGAGACTAGAGTCTGCATCTGTAATGGTGATTGATCTAGTGATTCATAGGTAGGGGAGTGCTTTGGAGTCTCTTCCACTACTTTAGGCTTTTCTAGGTCTCCAACTGCCTCCTAGATAATTGTGGTGAGCATGCCTCCAAATCCTATGCTTGAGGCCTTGGCCGATGGTTTCTTCCATGCCTTCCCCATTGTGGAAGTCGAGGACTCCCTGCCATTGGTCTTGCATCTGTGGCAGCTAGTGCCTTTGCTAAAGCTTCAATGGTTTTCCACACATAGCCGTTCCAATTCACTTTGTCTAAGGACTTGGCTCCAAGGCTCTCTAGCAATAGCACTCCAAAGCATTGTACCTTTGATTGGAGAATAGAGCATGGACTGTCTTCGCTTGCCTGACCTTAGGGTCTAAAATGTTAGCTAGGTTGACTCCATCTTTGGTGTGGACTAGGGCCTTGTCCATTCTTAGCATGCTATAGACATATCTTTTAGGCAGCCTCTCAACTTTGTTGACCAAGCCTAGCACTCTTTCCACCATTTTAGGGATCAGTTCAACCCTGTGGGTTTCTTCTCCTTGTCTCACCGTTACAATGCCACGGTTCCTATTAGCATCAAAAGTTGGTAGGAATTCCGTGCACGCTATAATCCATAGCTTGTGCGACCTTCTCTACATACTTGCTTAAGTTGCATTGGTCCGACCATCTGCTTCACAACTTGTTCTTCCATGGCCATGTCTTCCAAGTTTAGGATATTCTTGAACTTAAATTGGTTGTAGGCCCTTATTTTGTAATATTTCTGTTGAAAAATATTACGAGCCGCGTGAGTCTCATGTAAATGACAATGTCGGCATTGAAGATACGGACGGTGCGGTCTTTAAATGGTACACTCTCCACTGGCCAATCGAGACTTAGGACTAAGAAACCGCATATCTTCATGAGAACCTCCTCTTGGGAGGAGGTCAAGAGGATAATTGATAAGATTTAGGGCAATTTTTTTAAAAATTACCCCTTCTTTCCCCCCAGCCGAAGGCCATGCTGGAGGGGAGGGAGTGAAGCACGATTGAGTAAGCGCAGAGCTGGAAGACATGGGGGGAGAATGGCCATGCGATTAGCCACGTGGGAGAGAGAGGTCTCCTCTCCCTACCCTATAAAAAACCCCCTGTGGGGGAGGGGAGGAAGGAGAGGAAGAGCAGTAATGTTGCAAGCCGAGAGAGAGAGAGAGGGCTTGAAAAAAGAAAGGAGGAAAGCTGAGGAGGAGTCGTGGGGTTGATAGTTATGAGAAGAGGGAGGAAGGACCACTGTAGAAGCTGCTGTATTGCTGCGCCGGGAGGAAGAGTGGAAGCCTCCAGTCAAGCGGAATGCCACCATCCAGCTGCCATCCGAACTGCTTCCGGTTGTTGTTGATGCCGCCCTTCCACGTATTGGTCTTCCTCTTTGTCCACGTGGGTACTCCACGCCCCCACAAGCTTCTCAGAAGCTTCTTGGGAAGCTTCTAAGGGCCCCTTAGAAAGCCCCGTCCCGTGGGGTTCCACCCAAGTCCCTTAAAGTTCACCTTACTCCAAGAATTAAACCCTTTTTCCCCCCTTGGTTTCCCCAAAAGACACCATAGCCGGGTTTTTCAAAGCCCTCCCCTTAGCATTTCCACAAAGCCATTTCTGTGGATTTCCCCCCCACACAAGTCTTTTAAAGCCTCCCATTGCATTCCTACACAAGCCATATTAGTAGGTTTTAAACCCTCTTTTCCGTTGGTTCTCCTTAAGTTCATTTTAACCGCCGGATTCAAAAACCATATCTCCTATTGCAACTCCCACAAGCCTATTTATCTAACCGAATTAAAAGGCCCTTCCCTTTTGAACCCTTCGAAAGCCCAAATTTCTTTCCCATCTTAAGCTTCGAGGAGGAAGCCTATAAGGTCTTCCAAAGCCCAGTTCCACAAGATGGAGCATCGGTCAAGGAAGCAGATTCTCAAAGGGAATTGCATGTGCGAGGGAGACGGGCCAAGATCGTAAGTCTGCGGCCAAGGCAAGGAGGTCAAATTCACGATGGCCCCTAAAAAGGCACAAGGGGCAACCATAGGAGGATCATCTCCTAACATTCATGTGGACATTTCACCAAACCCAGAAGTCCAGGTTTTCTTTCTAATTTTGGTTTACGTCAAAATATTGCATTTGTGCATGGATAATTTATGGAATTAGGATGCACTTTTGACTATTTTAAAGGAAATAACTCACAATCAAAGGATTGGTCATTTGTATTTTTCAAAGAAACGAATGAAAGAATGACATAAGATGTCTATGCATTCTTAGCAAGTTGTTTTTATGCATTGCAAAGTAACGAATTTAGATATACTAATGATCATCTTTACAAAGTCGAAATTATTGTGGTACACTTCGATTATGCATGGAAAGATAAAATCACATGTTGCAAAATTAGACATCTCTTTCTTCGCAAGGATTCATTAAAGAAGATTGCTAACAACCGTATGAATTTGCAAGGCATGGAAATGATTCTAGGGCTGCATGAAGTAGATTAAAATCTAGTCAGTTGGCATAAATCTCAATCAATTACGTAAGTAGTTACGAAAGGTTGTGTAATGCTCATTCATCATATGAATAATTCATTCACAAATGAAATTAGGAAAAGGCTGCATGGTTCATTTTAACATAAACCCTAAAAGCCTAACAGCATGAATCGTGAATGCCTGTTTTAGAAGGATCAATGGAAATTATGCCGTAACTTAACATATGCTTTGATCTTAATAAAAAAAGTTAGGGTTTGTAAATCTAATCATACGTAAGCAATGAATCATGTGATTACGAGAATGGTATCGTAATTATCTTCATAAGTAGACAAGTAAATTGGTTTACCCTAAACACCTAAAACTGCGAAGGAATCGCTTAGGAATGGTTAAATCGATGCAACATACCCCAAGTGCTAACTAGGGTTTAGCACATTGAGGATGTGACCTAGTCGCTCTTATTGCCAAGCTGAAACTCCCATACCCTAAAGACCTGCCCACATTCACGGAATGTAGGGACAATAGACCATACTTGCGGAAAACGATCTAGGGTTTTTACCCTAAGGATCGCTCGCTAAAAAGATGAAACTCGGTTTGAATTGGAACCCTAGGACCGACAATGTCGGCCTAGTGCAATCAAGAATGGATTGGATATGAAGACACCCTAACCCTGTTTCCTATCTAATCATGATTCCATGATTAGAAGATACCGTTCGATGGATAAAATAGTCCCATGGATTAGATGTGACACTTGTGCAACAAGTTGTAGAGTCGCATGATCTTGTGATTTGACCACAAGGGAATGGCCAATTCCTTCGAATGAGATTGGCAGATTCTTGTGCAAGTTTATCTTGCAAGAGGATGAGTAGTCCTCCTGATATAACACCTTTCTTGGGAAAAGTGACCAAGATAAGGGGATTAGATATTTGCTTTGAAGCAAAGGACCAATCAATAGTTTGGAGCAACATATTTACTTTTAATAGAACTTAAGGTATTGGTTAAGTTGGGTTAATAGGGTACGGCCCTAACCCAAGGACATAAGGGTTAACAAACAAACCCTTAAGGATCTTGCCAAGTTGCAATTGATCCTCGATCGAATGCTGGATACATTCGGAGAGAAGGATTCACTCCTTAGCAGTTGGCCAAATAACGATCACTAGAAATGATTGTGTTTGTAACAGTTTAAAGAGCACTATTTTGCTTTGTTTGCTCAAGGAATTAAAGGATGAAAAGATATCTAATGCTTCAGGTTGAAGGCCTGAAGGGAGAGGCAGCTTCAGTTACCCCCGATTGTCTGCCTGACCCTAACTAAGGGGGTTGTTAATCGCACTGGGAAGGTGGACCGAACCCGCCGTGAGAGGTCTCTCCGTTGGGCGCTACTTGGAGTAGGAGGACACTTGGGTGCCAGGGGGCTTTGGACGTAAATCCCTTGCCTTCCGAGCCCTGCACAAGAGGCCAACATGACTCGGGATTGGATCTCGAGTCCCGCATACTAGTCTATGGGCGGAATCTTGGATTAGTAATCCCTGTGGATTGCTGGATAGCCTTCGGGCCGATTATGGATAAGCCTACAGGCTGGACTTTATAAATGTATTCCAAAGATAAATATGATAAGCTATTGAAAAGGAACTTGTTTGACATTGCTTTTCTATGTCAAGTGCTATGATTATGTGAAGGAACCGGTGCCTAACGGACTAATTAAAGAAGTTGTTTGATACATGTCCAACTAAATATGGTAGGTAATTAGACAACTAAAATAACCAGAGGAAAGTGCGGTGGATGTGGCCATGGGTTCGTCCTACGGATGGGTGGTCCCAGTTGGCCGAGAACTTTTCTAAAAAATGACAGCAAGAAGATCGTTTCAAAGGACATGAACTGCAAGGGCGCTAACCTAGAGTCTAGGTTATAATAATCTCGATTTACGCTATTTTAGGGGAACGAAATGGGACTATGCCTTATGGCAGAGAGGTCGAGCCTTGCATCCCTCTCGTTTCCCATTCTTCTTGAACCAAGTGCAGCGTGAATCCACTTCGGCCCTGGTGTTTCTACGTAAAGTAGTTCGACACTAATTGTCATTTAGGAAATGACCATTAGGGAAAACCCTGATTCAGGTCTGCCCTAAGTGGGAATGGCCAGAACACTTCCGCTACGTGGATGATGCGAAAAGTCCTAGATCGCAAACCCCGTGACATTCCATGGGAGTGCCGAGCGGAGCTTTCTAGACCTCCTTTCCGATGGACTGCTAAGACGTGTCCTGAAGGGAACAGGTGGACACGTTACATTTTCTACCAGTAGGCCATACTCTTCACTTGCTTTTCTTTTGTGAATGGAAACTTGCTGCCTTTGTCTTGACTTGCCATGTTTGATTCATGTCATCACATCACATCTCACCATTAGTTTTCTTGTGACAACTCTTTGTGATAAGATAAGTAGACAATGAATGCAAGCTATGGAAGGGGGAAATGCTTAAGTCTAGAATGAAAACTTTTGCTTCAAGCAGTCTATACATTCCAACAAAAATTCCTACATTTTTCCTTGATCATAAGTTGACGTTCATCCGTCTTTTTAGCTTTTAAATTTTGTTTGAGATTTTAAGACACATCTTCTTTTTCACCTTACCACCTCCCCCCTTGGGAATGATATGAATCCCTCTTAGGATTGAAGGATGAAGGGTTAAGGGCATTAAGTGCCTATTGCAGTGCTTCACTTTTGCATAAGCCAACAAGCATAGAATTGTGGGTTATACTCCAAGTGAGCATGTCAGTCCATGTCATGAGGTCGAATGCCTACACGTGTAATGTAGGTCAGGACATCGATTAGAAGTCACCCGAGTTCATTTTGCCAGCAATATGTAATTCTTCCTTAGTCAAGATTTGATCAAAATAGGGGTGGGCCATGACATATTCCTCTAAAGGTCGTTTACATGTGATGGCCAAGACTCTAAACGAGGTAGGAGCCACATAGGTAGGGTCGTACTCAACGGTTTTGATGGTGCCTCTCTGCTCGGAATTGGTCATAATTGGGCAGCCATCTTGTTCCCATTGGAGATGGAGAGCATACCATTTACATAGAAAGAAAGAGTCGATGTCAGCTAGCTTTTAAAGTTCTTCTAGCTCTTGGCTTGTGGCAAAGACTTTGCTCTTGTTATAGAAGGTGATAAGCCTTCGTTTATGAGCTTGCTCTTGAGAAATCTCATTGTTTGACGATCAGTTCCTCGGCTACCATGGGGACTTTGATGAATATGAATTCAGATTCTTTCTAGGTGCATGGTAGCATACACACATCAGTTGCTAAACTCTCTTCTAAAGACCTAAGTCCAACCACTCATAACTTTTAGCAAGCATAGTGAAGGTGGCATCCAAATGTCTAATGCAAGTGACCAAGTCATCCCATGTTCTTGGCTAAGTCGGAGGCCAAAGTGAGAATAGATTGATGCTCATAAGAGGGTTGTGGAACAACAAGGACACTAGGAGTGTCCGGTTGCGTTAGTTTAGGGGCAGCAAGCTATGGTTTTGATTGATAGACCCGTTGAGGCTCTATGGTTTTGGTGGCTTTTAGTTCTATAAGGTTCTCAATTATAGGTGGCTTAGAAGGTTTTGGAGATGATCTTAGGTAACCAAACCTAGTTGTTGCCTTCATAATATCCTTGAGCATGCAACATGGCTTTAGGAACTCATCGTGCCTTGGCCATTTGTTTGGTTCTATGCTACTGACTTTGTCTTCTAGGCTTAGGGCATGATGGTTGGGAATTATGGATCAATGCAGGTTGACTTATAGGTGGGCGTGATTGTCATTTAGGTACCCATTGGAGCTATGGCTTAGGTTGTTTGGGCCATGTTTTCTTTGGCTTGTGGTTGGTTTATCCTGGGTGGTGGGGTGGGATAAGTCACGACCCCCCTCCTTAGACTTTGCATAAGGTTCCCCTATTGGTGGCTTTGCGAGCTTAGATGGAGCCATGTTGCCCTTGCTCAAAGTCATCACGATGCGAACAATGCCAATAGGAAGGTGAATGCGTTGTGAGTTGTAGTAGTTAACATTGTAATGGGTTTACTTCTTGAATGCGCTACCCAACAACGATTCCCTACCAGCAGCCTTAGAGTTAGGTAACACAGAGAAGATCATAGGGAGGCTTTTAGTCTTCTTGATAGAGACCACTACTTTGCACTTTCCCAGAAGTGGATAGGACTACCTCCCAAATGGGTTGAGCTTAGAATTCATGGGCCACAATTGGAACTGACCAATGAGGGTCCGATGCTCATGGATAAGGATGTTGAAGTCAGCTCCCTCATTGATAAGGGCGTCAAAGGTGTGTGTTTTTTGAGTAGTGACTATTATTCACAAGTAAGCAGGTGCTAGTCCTTCCTCGTCCATGTCCTTGATCTTTGTGTGATAGTGGCCACTCTCACATAGACAGGCAGTTGCAGCATTGGTAGCTCATGCAACAGATGGTTTGGAGGGTAGTACTTCTTGAGGTGACTATCATTGAAGAAGCATATGCCGTTGCCCTCTAAGGTCTCGAGCTCGACATTGCAGGTTTGACTAATGTTGTAGACTTTGAAAGGACCTAACCATTTGAACTTCATTTTCTATTTATGGACCTTCAAAAAGTACAACAACACAAGGTCGCCTTGCTCGAAGTCACACTGTTTGACATGATTGTTAAACCAACACTTGCGTCATGCATGGGTAGCTAAGAGCCGCAGGTCTTAGAAAGATGTTCTAGCTCTAGTAGGCATTTTGTCCATGCCTCCTTTCCATCCCATCTCTCTTATACTGCTACTCTCAAGCTTGGAACGAAATGTTCTATTGGTAGGATTGCTTTGGTCCCATAGGCCATCTTGAAGGGTGTTTGCCCCACTACCATCTTGTAGGCTATCCTATAGGCCCATACCAATGCCATGAGCAGAGACCACTGTAGTTAGGACATTCACTAGGATTTTGTTCGTGGATTTTGCCTGACTGTGGGCTTGAGGGTAGTAAGGTGATGATGATGATCTCGAATGTGGATAGCAAATGAGCAACCACTTCATTAATGAAGTGCATGCCTTGGTTGCTAACTAGCTCAATGGGACAGCGGAATCATGAGATCACCTGCTCCCAAAGGAACTTAGCCATAGTCATAGCGTCGTTCTTCTTGGTGGCTCAAGCTTCAGCCTATTCTGTGAGATAGTCAGTGGCTACTATGATGTACTTGGCCTGGGAGTACTGTGTCGCGAGACTGATCGGCCCAATGAAGTTGATTCCCCATTTTTCAAAGGGCTTTTGTGCTATGATTGGGTTGAACTCCATCTTAACTTTATGAACATGGACCTTGCTCCTTTAGCACTTGTCACAATGCTTTACAAATTTGGAAGCATTGCGGAATAGGGTGGGCCACCATAGTTGAAATTGTAGCACCTTGCGGGCCATGGTATCTATGCTAAAGTGCCCTCCAATGATTCCAACATGCGCTTTAGTCAGCACATCATGCATTTTGTCCTCACACATGTATCTTCACAATAAGCCATCATGTCCCAACCTGTAGAGCTTGTTGACAATTAACTAATAGGGATAAATTTTAAGGATAAGGTACTTTATCCTAGCCTTTTCAATAGGTCTCTTAGGTAATCCATACTCTAAGATTTGGACTATGTCATTTGCCCAATATGACGTTAAGTTTGCCCTGAACAAGCCTTTTTCGTTGGACATGCTAAACATGTATGCTTCTCTCGGGTAAGTCATCTATAATCCCTTGTTCCACAGCTTCTCTTATGGATATGCATGACATGTGATCGGCCATGTAATGTTGCTTTCCCTTACGTACAACCATAGAGAAGTCAAACTCTAAAAGCAGAAGCATCCATCTAGTTATGCGTCCTCTTGTAGTGTAAGGTTTATTTACAAGATAAAGCAAAGCTTGAAGGCATAGCCAAAAGATAGTGCCAAAACTTCTTTATAGCAAATACCATGGTTAGGCCTTTCCTTTCTATTGCTCGTGGATTAGTTTATCTCCGTATCTATGAGTTATCTACTAGCAAAGCTCACCAAATAGTCAAGATTGTGTTCACCATGCCAGCACAAAACAGCTCCCATGACAAACTTTGATGCATCAATGTGCATGTGAAATGTTATGCTTCAATTTGGGGCTCATAGAATTGGTACAGTAGTGAGAGCCTTTTTCAATTTCTCATAAGTGCGTTGGCACTCCTCGGTCCACTCAAATAGCAATCAATGCATAGTTCAAGACAAAGCATTGATAGTACCCTATATGTCCTAGGAAGCACTGAACTCCCTTATAGTTTATTGGTGGTGGCAAGTCAACAATAACCTTGATTTTGAAGAAGTTGGTGGTGGCAATGCTATTCTTGGACACTACATGCCCTCCTAGGATACATCCGTGTTTTACCTAGAACTAGCACTTTAAGGGGTTTAAAGTGAGACTATACAATCTACACAGTTCAAACACTGCGCAAAGCTTATTTAGGTGTTCCACCCAACTAGAGTATATGCATAGGTCGTTAACGAATACCTTTAGTTCTCACCTAAGCATGTCCTTGAAGATGGCACACATTAGATACTGAAATGTTGCAAGTGCATTAGTCAGTCCAAATGGCACGAGTATGTAAGCAAACATGCCCCATTCCGTGGTGAATGCCATCTTGTGTCTATCGTCAGGGTGCACCCGAACTTAGTTATAGCCCAAGAAGCCGTCCAAGAAACTGTAGGCTTCTTTTTCTACTACTCTCATGAGCATGTGCTCCGTGTAGGGCAATGGATAATTGTCTTGGTTGTGGCATTGAATTTTTTGTAGTTTACACATGAATTTTTTCATTATTTTTCAAGATAATCATGATGGGTGATATCGAGTCCATGTGCTCAATCTCATAGATGTATTCGGCCTTCAATAGTTTATCTATCACTTCCTTGATGGTGTGAGCATGCTTCGGATTCATCAGGTAAGGTCGCTGCTTTACTGGTGTTGCATTAAGAGTCATTGGAATGCTATGCGTCATGAATCTCAAATCGACTCCTTTGAGTTTATCTATGGACTAGGTAAACAGGTCTATATACTCTTGCAAGAGAGCAATGAGATCAGCCTCCTCTCACACTCAGCCTGATCGTCAACTCTATAAACACGGGTCAAGGCTTCTCTCCTTCCCCTGCTAAGTTAACTTCCTTGACTTTGGCAGGCCCTTCTATTGGTTCGCTTGCCTATCCCTGCCTCTTTTCTCCCAACAAGATCACTACACTATCTCCCTTCTTGAATTTAGTGAAGCGCTTTGGTAGTCATGGGGCTTCCTTTGTTGTTTGGCTTCTAACCCCTTTGGTTGTCCTTTCTTTTCCTCTTTCAACCGTCGGTGCCTTAGATGGACCAACAAGTCCCTCTTGGTGCGTCTGATTTTAGGTGGTCGGGGTATCTCTGGATCGCTCTCTGAGCTCACTTCCAATTTTGAGTTAAACTCACAACCCTTGCTAGAGAGGAGGGAGTCTCCCCCAATGGTTGTATCTCTAAGGCTAATTTGGTTCAAAAGAGAGGCATGGCATTGGGCTGGACTAGCCTTGCTTGCTCATAGTCTATCACGCCTAAGTGATCCAACAAAGTGCGATCACATTTAGTGCTGAAGACTCCTCTTTCAATTCTACAAGAATTGGCTCTCCACACTTGGAGTTTACTCTTATTTATTCGATCACTTGGCCCCATTTGTGTCGTACTCTATCATCTCGACCTCTTTTTCACTTTCCTCGTTTGACGAGTAACAGTCCTTGTACTTGTCGTCCAAATCACTACATTCTGACCGCTCGTTGTTGTCTAGGTCTCTATTCTTAGCCCTCTTTTCATCTGTGATCAGTGCCCAATTGTACATAAGGTTTAGATTTTGCACCTTGGTCCATTGCAATTTTGGCTCATCCATGAGGTCTTTGAGTGGCTTGAGATTGGTGGCTAGGTTATTAGCGGTTGCGGCTAGCTCCATCAAGTACTCAAGAATCCCTTGGAGCTCAAGTCTGTTAGAAGGAATATGGAAAGGGGAAGGATTTTCTCATCTACTAGGGATTTTGGCCATCATGCAAAGTGGTGCTTAAGGTGGGGTCTTATCCTTCGATAGCTGGGATATGGTGGCTTTACGAGAGTCACCTCTGTTGTCCTTGTAGCTTGCTTATAATCCTCTTCTTTGTTTGAAAACACGGTAGGTCAATGGTGGTTAGCACATGCATCCAATCCGGCTCGTCTTCAGGACACGGAATATACTTCGTGAATGGCCTATACAAATTCCTAACCTGTGAGTCTAACCTGTGAGTCTCCCTTCAAGATAGAGGAGATGGCATCCAAGTTGATGAGTGTGGTCTTCTAAGTGTCCATCTCGACTCTTACTACCTGCAACCTATTAACTAGGATTATAAGGCCATTATCCCAGTCTTTGATTGCTTGTGTATTCCACATCCAGGGTTGGCCTAGCAGAATGTCATAGTCCACTCCCTTTATAACTATGAAGTCCACTAAGAACTAGACACCTACTATTTTCAAGGGCTAGTCCTTCAGCACTCTGAAGGGCCAGTGTAATGTTAAACCTTATGGTCTCCAGTGGTGGGTTACCCCATGCCTATAAGATTGCATGGTTAAGCACACTGACTCTTGATCCTATGTCTACGATCCACATCCTTGTGATGTCTCCTAATGCTACCATAGGTAGGATTGCATGCATCTATGTGTCATCCCAGAAAGCATTTACATGCAAGGACTTAGGCACTAGATTCAATGTTAGACTTGGTATCTATGTGGTTGCATCATGGTCATGCAAATCGGCTGCTCTTGGCTCATTAGATCCCTCTACCCACTACTTTAACTCTCTCCATAATAAGGAACTTTGCTTAAGCAAATCCCCCATTGGTAGAGTCACAGGGGTTAATATCATTGTTGCAAGCAGGCTACTAGCTGCTTGCCTTTCATTATGCTCTACACTTTATAGATACTTCTCTAGATTCTATGCGAGTAGGTAAGACAGGCATGCTCAAACTAGAGAACTTGTTGATCTCGTCTTCCTGGATGGGTTCAAAATCCTTCATGTTCTCTTGGGCTTCTCTCACCCACTCCTTCACCTTGTCAACCACTTATAATTGGTGCCTCAAATTGGGATATTCCCCAACCTTTGCACTCCCCTTCTTCACTATCTTAGGAGTAGATGTTTTTGCTTCTATACCTACGACTTGCTTACCCTTTGATAGTGTAGTGGCACTATCAGTTTTGACTATGACTTTTACCTCAGCTCTCTTCCTTCTCCTCCTATGACTCCTCTTCCCTATGGAGACTGCATCAAGATTGCTAGGTCCAGGTAATGAGATACAGACTTGCCTCGTCTATGCCTTGGTCATGACATTAAATGAGATGGGAGTGGCCTTGCCATCAAGTGTCTCAACTCCAAATAGCCCCAAATGTATGAATGGCACGATAGCGAACTAGTGGATGGTTTCCACCTTAGGCACTTGGCATATAAATGAGCGATTCCACACTCAGGTCCCCTTATCATCTCTTGGAGTTTGTCCAGCTCTATCTTTACATCTACCAATTTTTGGCTTTGGCCGACACTCTTTCCTGTGTCTTGGGTGCTTTGGCTAGATCTTTCACTAAAAATGGTCATAGCTCTTTTCGAGGTTCTAGAGGTAGTGTTGTCTCGGGTTGTGGGTCTTGGGCTCCTCTCCTTGAGTAGGTCATCCACTCGTATGGCATCTTCAAAGACCCTAGCTAGCACATCCCTTTGCAGGGTTGAGTTGCTCACCAAGGCCTTATAAAGCTCTTCACTTTGGATTCCACCTATGGACATAGTGGAGATTGCTCATTGTAATAAAGTATAAATGCCTTAGTCTAGGGTAGGCTAGAGTTAAGTATAAAAGGTGGAGATTTAATATGTGAAGTATCTTTTTGCCACATTGGTAATATCATTTTATGCCTAGCCACCTTGGCTATGGTTTCTTGGCATTTTATGTTTATTTCTTGTATTTTCATTTTAATGGCTTCTTGTGGGAATACGCTTCTTTACATTGGTATCAGAGCACATCTTTGATCCAATGGGAAGGTCGTTTTCATGGTGAATTTGGTTACAATCTAGGCACAGAGTAACTGGAGGACAATAACTAGTCACACAAGATTTGATTCAGTTAAAATCGTGACTAGTTAAGGTCTCTACAGTAAACCATGACTAAATTTGATAGTCTTGAAGAATGTCTGAAGAAATAATGGTGGATTCATGGTCATTTTTGGTGGTTCGTGGTCAATTTTGGGCCATTTTTAAGGATCATGGACTTAATTGAAGCCCAAACAGGGTTTAAAGAGGTTAAATCATGGTTAATTTATGGAGTAAGTTTCTCTTTCCTCCTTCCAAGCTTCTTGCTGAAAACTTCCATGGAGATCTCTGCTCATTTCTACCTGCCATGATCATTTCTCTCCAAGCCACCTATTGGAGTTGATTCCTGATACCCTGGGCAACATATGGACTACCTATTAGATGGATCTTCATCAAGATGATTATCACGTGATGCAAGAGAAGCTCTTGGACAACTTGCACTAGTTTTCAGCATGTTGTTGACCTCTTGAATGAGCTCACTATTGCTATGCCCTCTCTTACATGATCGAATGCATCCCTAACCTGAAGTATCAGTCATCTTGTACTTAATATTTCACTCTCCTTTAGCCTTAAAGCTTCCTTCACAACCCTAGCTATGTGGCTGAAAGTGGACAACATGAAGATCTCAGCATTTTCTTGAAGTTTTCAGTCAATCTTGGTCTCTTTTAGCTTCAAGAAGTGGAAAGAAAGCATCTATAACTGACATTAGCAAACATTGAAACTTCCAAGCAAGATTGAAGCATTTTCCTCATCTCAGATTGGGAAAAAACAGGGTAGCTATCAATCTTCATCAAATTTTGCTCATTGAGGCTTCAATTCATGGGGCTTTTGTTGTCTACAACCTCGAGAAGGTTTATTTGAAGGTATTTCATAAAGATTGGGCTTAGATTGAAGAATTTCTTCAAGATTGAAGACATTTTCAGCCTCTTGAACATGGCAATGTCTGAAAGTTCATGGAATCCTTGATTCTAACAAGAATGTATACTCTTCAAAGCTCAAAGGATATTCTCCAACAAGCTATTGTAGACTTTTATCAAATCATTAGCTTCTCTTGATTGCATTGGAGAAATCTTATTGATCGGGAGCTGAAGATTACATGGTAGCAATCGTATTGGACAAAGCTTTCCTGAAGTTTATTTTATAATCTTCAATCTTGGTCCATTGATGGCGGTGATTTATGTTGAATGTTGATTGGTTGGATTCATCTACTACTCTTCATCAACATTAAAGAGGTAATTCTATTACTTTCAACCTAATCTCTCTTTTCATCCAATTGTTGAACCAGTCTTATTGTTCATAAGAGAGATTGAGTGTAATAGAACCTCTTAATTTCCATTAAAGGACATGTAGAATTCAGCCTAGGACTGATTATGATTGCTTGATGAATTTCTTTCTTGCACATTCAACTGCTAATGCTGAATTGATCGCATAAATGCTACTCATTGCCTATTTAACTTAGATTTTTGTTGGATACTTGAACATTGATGCTATATTGTAAAAGCAATGAGTCACTACAAAAGGGTAATGCCCTATCCATAGCCCTTGCAAGTCAATCATTTCCCAATATCCATTTTCATTTCGTAGAAGAATTTAAAGGCCTTTTTAGTCCAATGAATAGCATCCTTGTTTGATTAGCCATTAGAATATACTTGCCATGTTGGTTCCCACGAGGAAAAAGCAGATGCCAAGTGAGTTGGGAAGACAAAAGAGAGGTGACCCTGCCTTCCCGATTAAGACCCTGAAGGGGTGCACAACTCGGCTTGAGGTGGAACTTTGCACACCCCTCTTGTCTCGGAGCCCATGTAATTTTCAAATTTAGGTACAAGAACATTTCTCATTATTAGAGTTTGACAATAGTATAGCAGTGATCAGCCCTATTCAGGGTACCACAAGTGGGTGAAGGTTCCATTGGAACAAGATTGAAAGAGGTGCATGGCATCTCCTATTTTCACGATACCTATAGGTGTTGGATAGAGTTGTTACAAGTCACACAATGTTGAGAATCAGCAATCACACTCAACAAAATAGCCTCTTTGTATGGAGCTTCAGGGTCAAGGATATACAGGCTAACTTATCCCATATGCACAATGGTGCCTACTGCAGTTTCCTACTTTCCTATAAAGCATTGTACTTGCTTCCTTTCTTAAGCAATGAAAGTACTCTTTTCTTTTCAGTGAAGTGTCAATGTCATTGTCCACATACACAAGATTGTGTTTATGAGTCCAAGTCTCAATCTTGGAACCTAATTCACTTGTGTAACAAATATTGTCTTTGTCTTCTCCATCATGAGTCCACACTTCTCATTTCATCCTCCATAGCTTCTGGTTTTGCCATGCTCTAGATCCCGCATTTCTCACATGGTATCAGAGCCCAGTTGGGCATGGCATTGCTTCTCTAGCCTCTCTTGATTCCTCTCAACCTCAGTCTAGCTCAATGTTAGCTCATGACTTCATCTCCCAACTCTACTCTCATTGAAGCTTCCATGGCAGCCATAGCCAGCAGCACCCTATCAGATTGAGCTGCTTATATCTCACTCCACAAGTCAAATCTCTTGGAGCTTCCTTCTGGAAAAAAATTCCCCAACTCACAAAGCTTCCTTGTATCACATCAATCCAGGACATTGGACCATCTGGAGCTCAACATTGTGAAAATCCTCAATCTCTGCTCTGTGTCTGCCATAGCCAGATAGGACCTACCTTACTTGGAGCTTCAATAACTCCTCAACCAGGCCATTTCAGCCCACGATTTCTTCTAGGGAGTTGTTCCTCTACTCAAGGCGCTTCATCCTGGCACGAGAATCAATGACATTACTGCACCCTGACCCCAGCATTGCGGAAATTGTGGAAATCTATCAGAATTGTGCCTGCTAACGTTCGAGTTGCTGCCACCATCGCTACAAGTCGCGATGTTGACGACCATGATAGGACATTGATAGCCCATCATTCAAGCTTCATTTTGATATATATTTTTTTGAAAATGATCCATTGTAGCTCCTGCAATCAGCAAAAAACCAGGCTGCCCCCAGAAACCCTAATGCAAAAGCCATAGCCAAAGCTTCAAAATTCTGACATTTTTCACTGTTTCTCTCACTAAAGTTATCAACAGTGATTTTAATCACTGAGCAATACTCTCTGAAGTTCATTAAAGTACTGTCACTCAGATTTGAAGGTATCAGCATCAAATCAAGAAGGGGAAGATTAAACTTGGATTTAAAAAGAGTAAAGGACTTTGCAGATTTGATATTCATTGACACTCAGTTAGTGTTTTTTAGCACTTGTTTCTCTCAACCAACTCTTGTGCTGCTCAAATCTAATAAGTCTGAAGTTGATTTGCTACTGTTTCCGTAAGTCTAACATGGGAAAAGACTCTCCAAATGCTCGATTCAAAGGAGTCGGTTTTCACACCTGGCAAACCTGCATCAAGCTCATCTTGATGAAAAAGGGTCTCTGGGCCATCACAAATGGCAAAGAGAAGAAACCTCGGGACGCGGACCTTGCAACTACTTGGCAAAAGAATGATGACAGAGCCCAGACCATTATCAAATTGGAGCTAGATGATAGTTATATCCACCATGTGGATAACTGTGAGACCTCACAGGATACATGGAAAAGACTTGACACCCTGTTCGGTGCACAATCTAAATCATCAAAGTATGGTCTCTTGATTGAGTTCTTCAGACTTGAAATGAAGTCCAGCACATCACTTGCCACACATCTTAATTACATGGAAGGACTCCTAACCCAACTTGCAGGAATCAACATTAAAATGGATGAAGATGTTTGCATCGGTGTTCTACTTAAGAGCTTGCCTCCTGAATATAATAATGTATCAACAACTTTAATCAACATGCCAAATCCTGAACTTGTTGATATCCAAGCATCACTGTTAGAAGAGGAAAATAAGCTAAAAACTAAGGAAGAACCAAGTACCTCTAGAGATGAGCATGCATTATATGTTGGCAACAGGTACAAAGGCAAGAAGGATCATCTCTTCTGTGACTTCTGCAAAAGGATCGGACACACCGAGAAGTTCTGCCACGCAAGAAAGAGATCCCAAAAGGCCTATCTAGTCGCAGTCAAAGAAGAAGAAGAAAATGGAGCAAAGGAAGAAGAAGATGAAGATGAAGACCACCAGGATCGGAAGGACAAGACTCATCAGTCCTTGTACTCTCATAATTCTGATAGACTGTTTTAAAAGCCTTGTACTTCCTTGCCCTAATGCTTCCTGCCATAAGCTTTGTAAACTCCTTATGTAACTTGGCATTACAGTCCCTGTACACTTTGTGAGGCCCCTGTTACAGCCTCTGGATGTCCACCATGTTTACGGTACCCACACTTAGCCTTTTCTGCGACAGCCTCTGATGTTTTGCCATGTTTGTGGTATGCCCACACTTTGCAGGTGGTTCTCATTACAGCCTCTACATACTTTGTGCCTTTCTAGTTGTGATTGAGGAGGGGTGTTGAGAATCAACAATCACACTCAACAAAACAGCCTCTTTGTATGGAGCTTCAGGGTCAAGGATATACAAGCTAACTTATCCCATATGCACAATGGTGCCTACTGCAGTTTCCTACTTTCCTATAAAGCATTGTACTTGCTTCCTTTCTTAAGCAATGAAAGTACTCTTTTCTTTTCAGTGAAGTGTCAATGTCATTGTCCACATACACAAGATTGTGTTTATGAGTCCAAGTCTCAATCTTGGAACCTAATTCACTTATGTAACAAATAGTATCTTTGTCTTCTCCATCATGAGTCCACACTTCTCATTTCATCCTCCATAGCTTCCGGTTTTGCCATGCTCTAGATCTTGCATTTCTCACACACAATAGGTACATACCAACCTATAGGTTATCCTTGAGCCTTATAGGTGCCCCATAACCCTCTTATGGTTGCTACAATGGTTTATAGGGGTTTCTTTCACTCAAGGTATTCCTACAGGGTCAAACATGATACTTATAGGTGGTGGATAGGGTGCAGGAAACTATTGTTCAACCTGAAGATTCAATTACAGAAAATTATGTCCTAACCCAAATTAATAACTTGATAGCTCAATTTGAAGAGGATCCTAATATTTGATTTGAATTAACAATTTTTGGCGATCTGATATCGGGAGCTCAAGTTATTACTGATTTTCTAACACTAGGTATACTGAGATAGCACCCAAACCCAAACAACATATAGGGGGACACTATTTAACATTGTTCCACCCAAAGCATCCAACCCAAGTCCATATCTTTTGAAATATGGTATATCCCCATATAATAAGATTCCCATAGAGCTATTAAGCATTGGGATTGGTGCTATATTGTGAGAGAAACATGGGATTAATTGACAAATTGTCTACTACTCTATCACTGTCTCCTAATGGCGGCCATGAATAAGAAGAAAGATCCCATTATTGAAGCATTGAATGATGGTGTCAAGGACTTTCAAGAGGATCAAAATTACACAAATGAAGCCCATGATATTGAATAAATAGATGAAGATTTAAGCATTAGGATTGCTTACAGCAAACATCAAGGACAACATGACATACATGAAGTGCATGCAGGGAATGATTACCTTTTACTGTCAAAAGAGTTGGGACATATCAATGAAGGCCTTTCTAAGGATTTAAAGACTTTGAATGAAGGCTTAACACATATGAATCAAGGTTTTTTGCAAGGAATGGCACAAGTAAACAAGGGAATCTTTGATTTGCAGCAAAGAAAAAAATCTTTATTCCAAGAACTCATCTCACCCATAAAGGAAATTGGGAGCAAGCCACAAAGGGAACCTCAAACTATTAAAGATTCCATGCAATTCCCTTTGCTGGTAATCCTTCCCATCCAAACAAAGAGAATTCTCAGCCAGTTATGCACACTTTTGAAAGGGGAGAACCATCTAAAGTGAGGGGAAACCATCATCCTTCACAAATCCATGGCATTCATAACCCAAGGCCTTAGTTTAGCAACCCAAAAGATAATCATAGACATGAAGGGGAACAAGACAACACTCAATGGGATAATGATTATCATGGATGTGATCCCTTCTAACTACAAGAATTTTTATTATGAACCCTCAAAGGTATAAAAAGGAAACGCAGTCAACAATCAAGTTCATGAAGGTGGAAGGTGAGCGAAGATCAGCCCATGATATCCCAAACCAAGAGCATGTTTTGAATGGTCAACCCTCATCTCATGGATTTGGGCCACATACTTTTAGGTAAAACTCATGGAACAAAGATTCATGGAGGCAACATTATTATGGACAGCCATCTTACAATGAAAAAGAATATAAGGAAAAGATCAATATCACTAATTTCAAAGGGGATAACGCTTCACCTTTGGAATGGGAGGAGTGGATTAATAAGCTTGAATTGTAATTCATCCTTTATCCTAGAAGTGAAGAAGCCAAGATTTACTTCATGGCTCTTCATCTTGAAGGTTATGCCCATATTGGGTGGCATTACATGCATAAGATTGTGCAAAAATTTATCACTTGGGAGGAGTTCAAGCAAGCAATGATTGATGTCTTTGTTTCTCCTTTGGAAAAAGAAAGGCTCCAAAGAAGACAGTATGTATGTGCTCAAAGAGGAATGTTTGTTAAAGTCTATTCCAACACCTACTTGAATCTCTCCATGTATGTTGAAGGCATTTTAGATTTTGCTAAGCTGAATAAATAAAACTTTGGTCTTGACCTTGCCCTATCGTCAGAGGTAGGAGCTCAACAACCAAAAACATCACATGAGGCCATACAATTGGTTGAAAGAAACTCCTTGAAGCACAAGAGAGATGTAGGAAATTTCCAGCAAAGGAGTATGGGAAATAATATTTCCAATCAACCTACAAAATATGGGCAAGTTATCACCCAATCAAGAGACTCTTTTAAGCAAGAAAACATGGGTTATAATAATCAAGAAAATTATAATAGCAAAGTGCCAACTTTTTCTACTATTTATGCCTCTAAGTAGGGTGGAAATTATTCACAAAAACAAGGGAAAACTTTTAAAAATGTGGCCGAGATAAGATGCACTTTTTCAAGAGCTAAAAATGCTCCTAAATTGTTCCAAAACAGTTCTAACAGCAACTTCCTTCCTTACGATGACAAGCTTAGCGAAAAGCATGCAAAAGGATTATGCTTCAAATGTGGGGAAAAGCGGTAACAAGATCATAAGTTGAAGTGTAAAGCTAAGAACTCAAAAATAAATATGGTGATTACTCAAGATGTGAAAGTTGAAGAAGAAGAAGATCAAGAGGGAAATTTACTGCATGTTGATGCATACCCAATGGTTGAAGAGATTCATGAAGAAGAGCATGCTACCAATGAAGGATTCTATGATCCCATGGATGGATTTCCATTTGATCTAGGTGGCACTCATGATTCTCATGCTTCTTTGTGTACCATCTCACATGATGCATGGATCGATTACAAAGGGGAATATACAATTAGACTCAAAGGTTTCATTAATGGCAAGGTTGAAACATATTTTAGTGGATACGGGTATGTAAGGTGCTTGCCCACCAGCTATCCAGGTGCGCTTTGAGCAGGTCTATCGAGAAACGAATCTAAGCATCGCTACTCGACACTCCCATGGAATGTTTTGAGTTTTGTCACCTAGGGTTTTCTGAATCTGCCTTGCAATGGAACGCTCACGGTCGAACCCACTAGGATCAACATGAAATTTGGGCTCCTAGTGGCCAAGGTCTCCAAACAGCATTCTAGCATCAAATCCTGGACATCCTACTTTATGCAGAGATACCCAAGCCAAAGCAGACCTATGCCGCACTTGGTTCAAAGAGAATTGGAAATGAGAGGGATGCGCCGCTCAACCTCTCTGTTTGTAGGACATAGTCCCATTCTAGTCCCATAAAATGGCATGAATCGGGTTCTAGCCTAACAATACCTAAAGGTCGAATGACGGTAAAATCTTATGAGAAGCCTCCTAGTTCTCTGGGACCACCCTATCGTAGGACAGACCCGTCAGGGGCTCCGCCCACTTGCTTCCCTTAATAGCTTTGGTTTTCTAATTAGGTCCTACCACATTTATGTGTGACACTTAAAGTCAGCTTCATTAATTAAGCCTTTTAGGGAACATGGTTCGTTCGGATAACTTACAAAATAGACACAGAAACATAGCAAAGTAATCTATTGACAAACAAGTTCAAACAAGTTACTTAACTTATCTTCAAGTTAATCTTTGCTCCCGCCCATACATGAGAAATTATGTATCCCTTCTATCCAACAGAAGTATCCATTTTTCCTTGAAGAAGTAACTGGTCCAAATTACATGGCCCCATAAATTCAATCCTTTATCTAGAATAGGATCTCCCAACATGCCCAGACATTGGGGGCCACGGAGGTCTTCAACTCCATTCTAGACCTAGCAAGGGGTGTCCAGAGCTCCACCTAACTTGCAAGCTGTCTAGGAGCGAGACATAATTCCCGTGGTTGGCCTTTTCACCATTGGACCTTTGGCCCATGAATAAAGTAGTGCCCTCCCAGGTTAATCCGTGGTGCGATCATGGAGGTGATCCACCCGTGCAATATATCCTTCCTTAACTAAATCCTTTAAGAATCCATCACAACAAGGCATTTAGCCCTAATATCAGTTTCTAAGAAAACATTCCTTTATCCCCATGGCAACTTGCCATCACAAACCCTTGCCATGAATTTACCATAAATTACAAGCACTTGGAATAATAATCCAAACAACAAACTAACAATTAGTTGAATGTAAAAGCATTTAGGATGTCGTTAGATGAACAAAAAAAAACCAATTGTATTCTTGCCAAACAATGCAAGAATAGTCGCGATAACATTTCCATCGCATATATACTCTTCCCATTGGGATCAAAGAGCGATTCTATGTAAAATTTACTTAACTCTTGTATGCCCAATTTTTAATGTCATGATTATGCCATCCATAACCCCTAACCAATTCTTCCTTGTAATTGCTCTATCAATGAATAAGACATATGCAACTAGGTGCAATTAACTTTCCTTAATACATGCACTTTGCAAGCTTGATCTTTTGAATACGTGAGATAAAATTTATCCCTTTCGATGACCTATACTCGTGTATCATAGCATGGGGCCTAACGTATCTCATACGAGAATCAAAACAAGCATATATCAATTTGAAAATATATTATTTATGATTGGAACCACAATTGGACTAACAGTGATGCCTTTGCCTGAAGCTTCATTGTTGGTTGTGGGATTGCCATATGCACATGACATTCTTTGCTTAGGGGCCATCATCCGTAAGTAGACTCAAGAGAGTAAGAAGGTAGAATAGATTCGAGATGGGAGAGCGTAAGAGAAGATAGGTAAGTCGAGGATTGAAACAGAGAGCATTGAGCTCTCTTCCTTGCAGCCTCTTGGGGTGACTCTTCTCTCTCTCTCCCTCTCTCTCTCTCTCTCTCTCTCTCTCAAGCTCTCTCTCACAATCTTTTGGAGGCATATCCTTCTTGTTGAGATGACAAGCTCAACACATGTGGACATTAATGATGGAACACCTGGTTAGATGGTCCACACATCTACACTTAGCATGTCGGTGGTCATTATGACTCTCACATGGCCACTGACTCATTACTTATTATATTCAGGTTGTTACACCTATTTACAGCTGGCATAGTTATAGAGCTAGTCGACTAGTGTAGTCAATTATGCATTGTTTGACTTAGTAGGCCACTTTCTTTTATGTTGTATCTTATCTATACTTTGCGTACATTGTAAAGTGTGTGGAAGAAGAAGAAGAAACCAGCAAGAAAACGTTTTGGCCTCCATCTCTCTTCTTGTCTCTTGAGTGAGCTTCTGCTTGTGCATTCTGTGTGTGTTCAGCGCAGCATCTTGAGAAAGTTCCCCTACCACGTGATTCTTGACATGGTATCAGAGTCGTGTCACTGAGAGAGGTTGATTTTGAAGGCTGAAGTGAAGGAGAAGAAACAAGGTTCAAGCAAGCAAGCCATGGGTAAGAAGCTCTCCCATCCTTCCACACTCTCTCTTGGATAGTGCCTGTGGAGGCACCGGAAGCATGGTTGAGCAAAAAATCTCAAATTGCTGTGAGATTTGGTATGCAAGCAGAGCACTGTATATTCTACAGATGGGTCCTTTAGGGCTTTCCCGCAGTTATTTTGGGCATCTGAGGCCGTTTCAGGCCTCGTTTTAGAGCCACAAGGTTGCGGACAACAGTTTCAGGGTATACTGTGATTTCAGCTGTATTGGTCGAAAGTGGGTGCACAGGTTACAGATTGGGAATTTGTAATTTTTGAGGTGTTTGCAGGAAGCAAACATAAGGTTTATATGTAAACAGGTTGCAGATTACATGTATTGTTGAGCAATCAGTGAAAAAGGTTGCTTGGTGTATTATTGTGCACTTGTTGTGGAAGATTGTAGAAGACTAGCTTGCTGTGCTATATCCTTGTTTGTGATAATGGCAGAGAATAGTGGAAATCCCATTATTGAGAAGATCGACAAGAACAACTACCCTTCATGGAAGTTCCGTGTGACAAACTTCCTCATTGGAAAGGGCCTTTATGAGTTTGTCTCGGGTGAAGAAAAGAAGCCAGAGCTGGGTATCTCTCTGACTGTAGATGAGTTAAAAGCATGGAAAGAGTGGAATGCGAAAGACAAAAAGGTGATGTACTGGCTATCTGTAGTAATTGATAATACTATGCTGGGACATATCAGGAATGCAGAAACTTCACATGCAGCTTGGACAAATTTTGAGAGTATGTTTTCAGTAAACACAGAGGCACGAAAGATTCAACTCAAGCAAGAGTTGAATGCCTTGAAGAAAGGGAAAATGTCTGTCAATGAGTATGTGTTGAAGGTGAGGAGCATTGCAGATGCTTTAGCAGCGATTGATGCAATGCCGGATGATGATGATTTGGTTTCATCCACTCTGAGTGGCCTTAACAATGAGAAAACATGAAAATCATTTGTTACTTCAGTATATGTACGAAAGCCATTTCTAGATTTTGATTAGCTGATCTCTCTCATGATTACTGAAGAGATTAATATGCAGGGTGATTCGTCTGAAAGAAATGGTGAATAGGTCCAAGCATATTACTCGAGTTTAGGAAGGGGACGTGGTAGATCCTCTTTAAGAGGCCATGGTACAAGATATGGTAGTGACAACCAGCAAAACAGATTGAATCAGTAATTTGGCAATATGCAGGTTTTAGGAGGTCCTGGTAACTTTAGAGGCAGGGGGAGCTTTAGAGGAAGAGGTGGATGGCAGAACAGAGGTTCTAACAACTCTGGTATTGTGTGTCACTACTGTGGTAAAACAGGTCATATTGCAGCCCAATGTTATGCTAAGAAAGATGATATTCACAGTGGTAAGTTGCAGCAAGGAAACTATGCATCGTCTTCACGACAGAATGAAGACAAAAATGAACGTCTGTTTGTTATGCAGCATATGCTGAATGCTGTTACAGAAAAGGGAACACATGATGATGTTTGGTATGTTGATTCAGGTGCATCCAATCATATGACCAGCCATGCAGAATGTTTTGGAGAGATGCAGGATTTGCAAAATACAGGTTATGTGCAGATGGGTGATGATTCATGCCACCCAATTTCACACATTGGAAAAGTTTCCTTGTCCTTGCATGATGGTAAGACAAAGAGTCTTTTAGATGTATTACATGTGCCATCTGTAACAAAGAACTTGGTGTCAGTCAGTCAAATGGTAGAGCAGGGCTATAAGTCAAATTTAATGCAAAGGGCTGCTTTGTAGAAGACTTCAATGACAAGTGCATGTTGGTTGCAAAGGGAAGTAGAGTTGGACATATGTTTACTCTGGATGCTAGAATTCCTACTATGAATGCTGCTATGTATGATGGAGGAAAAGATATTATTGCAAATATTGAAATTTGGCAGAAACACATTGGACATGCAAATGTACAAAGGCTAAAATTAATGCAGTCCAAAGGGTTGGTTACAGGTTTGCCTACATTTAGAATTGCAAAATTTCATAAGGTATGCGAAGCATGTCAGTTTGGTAAGCAAGCAAGACAACCCTTTTTACATGATAGAGATGTAAGCAGAAATATCATTGATGTTGTGCATACAGATATTTGGGGGCCTACACAAAATGCATCTCTTGGAGGCAGTTCATACTTTGTCACATTCATTGATGATTGTTTTAAAAAGCTGTGGGTATATTTTATGAAGGAAAAGAGTGAAGCATTTGAGCACTTTAGAACTTTCAAGGCTGCAGTTGAAAGAGAAACATGCTTGAAAGTAAAGTTCTTGAGTTCAGATGGAGGGGGAGAGTACCTCTTGAATGAGTTTAGTGATTTTCTGAGGTCTCATGGGATAAAGAGACAATTCACATGCAGGTATACCCCACAGCAAAATGGGGTTGCAGAAAGGAAAAACAGGCATATTGCAGAAGTTGCACGCGCCTTAATGGCTAAAAAGAATATGCCTAAGCATTTTTGGTTTGAGGCTGTTCATACTGCTATTTATATTATGAACAGAACTCCCACAGCTGCAGTTCATGGTATGACTCCTAAAGAATGCTTTACTAGCAAGAAGCTTGATATATCGCACTTGAAGGTATTTGGCTGTGTTGTATACGTTCATGTGCTAGATGAGCTATGGAAGAAGCTTGATCCAAAGGCAGAAAAATGTGTTTTTATTGGATACTCTTTAGAGCAGAAAGGGTATCGTTGTTATAACCCTGTCACATGTAAGTTCAGAGTGAGTAGGGATATCATCTTTGATGAAATGTGCAGTTGGTATGCATCTAGTGGTGATGCATTGGATGATGATGATGATCATGAGACTCATGTGCAGGCTAAAAAGCAAGAATCACGGACTCTTAGTGGACTAGAGACATCATCTGGTAGTCCTTGGTTTGGGAGATTAAGGAGTAGCTCCACATCTTCTGGTGCATCTAGTAGCACTATAGGTAAAGACAAAGAAAAGAATAAAGTGTCAGATGGCATTGATACAGTTCTTGATGGAGACTCCAGTGGCTCAAAGAGCTTGGATGATGAGCTTTGCATTCCTTCGGTGAGGACTCTAGGTGTGCAGAGAGCACACGTGAGTGCAAAGACTCCATTGAGTAATCCAGTGCTATGCAGGTCTAGCAGGGTGAGATATCCTGTTAACAGATTTGGTTTTGAAGGTTATGCAGCTCATCATTATGCTTATATGGTGAAGTGATTGAGGATATTGAGGTCACATGTTTTGAGGAGGCTGTTGGTCATGCTCATTGGGATGAAGTAATGGATGAGGAGATGGCTGCATTAGAGGCCAATAAGACTTGGGATCTAGTATCATTGTCGAAGGGCAAGAAAGCTATTGGATGTAAGTGGGTTTATAAGATTAAGCACAATGCAGATGGTTCTATTAGTAGGTACAAAGCTAGGCTGGTTGCAAAAGGCTATGCCCAGACATTGGTATAGATTATGAAGAAACCTTCATTCCAGTTGCTAGGATGGCAACATTCAGATGTGTAATTGCTTTGGCAACAGCCAAAGGTTGGAGGTTGTAGCAAATGGATGTGAAGAATGCCTTCTTGGATGGTGATTTACAAGAAGAAGTGTATATGAATCAGCTAGCAGGTTATGAAGATTTAGAGTATCCCACGTATGTGTGCAGGTTGAAGAAGGCACTCTATGGGCTCAAGCAAGCACCTAGAGCATGGTCTGACAAGATCAGAGAGTATCTTGTCAATATTGGCTTTTATGTTTCTGATGCTGATCACTCACTTTATGTGAGAAAGGGAGATACAGGTTTGGTCATCATAGTCATCTATGTGGATGACTTGATTATTACAGGAGATAGTGATAGTGGCATTGCTGAAGTCAAGGACTTTTTGAAGAAGAAGTTTGAGATGAAGGATTTAGGTGAGCTAAGGTACTTCCTTGGCATTGAGTGATCAGATATGATGATGGTATATGGTTGTCCCAAAGACAGTATGGCTTGGATATGTTGTCCAAGTATAGTATGACAACATGCAAACCACTTTCAGTCCCGTTGGAGTAGAATCTAAAGTTGAGTGCTGATGTTGGGGATGAGATAGAAGGCCCTACTATGTTCAAGAGGATAGTGGGGAGTTTGATCTACATGACCATTACAAGGCCAGACTTGAGCTACACTGTTGGTCTTGTGAGTCAGTTTATGCAAGTATTTAGAAAGCCACATTTGGATGCAGTCAGACGTATATTGAGATATATGAAGTCCACATTACATTATGGACTTTTCTATGAGGCAGATACAGATGTACATGTGTTGGGATACATAGATGCAGATTGGGCTGGTAATATGTCTGATAGAAGATCTACTAGTGGATACATGTTCTCTCTTGGTAGTGCAGTAGTTACTTGGAGCAGCAAAAAGCAATCTACAGTTGCTTTGTCGAGTATAAAGCCTGAGTATAGAGGTGCTACTATTACAGCATGTGAGGTAGTATGGCTATAAAAGTTATTGGCTAATTTAGATGTGCAGGTGGAAGGTCAAGTTGTCATTTATTAAGACAATATGAGCAGTACACAATTGTCTAGGAACCCTGTGTTTCATTCCAGGACAAAACATATTGAGGTACACTACAACTTTGTGAGAGAGAAGGTACTAACAGGTGAGATTGACTTGGTATATATCAGCACACAGGATCAGATAGCTGATATATTCATGAAGGCATTGGGTATAGAGAAGCTTCAAAAGTTTCGAAGCTTACTTGGAGTCGCAGAGATGCAGTTGAGCTTGAGGGGGAGTGTTGAGATGACAAGCTCAACACATGCAGACATTAATGATGGACCGCCTGGTTAGATGGGTCCACATGTCTACACTTAGCACGTCGGTGGTCATTATGACTCTCACATGGCCACTGACTCATTACTTATTATATTCAGGTTGTTACACCTATTTACAACTGGCATAGTTATAGCGCCAGTCGACTAGTGTAGTTGGTTATGCATTGTTTGACTTAGTAGGCCACTTTCCTTTATGTTGTATCTTATCTGTACTTTGTGTACATTGTAAAGTGTGTGGAAGAAGAAGAAGAAACCAGCAAGAAAACGTTTTGGCCTCCATCTCTCTTCTTGTCTTTTGAGTGAGCTTCTCCTTGTGCATTCTATGTGTATTCCACGCAGCATCTTGAGCAAGTCCCCCCACCACGCGATTCTTGACACTTCTCTCTACCTCTCTCTCGCAGCCTCTCGGGGTCTCCTTATGCCTCTTGTGCCTCCCCATGCCTCATATTTATAGTGAACTAGAGAAAAGGTTTGTGGCTGAGAAGAGGAGCTCTTTGTGGAGGGGGATCTTGGAAAGATCAGTGATCTGATGCTCAGATCATAAACTTGATGGTTCCATTGGCTGCGAAAGGGGGATAAATCACCAAGACACTTGGTTATAAAACTCTCAATTTACTCCTTTTTCTTTTCTCTGTTCGAAGTGCTATTTTCTGTCTGTAGACTGTGATCGCGGCGCACGTGCGATTTCACAAATCCCTCTCTTTATTTTTTTCTTTTGATAAAATCTCCAAAACTTACTAAAGCATCACTTGCCTTTTCTTTTAGATGACATCTAGTTCTAGAAATCTCCATTTCTTTTTAGGATAATATCTAAAATATTCTAGTCTTGTCCAAAAATCTAATATTTTTAGACCATCCTTATTATACACATTAACATTAGTGATTAATATAGCTCATCTCTCTTGTTCACGTTGTAACTTCTGTGAAGGGTAGCTACGGTCCTTGTCAATCCAAGAAAAATCTCGGATTTACGACTCTCGAATTTTTTAACATATATTTTAATTAAATAAAAATCCTTAACTTTATTAATCTTAGTTAGTTTTTTTAAACCGTAGTTAGTAATCTTACTAACTTATTAATTGTCTAACTAACTTTCAAACTAACCAACTAACTTTTACTGTGTGGAAATATTACAGGGTAGCACTCATAGCTTCGTCAACACCAAATCTTTGAATGGGCTGAAGTTGCTACCCATTGATATGGATTCTTCCTTGTGGATACAAGTTGCCAATGGTGCATATGAGTTTTGTAAAGAAGTGTGTCCATGTACTTCCATTGAGCTATTACCCTCTTGCATAATACAAATAGACTTGAACACTTTGGATATGGGGCATATTGACATTGTTATTTGATCTAATTGACTGAAGACACTTGGAAAATTCACTTTAGACTTGGAGCAAATACAAATGGGATTTAATTGGCAAGGACAACCACATAGAATTGAAAGGCATAGACCACAAACAAATAGAACTCATCTCCATGAAGAAATTGCAAAAAGAAATCAATGCCAGTCATGCGTATTCACTCTTTTGCTTGCGAAAGTAGATGAAGGGCAGTTATCAAATTGGCCATCTTCTTCTTCAAAGAAAAGGGATCCAAGATTGGAAGAGCTGTTGGAGGAATACAAGGATTTATTTCAACCACCATAATCTTTACCTCCAAAGCAAGAGGTTGACCATCCTATTGATTTTTTGCCCAACACAAATCCCATCAAAAAACCTCTCTATTGCTTGTCCAAGTTTGAAAGGGAAGAACTGGAGTGACAAGTCAAAGAATTGCTACAAATGGGTTTAATTCAACAAAGTCAATCATAGTTTGCCTCTCCCGTGCTCTTAGTCAAGAAGAAGGATGGATCATTTTGCATGTATATTGATTATCAGGATTTGAACAAGTCAATGGTCAAGAATGTTGAGATTTACAATCACACCCATTGTGGCCTCTTTGCATGAGGCAGTTTAGGCTAAAGACATGCAGGCTGTAGGAATCCCATATGCATAGAGAGGAAGACTGGCACCTACCCATCTCTATATAACATTGTACTTGGATGTAACTTTCATATATGATGAATGCAACATCATGATGATTTACCATTTCAGTTAGTGTCTGGGTTATTGTCAGTCTCATACTCAAGATTGTCTTTATGAGTCCAAGCTTCCATCTTGGAACCTAATTCACTTGAGTAATAGTTGGTCTCTTTAGTCTATGTCATCATGAATATTCTCTTTCTGTTCTATCCACCATAGCCATGCTCTAGATACCGCGTATTTTGACGTGGTATCAAAACTCAATTGAGCATGGCACTGCTAGTCTGGTCTCTTCTCACCTCTGATCATCTCTGCCCAAATCAAGTCTTCATTTTCAACTTCATCCTTATTCTAACCTTGAGTCTGCAATAGCCAAACAACACATACCTCTATTGGAGCTTCTTGATCTCCTCATCTAGGCCATAACTCTTGAAGCTTTCTTCTGGGAATATCTTACCCAGGTCAAGGCACTCCTTGCTTGCCCATCAAACCTTGACATTACTGGTCATTGAGCCCAACATTGCAAGAAAACTAGCTCGTAGACAAAAAACAACGCAATTTGATTGGTATGCCCTGTGCACTCACCATGTATCACGATCTTGCCCAATATCATAGGGCTTTGGAAGCCCATTAACCAAGCTTCATTCTCATATAAAAATTCCTTGAAATGGTTGAGTGAACAATGCACACTAAGTGAAAAACCAAGGCTGCCTAGAAACCCTAGAGTTGACAGCCATAGCCAACTTCTCAAAAGCTTCAACTTTCTTCATTTTCTCTCTCCTACCACTCAAACAAAGCTTCTGCCACCTTGATCTGAGCAGACACTTTCCCATCAAATCATCAAGAAAGAAGGATCTGTTGAGATATCGAGCTCCACTCGTGATATGCCAGGGTGACCGTTGTGCATTTATGTCACCGACTTGTCAGTTTTGCAGATGCGGTTGGTACACCACCCATGAATAATAGCTAGATGACAGCTATCTTTATCTACTCTAGTTCGTGGCTCAGTTAGTATGCCACCTTAGTTAGTTGAGTTTGGTTTGAGACCCATATATAGGGTTCTTCTATTTCTTTGTATGAGAGTTCTTTTTGGCTTACACAACTAAGAAGAGAAAAACTGTTTTTAGCCTCCACCTTTGTCTGTATTCCCCCATTGTGCAAGCAAGAAAGCTACAAGTGAGACTCCTTCCTTCTCTCCCACAATCTTGATATGGTATCAGAGCCTTGTTCGTGGTAAGGAGCTCAAGAAAGCAAGCCAAGATCACGGTGTTCTGGTAAGAGGACCAGTGTTGCTTTCATTTTTCTGTTTGAGAGCAAGTCTCCCACAGCATATTCTGCCCTTCGCGGTGTAGCAAGAGGGATGTATATGCTGTGGGAGAGGGCTTTAGCCCATGGTATCTCTGTTTTTTTGATTTGAGGCCATTTCGGGGCCTGTTTTGGAGGCGGAAGTTTTCTGCACATACTCAGGAAAAGGCCTAGTTTTATGCTGTGCGACCACTGTTCTATAGGTCAGTGAAAAGTTACTGTAAAAATTGCATCGTATGCCTGTGTGTAGAGACATTGGGAGTTACAAAATCATCCTTGTTGCCTGTTGATGCAAAATCGTTACTAGGAAGTGACTGTGTGGTCAAATTCACTTTCGTCAGTTTTGCAGATTTGCCCTTGTGAGGCTAAAGCTGTGTTCTTTGTAGTGACATAATTTTTTGCAGTGTTCTGTAATGGCGTCTGATTCTCTTTCACAGATTGTCACTGAAAAGCTTGACAAGAACAACTTCCAAGCATGGAAGTTTAGAATGACGAATTTCCTTATGGGAAAAGGATATTGGGAATTTGTTGCAGGAAATGAAGAAGAACCAGTTCTTCCTGATGTTCCCAATCAACAGCAAATGTAGGCATTTAAAGCATGGCATGAGAGAGCCAGGAAAGTTATGTACTGGTTGTCTATCAACATTTCAGACCCTATGATTGTGCATATTCAAGATGCAAGTACGCCAAAGGAGGCGTGGGATACTTTGTCAAAAATGTATAGCACAAATACGCAAGCCAGGAAAATGCAGCTCAAGCAAGAGTTACATAATGTGCAAAGAGAAAATATGAGCATCAATGACTGCCACATGAAGGTGAAGAAGATTGCAGATGCACTTGCTTCCATTGGGTCGCCAGTGGAAGATGATGATTTAGTTTCTGTGACCTTGAATGGTCTAGGAAAGGATTATGCATAGTTTCGAACATCCATTTCCGTCCGTGAAAGATTTCCTGATTTTGAGGAGTTGATTGCTCTTCTAATTTCTGAGGAGCAGAGAAATAGTGGTGCATCTTCTTCAGGAGGAACTTCAAAAGAAGCTGTCTTCTACTCAAATGCTGGAAGAGGTAGAGGCAGAGGAAGAGGAGGCCGTGATAGAAATCAGAATATGCAGCAAACTCAAGAAAACCAGTCCTATGGAGGAGGACGTGGTAACTCTAGAGGCAGGGGGAGCCAAAGAGGTCGTGGTGGATGGCAAAGAGGCCAAAATGCAAACAGCAATGTTGAATGCTACTATTGTGGTAAAATGGGTCATATGGCTAAAGACTGCTATAAAAAGCAGAATGACATTATGAATGGAAAACTGCAACAAGGGAATTATGCATCTTCTAGTAGACAGGGTGATGACAGAAATGAGCATTTGTTTATGGTGTAGCACATGAACAATTCTGTGACAAGTGTAGAAGAAAGCAATGATGTATTGTATGTTGACTCAGGTGCATCAAACCACATGATAGGTCATGCAGAATGGATGGAGGATGCAAGAAAAATGGAAAAACTAGGATTTGTGGAGACTGTGATGATACTGCACATCCTATTGTGCAGATTGGAAAAATTCATTTGTCTATGCAGGATGGGAAAAAGAAATACCTGTCAGATGTATTTCATGTCCCGAATATCACCAAGAATCTGGTTTCTGTTGGTAAAATGGTTGAGCAGGGCTTGCAGGTCAGATTTGATCCTCATGGATGCTTTGTTGAGGATATGAAAAATAAAGGTCGCTTGATAGCAAAAGAAAAGAAGAAGGGCAGAATGTTTACATTGGATGCAGACATGCTTGAATTGAGTGCAGCAATGTTTGCACATGGGACTGGTGTAGTTATAGATATTGATATCTGGCATAAACGCATTGGTCATGTTAATGTACATCGACTTAAATCAATGCAGGCCCAAAATATCATTGCAGGATTGCCTAAATTCAAGGTTGCAGAAATGCATAAGGTATGTGAAGCCTATCAGTTTGGAAAACAAGCAAGGAAACCATTTCCTAGACATGTTCAAGAGAGTAAAAAGCCATTAGAATTAATCCACTCTGATGTGTGGACTACTAAAGCTGCATCTCTTGGAGGCTGTCATTATTTTGTCACTTTTATTGATGACTATAGCAAAAAAGTTTGGGTGTATTTTATGAAAAAGAAAAGTGAAGTTTTTGGGCATTTCAAAACTCTTAAAGCTATGGTTGAAAAAGAAACAAGCTTGCAAATAAAATGCCTAAGGTCAGATGGAGGGGGAGAGTACCTGTCAAATGAGTTTGCAAGGTTCCTGTAGGAGCATGGCATAAAGCAGCAATATTCATGCAGTCATGCCCCACAACAAAATGGAATTGCAGAAATGAAAAACAGGCATATTGGAGAGGTATCTCGTGCCATGCTCAATGAAAAAGACTTGCCAGATTTTTACTGGGCTGAAGCAGTTGCTACAGCAGTCTACATAATGAACAGGACTCCCACTGCAGCAATACATGGCATGACTCCAGAGGAGAGGTATACTGGTAGGAAACCAGATATTTCGCATTTGAAGATTTTTGGTTGCATTGCCTATGTTCATGTGCCAGATGAGTTGAGATCCAAGTTGGATCCAAAAGCTGAGAAGTGCATCTTTATTGGTTACTCTCTGTAGAGCAGAAAGGGTATAGATGCTATAACCCTTCTACTCGTAAGTTTACAGTGAGCAGAGATGTTGTTTTTGATGAGATGAGTAGCTGGTATAAACCAGTAAATGTGATTGATGATATAGATGCACAAAATGGTAATGCTACACAGAATTCACAGCAGCAGTCACAAAATATTAGTGGACCTGGAACGTCCTCTAGCAGTGGTTCACATTCTTTGCCATGTACAGGTAGATTGAGATCAGAAGAATCTTCTCAAAGCAATGCAAATAGTGGTATTCATATATCACGAAAAGGAAAAGAGAAGGTAGATCAGCCCATGTTTGATGTGAATGCAGGTCACTCTTATGTGGATGGTGAATCCAGTGGCTCAGAACAGAGCATTGATGATGAGTTGGGTATTCCTTCTATTGTTACACCTGGAGTAAAGAAGACCAGGGATGTTTTGAGAGCACCTGGGAGTGAACCTACTTTGCGCAGGTCTACCAGAGCTAGATATCTAGTGGATAGGCTGAAATATGATGGATTTACAGCCATTCACTATGCCTATATGGTCAAAGTGATACAGGAACCAGAACCCACTTCTTTTGAGCAAGCCATGGGAAAAGAAAAATGGGAGAAAGCCATGGATGAAGAAATGGATGCCTTGGAAGCAAATGCTACATGGGAATTGGTACCTTTGCTTAAAGGTAAGAATGCAATTGGCTGTAAGTGGGTTTATAAGGTGAAGCACAATGCAGATGGTTCTGTGAACAGATACAAGGCAAGATTAGTAGTCAAGGGGTATGCACAAAAATATGGCATTGATTATGAAGAAACATTCAGTCCGGTTGCAAGGATGGCAACTATAAGAGCAGTCATTGCTATGGCTGCATCAAAGGAATGGTCTTTACATCAGATGGATGTAAAGAATGCCTTCTTGCATGGTGATTTGCAAGAAGAGGTATATATGGAGCAGCCACCAGGTTATGTGCATGCTGTTCATCCTGAGTTTGTTTGCAGGTTGAAGAAAGCATTGTATGGCTTGAAGCAAGCACCTAGAGGATGGTCTGACAAGATATGACAGTATCTTGTCACTATTGGCTTTCAGATTTCCAAGGCAGATTTCTCACTTTATGTGAGAAAAACAGAGAAAGGTATTATGCTACTTATCATTTACGTTGATGATTTGATTATGATAGGTGGTAGTGATGAAGATATCCTTCATGTGAAAATGCTATTGAAGCAAAAATTTGAGATGAAGGATTTGGGAGAGCTGCGTTATTTCTTGGGCATTGAGGTGATTGGATCACCAAGTGGGATACAACTCTTGCAGAGGCAGTATGGATTGGACATGCTGTCCAAATATGGGATGACAGGCTGTAGGCCTATTTCAGTTCCTTTGGGCAGAATGTGAAGTTGAGCGCAGATGTAGGTGAGCTTTTGGAAGATCCTACTATGTACAGACGCATAGTAGGAAGTTTGATTTATATGACTATTACCAGGCCAGATTTGAGCTATACTGTTGGATTGGTAAGTCAGTTTATGCAGGCTCCAAGGAAACCGCATTTGGATGCGGCTAGATACATACTCAGGTATGTGAAGTCCACATTGCAGTATGGACTACTTTATGAGACTGAGGTTCAGATACAATTGTATGGATACACTGATGCTGATTGGGCTAGTAGTATTTCTGATAGACGATCTACCAGTGGATATGTGTTCTCTTTTGGGAGTGCTGCAGTCACTTGGAGCAGTAAGAAACAGCCTACAATTGCCTTGTCGAGCACAGAGGCTGAGTACAGGGGTGCAGCAATGGCTGCATGTGAGGTAGCTTGGTTACATAAGCTACTTTATGATATGCATTAGCCTACAGATGGGCCAGTTGTCATTTATTGTGACAGCATGAGTAGTATACACTTGGCAAATAACCCAGTCTATCATGCTAGAACAAAGCACATTGAGGTGCATTATTACTATGTGCGAGAGAGAGTTTTACTAGGTCTTATTGATCTAGTTTATGTCAGCAGAGATGATCAGCTAGCTGACATATTCACGAAGGCATTGGGTGCAGAGAAGCTGCACAAGTTCAGAGACCTGCTTGGTGTGCAGGAATTGGGATTGATCTTGAGGGGGAGTGTTGAGATATCGAGCTCCACTCATGATATGCCAGGGTGACCATTGTGCATTTATGTCACTGACTTGTCAGTTGTGCAGATGCGGTTGGTACACCGCCCATGAATAATAGCTAGATGACAGCTATCCTTATCTACTCTAGTTCGGGCTCAGTTAGTATGCCACCTTAGTTAGTTGAGTTTGGTTTGAGACCCATATATAGGGTTCTTCTATTTCTTTGTATGAGAGTTCTTTTTGGCTTACACAACTAAGAAGAGGAAAACTGTTTTTAGCCTTCACCTTTGTGTGTATTCCCCCATTGTGCAAGCAAGAAAGCTACAAGTGAGACTCCTTCCTTCTCTCCCACAATCTTGACAGGATCAACATCAACTTTATTCTTCCCACTCCTTCCACTTTATTGGAGATTTTGCCTCTCTCTTTCTGAACTGAGTATCCAACAAATATTCAACTAAGTTACCATCAAGATTTATCCATCACATCAGCAAGGAGGGGACTCAAGAAACGGGTTCATCAAACATCAAAAGTTTAAATTTGCTAGTATCTCCTAATACTTACATAGTGCTTTTTGGCACTAGTATGCCTTGTGTCTTTTGACACATTAAGTTTCAATTGTGTTGCTAGTCAAAAAATTAGAGATTTGGAGTTGATTTTCAATGACAAACATGAAGATTCTATTCATAAAGAGAAGTGCAATAATTTTTACTCACTTGTACCACATAGAAGATACACTTGCTCTACTTGCAGGTAAATATGGAGTTGTGAGCATTCAAGTCCCATCCATGTTTCCATTTAACTTGAAGACATGCCTGCTATTTTGGAGATAGTGCAATAGTTTGAAGTCATTTTCGCTACCTCAAAGATGATGATACCTTTGCTTGAGGGGGACATGAACATGAAGACTAATGCAACTAATGCAAGCAAAGTCAGTAAAGAAGAAGACTAGGAGAACCTAGAAGAAGAGGACCAAAATATTAAAGCGGTGGACATTGAAGCTGCAAGAAAAGTGAAGAACAAGTACAAGATCAAGCTGGAATACATCAACAAGAAGACTTGCAATGAATTGAATATATATATCACAAGAAATGCTGAAAACTGCAAGGGCCTGACAGTCGTTGACCCAAATTTTTACTAGACTTTTTCCAGCCTTGTAATGCCTAGCCCAAATGCCTTTATCATAAGCTTGTAAACTCCTCATGTAGCCATGTACTACAGCCCTATGCACTTTGTGAGGCCCCTGTTACAGCCTTTGGATGACCACCATGTTTGTGGTACCCACACTTAGCCTTTTTTGCGATAGCCTCTGGTGTTTTTCCATGTCTATGGTGTGCCCACACTTTGCAGGTGTTGCATTCACTAAAGCCTCTACATACTTTGTACTTTTTGGTTGTCATTGAGGAAAGATGTTGAGATTTACAATCACACCCATTGTGGCATCTTTATATGAGACAGTTTAGGCTAAAGACATGTAGGCTGTAGGAATCCCATATGCATAGAGAGGAAGACTCGCACCTACCCAACTCTATATAACATTGTACTTGGATGTCACTTTCATATATGATGAATGCAATATCATGATGATTTACCATTTCAGTTAGTGTCTTGGTCATTGCCAGTCTCATACTTGGATATCTTATATGGTTGGAAAAGGCAATGTGGTGGTAGATGCCTTATCAAGAATTTGGGCATGCTCTATCTCTACAATTTCAATTGTGCATAAGGATTGGATCCATGACATTCAAGAAGAGTATTTGCTTGATGAGCAAGCATCAAAGATGATGAAGGAATTTTAGTAAGGCAAAGGAGAAGAGTATCCCAATTTCAAATGGCACAATGGTCTTTTATGGTATCATGGTAGAGTCTACTTGACACCACAAACTTCTTTCAAAGACCGTATCTTACATGAGATGCACTCTTCACCCTTAGCGGGACACCATAGATTGTTCAAAACATTTGACAATATCCATAAGAGTTTGTTTCTATTGGAAGGGAATTCGGAGGAATGTCAAGGATTATGTTATGCAATGTCTTCTGTGTCAACAAAATAAGGACTCATCTCTTCTACCCGGCGGCTTACTTCAACCACTCCCTATTCCTCAAGGCAAGTGAACTGATATTACGATGGATTTTATTGTGGGATTACCTACAACAAAGCATGGGTAGAATAGCATTTATGTGGTGGTAGATCAATTGACTAAACCAGCTCTACCAAGGCTCAATTTACAGCAAAGCAAGTGGTTGAACAATTTATGGAATGTATTTTTAAACTTCATGGTATGCCATTGAAGATTGTATTCGTCATGATACTAAGTTCATGGGAAGTTTTTGGAGGAGTTTATTCGCTTCTATGGAAATAATTTTGAATCCTAGCATGGCATATCATCCCCAAACTGATGACCAAATGGAGCATGGAAGTCTGCCTTCAACATTTTTTCCATGATACTCATGCTTCGTGGGATCATTGGCTATATCTTGCTGAATTTTGTTATAATAACACTCATCATATGAGCATTGGCATGTCACCATTTGAAGCTCTTTATGGATATAAAGTGCAAATACCTTTAGCTCTCTTTCACGAAGATGTGAATCCACAAGCCAAGGCTAAAGTTGAGAAAATGGAAACTCTTTTACATCAATGCAAAGACAAAATTAGAAAGGCATAAGATGTTATGAAGGATTATGATGATGAAAAGAGGAGGCCTTTGGAGTTTGAAGAAGGAGATTGGATATTTCTCAAAGTGCCTAAATCTAGGTATGCTTCTCTCAAAGGCGGTCATAATAAGTTGGCTCATCGTTACTATGCGCCTTATCAAATCCTTAAATGGTTTAGCAAGCTTGCATACAAACTTGATTATCCTTCTTCAACAAGGATTCATTCTACCTTCCATGTTTCCCTTCTTAAAAAATATGTGGGTCTAGCCATATAGGTTTTAGAGGAGTTACCTCCCATAGATAAAGATGGTCTCATCATTTATGAGCCTGAAAAGATTATTGGCAAAAGAGAAAATGTTTTAAGGAACCGTTCACTGTTGGAACACCTTATTAATGGTAAGGTTTGCCCATGGAGGAGTTTACTTGAAAACCATCATCATACCTTGATTATTTTCCATGGCTTTTGCAAGAAATAGAGTAAAATCTGAACATGACAGCTTGCTGTATTAAAATTCTATCATAAAAATATTTGCTCTACTATCATCAAAATTGATTTTTATGGCATGGTTGGATACTAGGGATTGTCCTCTATATTTCTATAGCTCATACATGGTTATTGGAGATTTCTTCTTCAAGTTATGGCCATTCTTGTGCAGCAGCTTGTTTTGGATAGTTTTCAACAATATACTTAGATATTATACTTGTACTTCATTAGCATATGAGAGCTTCTTCAACTTGGAGTTTCATTTCAACATGGATCCATTACTTACAAAGCTATTCTTGTAATCTTTCCTTCTAAATTGTCCCAATTTGAGCTTTGAGGAAAAAGCTCTTTTAGGTCAGGATGGCTTGTAATAAAGCATAAATACCTTAGTCTAGGGTAGGCTAGGGTTAAGTATAAAAGATGGAGATATAACATGTGAATTATATTTTTTCCATTTTACAACATTACATGTTTGAGGTCTCAACCTCCCACCATCTAAGAGGGTGAATACTCTTGGCCACCGTTGCTTGGGGTGCATACCATGCTATAGCCACTCATCATTTGATTCTTAGCCAACATTGGTAATATCATTTCATGTCTAGCCACCTTGGCTATGGTTTCTTAGCATTTTATGTCTATTTCTTGTATTTTCAGTTTAATGGCTTCCTATGGGAATTAGCTTCTTTACACTCATTCACTAGGTCACTTTGTGACTGGGATTCTCTTAAAGAGACTCTGCATGTGGGTGACGTAGTCTTAGATATCCTATTTGTCCTTTTGACTGACATTCATTAATCAAACAATAAGGTCATCTAAGTACCATACCTCAGAGAATCTCTTGATGAAGAGACTCTTGAGATTGTTGAAATTATTCCATTTGCCATTGTCTAGACTAGTGTACCATGCCCGTCCTTTATCTCCTAGGCAAAGTTTGAAAGCTTGTGTGTGCTGAGGAAGGTCCGTGAGACCGTTAGCCTCGCATAATTTCTCAACAGCTCCAAAAGCTATACAGGTCATTGTCGAGTTGATATTTATCAAGTTGCTTAGCAACACAGGTATCTTGGTCTGGCACCTAGAGTTTGGGGTGATTCCTAGTCCTATTAGCAACGTAGTTGCTAGGGCTTCTCCACAGCCGTATTATCTATGAGTCCTTTCGTGAGAAGCTCACTCAATGTGAGGTTGACTTCAAGCGCTCTTTCCCTCTCAGTGTGTTGGGTCTTGTCGTGTTTCTATTGGGAAGTGATAAAACTTACTGGACCTCTCACATTTCTATCTCGTATCTCAACCTTATGTCAAGATTGTGGGAGAGAAGGAAGGAGTCTCGCTTGAAGCTTTCTTGCTTGCACAATGGGGGAAGACACACAAGGGTGGAGGCTGAAAATAGTTTTCCTCTTCTTAGTTGTGTAAGCCAAAAGAACTCAAGTACAAAGAAATAGAAGAACCCTATATATGGGTCTCAAACCAAACTCAACTAACTAAGGTGGCATACTAACTGAGCCACGAACTAGAGTAGATAAGGATAGCTATCATGTAGCTATTATTCATGGGCGGTGAACCAACCGCGTCTGCAACTGACAAGTCGGTGACATAAATACACAACGGTCACCCTGGCGTATCATGAGTGGAGCTCGATATCTCAACACTCCCCCTCGAGCTCAATCCCAATTCCTGCACACCAAGCAGGTCTCTGAACTTGCGCAGCTTCTCTGCGCCCAATGCCTTTGTGAATATGTCAGCTACCTGATCCTCTGTGCTGACATAAACTAGATCAATAAGACCTAGTAAAACCCTCTCTCGCACATAGTGATAATGCACCTCAATGTGCTTTGTTCTAGCATGATAGACTGGGTTATTTGCCAAGTGTATACTACTCATGTTGTCACAAAAAATGACAACTGGTCCATCTGTAGATTGATGCATATCATAAAGTAGCGTATGCAACCAAACTACCTCACATGCAGCCATTGCTGCAGCCCTGTACTCAGCCTCTGTGCTCGACAAGGCAACTGTAGGCTGTTTCTTGCTGCTCCAAGTGACTGCAGCACTCCCAAAAGAGAACACATATCCACTAGTAGATCGTCTATCAGAAATACTACCAGCCCAATCAGCATCAGTGTATCCATGCAACTGTATCTGAACCCCAGTCTCATAAAATAGTCCATACTGCAATGTGGACTTCACATACCTGAGTATGCGTCTAGCCGCATCCAAATGTGGTTTCCTTGGAGCCTGCATAAACTGACTTACCAATCCAACAGCATAGCTCAAATCTGGCCTGGTAATAGTCATATAAATCAAACTTCCTACTATGCGTCTGTACATAGTAGGGTCTTCTAGAAGCTCACCTGCATCTGTGCTCAGCTTCACATTTTGCTCCAAAGGAACTGAAATAGGCTTACAGCCTGTCATCCCATATTTGGACAGCATGTCCAATCCATACTACCTCTGCAAGAGCTGTATGCCACTTGGTGATCTAATCACCTCAATGCCCAAGAAATAACGCAGCTCTCCTAAATCCTTCATCTCAAACTTCTACTTCAATAGCATTTTCACATGAAGGATATCTTCATCACTGTCACCTGTCATAATCAAATCATCAACATAAATGACAAGTAGCATAATACATTTCTCTGTTTTTCTCACATAAAGTGAGAAATCTGCCTTGGAAATCTGAAAGCCAATAGTGACAAGATACTGTCCTATCTTGTCAGACCATGCTCTAGGTGCTTGCTTCAAGCCATACAAGGCTTTCTTCAACCTACAAACAAACTCACGATGAACATCATGCACATAACCTGGTGGCTGCTCCATATAGACCTCTTCTTGCAAATCACCATGCAAGAAGGCATTCTTTACATCCATCTGATGTAAAGACCATCCCTTTGATGCAGCCATAGCAATGACTGCTCTTACAGTTGCCATCCTTGCAACTGGACTGAATGTTTCTTCATAGTCAATGCCATATGTTTGTGCATACCCCTTGACTACTAATCTTGCCTTGTATCTGTTCACAGAACCATCTGCATTGTGCTTCACCTTATAAACCCACTTACAGCCAATTGCATTCTTACCTTTAGGCAAAGGTACTAACTCCCATGTAGCATTTGCTTCCAAGGCATCCATTTCTTCATCCATGGCTTTCTCCCATTTTTCTTTTCCCATGGCTTGCTCAAAAGATGTGGGTTCTGGTTCCTGTATCACTTTGACCATATATGCATAGTGAATGGCTGTAAATCCATCATATTTCAGCCTATCCACAGGATACCTAGCTTTCGTAGACCTGCGCAAAGTAGGTTCACTCCCAGGTGCTCTCAAAACATCCCTGGTCTTCCTTACTCCAGGTGTAACAATAGAAGGAATACCCAACTCATCATCAATGCTCTGTTCTGAGCCACTGGATTCACCATCCACATAAGAGTGACCTGCATTCACATCAACCATGGACTGATCAACCTTCTCTTTTCCTTTTCGTGATACCTGCATACCACTATCTGCATTACTTTGAGAAGATTCTCCTGATCTCAATCTGCCTGTCCATGGTGAAGAATGTGAACCACTACTAGAGGACGCTCCAGGTCCACTAATATTTTGTGACTGCTGCTGTGAATTTTGTGCAGCATTACCATTTTGTGCATCTACATCATCAATCACATTTACTGGTTTATACCAGCTACTCATCTCATCAAAAACATCTCTGCTCACTGTAAACTTACGAGTAGAAGGGTTATAGCATCTATACCCTTTCTGCTCTACAGAGAGTAACCAATAAAGATGCACTTCTCAGCTTTTGGATCCAACTTGGATCTCAACTCATCTGGCACATGAACATAGGCAATGCAACCAAAAATCTTCAAATGCGAAATATCTGGTTTCCTACCAGTATACCTCTCCTCTGGAGTCATGCCATGTATTGCTGCAGTGGGAGTCCTGTTCATTATGTAGACTGCTGTAGCAACTGCTTCAGCCCAGTAAAAATCTGGCAAGTCTTTTTCATTGAGCATGGCACGAGATACCTCTCCAATATGCCTGTTTTTCATTTCTGCAATTCCATTTTGTTGTGGGGCATGACTGCATGAATATTGCTGCTTTATGCCATGCTCCTACAGGAACCTTGCAAACTCATTTGACAGGTACTCTCCCCCTCCATCTGACCTTAGGCATTTTATTTGCAAGCTTGTTTCTTTTTCAACCATAGCTTTAAGAGTTTTGAAATGCCCAAAAACTTCACTTTTCTTTTTCATAAAATACACCCAAACTTTTTTGCTATAGTCATCAATAAAAGTGACAAAATAATGACAGCCTCCAAGAGATGCAGCTTTAGTAGTCCACACATCAGAGTGGATTAATTCTAATGGCTTTTTACTCTCTTGAACATGTCTAGGAAATGGTTTCCTTGCTTGTTTTCCAAACTGATAGGCTTCACATACCTTATGCATTTCTGCAACCTTGAATTTAGGCAATCCTGCAATGATATTTTGGGCCTGCATTGATTTAAGTCGATGTACATTAACATGACCAATGCGTTTATGCCAGATATCAATATCTATAACTACACCAGTCCCATGTGCAAACATTGCTGCACTCAATTCAAGCATGTCTGCATCCAATGTAAACATTCTGCCCTTCTTCTTTTCTTTTGCTATCAAGCGACCTTTATTTTTCATATCCTCAACAAAGCATCCATGAGGATCAAATCTGACCTGCAAGCCCTGCTCAACCATTTTACCAACAGAAACCAGATTCTTGGTGATATTCGGGACATGAAATACATCTGACAGGTATTTCTTTTTCCCATCCTGCATAGACAAGGGAATTTTTTCAATCTGCACAATAGGATGTGCAGTATCATCACCAGTCTCCACAAATCCTGGTTTTTCCATTTTCCTTGCATCCTCCATCCATTCTGCATGACCTGTCATGTGGTTTGATGCACCTGAGTCAACATACCATACATCGTTGCTTTCTTCTGCACTTGTCACAGAATTGTTCATGTGCTGCACCATAAACAGATGCTCATTTCTGTCATCACCCTGTCTACTAGAGGATGCATAATTTCCTTGCTGCAGTTTTCCATTCATTCATCGTTGCTTTCTTCTGCACTTGTCACAGAATTGTTCATGTGCTGCACCATAAACAGATGCTCATTTCTGTCATCACCCTGTCTACTAGAGGATGCATAATTTCCTTGCTGCAGTTTTCCATTCATGATGTCATTCTGCTTTTTATAGCAGTCTTTAGCCATATGACCCATTTTACCACAATAGTAGCATTCAACATTACTGTTTGCATTTTGGCCTCTTTGCCATCCACCACGACCTCTTTGGCTCCCCGTGCCTCTAGAGTTACCACGTCCTCCTCCATAGGACTGGTTTTCTTGAGTTTGCTGCATATTCTGATTTCTGCCACGGCCTGCAAATCGGCCTCCTCTACCTCTGCCTCTACCTCTTCCAGCATTTGAGTAGAAGACAGCTTCTTTTGAAGTTCCTCCTGAAGAAGATGCACCACCATTTCTCTGTTCCTCAGAAATTAGAAGAGCAATCAACTCCTCAAAATCAGGAAATCTTTCACGAACTGAAATGGATGTCCGAAACTGTGCATAATCCTTTCCTAGACCATTCAAGGTCACAGAAACTAAATCATCATCTTCCACTGGTGACCCAATGGAAGCAAGTGCATCTGCAATCTTCTTCACCTTCATGTGGTAGTCGTTGATGCTCATATTTTCTCTTTGCACATTGTGCAACTCTTGCTTGAGCTGCATTTTCCTGGCTTGCGTATTTGTGCTATACATTTTTGACAAAGTATCCTATGCCTCCTTTGGCGTACTTGCATCCTGAATATGCACAATCATAGAGTCTGAAATGCTGATAGACAGCCAATACATAACTTTCCTGGCTCTCTCATGCCATGCTTTAAATGCCTGCATTTGCTGTTGATTGGGAACATCAGGAAGAACTGGTTCTTCTTCATTTCCTGCAACAAATTTCCAATATCCTTTTCCCATAAGGAAATTCGTCATTCTAAACTTCCATGCTTGGAAGTTGTTCTTGTCAAGCTTTTCAGTGACAATCTGTGAAAGAGAATCAGATGCCATTACAGAAGACTGCAAAAAATTCTGTCACTGCAAAAACCACAGCTTCACCCTCACAAGGGAAAATCTGCAAAACTGACGAAAGTGGTATTTGACCACACAGTCACTTCCTAGTGACGATTTTGCATCAACAGGCAACAGGGATGATTCTGTAACTCCCAATGTCTCTGCGCACAAGCATACAATGCAATTTTTACAGTAACTATTCACCGACCTATAGAACAGTGGCTGCACAGTATAAAACTGGGCCTTTTCCTGAGTGCGTGCAGAAAACTTCCGCCTCCAAAACAGGCCCCGAAATGGCCTCAAATGAAAAAAACAAGATCACCGAGGGCTAAAGCCCTTGCGCGCAGCATATACTGCCCTTTTGCTTCATCGCGAAGGGCGTCTCAACCTGAGACAATGCACTCCTGCACTTTCCAGCTGTGCTACTTGCAGAGATCTGCTCCCGAAACAGAAAATGAAAGCAACACTGCTTCTCTTACCAGAACTCCGCGAGCTTGGCTTGCTTTCTTGAGCTCCTTACCACGAACAAGGCTCTGATACCATGTCAAGATTGTGGGAGAGAAGGAAGGAGTCTCGCTTGAAGCTTTCTTGCTTGCACAATGGGGAAAGACACACAAGGGTGGAGGCTGAAAACAGTTTTCCTCTTCTTAGTTGTGTAAGCCAAAAGAACTCAAGTACAAAGAAATAGAAGAACCCTATATATGGGTCTCAAACCAAACTCAACTAACTAAGGTGGCATACTAACTGAGCCACGAACTAGAGTAGATAAGGATAGCTATCATGTAGCTATTATTCATGGGCGGTGAACCAACCGCGTCTGCAACTGACAAGTCGGTGACATAAATACACAACGGTCACCCTGGCGTATCATGAGTGGAGCTCGATATCTCAACATCTTAGAGCTCGCTACTCTTGATTATAGGTGGCTATGCCTTGCAATGCTTTCTTTGCCAGTTTGCACTCTTCCTCAAGGTTTGTTATGATGTCCTTAGCTGGTCTACCATGGTGCTCCGTTTTGGTCTACAAATCGTACCGATTTATCATTTTCTAGATGTCAACTGGGAGGTCTTCCAAGCTGAGCTCACTGTTTTTGGGATTGGTGCTGGATCCTAACATTTCATTGATCTCTTTGGCTACTAGAGTGTCGATCAAGTTGATCGACTTGGGTAAGATTGAGTCCCTAATCATGTCAACTCCTTTTTCTCTCCAAGTGGCTTGCTCTGGTGGGGATTAGTATCCTTGGTCGCACATTCAAGATCTGAGAGTCTTCTCCTAGTAGTGGGTCCATTCAGATTTTCTTATCTTGTGTGTGAAATCCTTGTTATTTTAGACAGTTCTCAATTTTAAGTATACTTAGGTGCTCCTGGGGTGCTTTCTTTCATGCATGGTGCAAAATCAGGCTTTCACCTTTCTAGGTGCACTTCAAGTGATTAGTCATGCAGTTGCTAGTGTGTGATTATGATGAAAACATTTAGGTGCAACACACACTTTTCTAGTCTGCTCTTGTAGGCGGCATTCGCTCTAACACGTTCATTTGGGTCCTTTAAGGAACTTCTAATGGTTGGTCTGAGGGGTTGTGTTTGCAGTCACTTCCTAGGCTGCTAAGTCACAATTTTTGGAGTGTGGAGGCTCTATGAGCCTTTCAATGTGTCTGAGGCCTACCAACTCCAAGTTGGGCTCTATCATCTAGTCTAGGGTATGCTAGTTTTGTCAGGTCTCAAGTTCTATTTTTAGTGTTTGAGTATTTGTCATCCGATTCCCAAAGTTGGACTCTTTGATTCTGGCTCTGTTCGAGTGGTCAAGTCAAACTATTTGAGTTCGAGTGCCTGATTTCGGGCATCTGAGTGTTTTGGGTTTGAGTTGAATTGAGTCGGATGGTTTGATTGGCAAGCCTGAGTAGTAGGATAGTCAAAATAGGGTGGTTCAAGTCTAGAGACTCGGATGAACACGGTGTATCTAAGAGGAAAAGTGGTTCAAGTGTCCGAGTCACCAGACTCGAACGAGGAAAGGGTGTCTCAATGGACAAAAATTGGATGGTATGATTAGGGAAATCAGACCTTGTGGTGTGCGTTTAGTTATGATGGTGAGTTACATAATGACAAAAAAGCTTAAAAAATCCTACACATGCCTAGCTAATGATTAGAACCAGGGTCCTAACAGTAATAAAAAAGCATCAAACAACATCCAAAAGATACATTGAGGGCCAAAACACATTAGGACGAAGATCACAAAGCAAAATCTCCCCTCTTTGTTTGTAGCTCTCTCTCTCTCTCTCTATCTCTCAAGCTCTCTCTCTCACTCTCAAATGAGCAAATGAGCTCTCCCACTTGGTTGTGGCCTACTGAAGCCCTTCTCTATTCAGTTCTAATCTTGCCCCTTTCTTCCTTTCGATGCATTGCCACAGTAAGGCTCTTTTTCTTTCACTGTTTCCCTGTTTGGCCTGTTTACAACAACATAAACCCTAGCGTGTATAACCTTCTTTTTCTTGTTTTTAATTTATCCTAATGCATTCAAATCACAACCAAATGCCTACACTAATCCCACATACTCATCTAGATCCAAAAAAGGTAAAAAAAAAATCTAAATAGATCAAATACCTCTTTAAATTCCTTATGTACCTACCTATCTACCTCAAGCACCAGTTCGGTGAAAACCCTACTTTAATGCTCGATTCGAAGTGCGCAAGCACTCAAAGCTTGGATCCGTTGGTCTTAGCAAAACAAAACCAAAATGTGAGAGCTCATTCTTCACCACCAAGACCTATAGACCGCTTATTTTTTTAAGCGTTTCAAGCCAAGTGCAATGGCTACCTCTCACATAGCCATACATGCTCTCACACCTACGAGTGTAATGAGCTTACCTCCATGCTCGATTGAGTTCCTCCTCCCTCAAGCACTCTGGTAGCTCCACGATCCAAGTGCAAGCTTCAAGCTAGTTCGATCCTCAAGCTCCAAGCTGCATGTTCCATTGCCGCGCATGTGAGATAAGAGAAGAGAATAGAAGAGAATAAGAGAGGTGAAGATTGAGGGTTTCTCCACACGGTCCCTCACCCCCACACTCTCACATGTCCTCTCTCAAGCACAAGCATAAGCAAGCAAGGGCAAGAAGAAGAAGAAGAAGAAGAAGAAGAAGAAGAAGAAGAAGAAGAAGAAGAAGAAGAAGAAGAAGAAGAAGAAGAAGAAGAAGAAGAAGAAGAAGAGGAGATCTAGTTTTGGCCACACACAAGAATGAGATTCTTCATTCACTTTTTGGCTTATATACGTGCCTTGATCCCTTTTGGGTACCCACCCCCTTTTTACATGATCGACCATTTTAGTCTGGGTCCTCTTTTCATATTTCCTTCCATTTACATTGTGTTTTGCCCATGCCCGTCTACTCTTTACGAATTGCACAAGAGGGAGCATGGCACTCTTTTACAAATATTTAGGGGTGCCTTTGCATTTTAAAATGCACCTCTTCCATTTTTGCACTCACCTTGGGTTTTTAAGGTGTCTTTGTGCTTATGGCCTTTTCCCTTCTTGTTTCTACTGTCAGGCCACCCTTTTCCATTTTGCCCCATATTTTGAAATTTTCTTTTTCTTTCCTTTTTTTTTTCTTTTGTTGCCTTTCTTGCACTGGGGTTACTGGGGTTAACACAACTCCTACTCTTTCAAGACAAATATGGATCACACAATCATACCCAATGCTAGACATTGCAAATTCTTGTCAAGCATAGAGAACCTAATGTCTTGAATGGGAAAGGTAGGGCCTTGGTGAAGTTTCTAAACCATAAAATTATCAAGGCATTAAGAAGATAAGTCAAAGTTGAAGGCATCCACAATTACCAAGCTTTTTAATGGGGCATTTCATTTGAGTAGGTAGAGGTTGTTTGAGGATGAAAGAGAGGTCTATATCTTCATAGTGTTGCAAATCAGAGTTGGAGGCTTGAGAGAGTGTGCACAAGAGGGAGGGAGAGATCTCAAGTACAAGACAATATCTTGTTTAGTTAGTTGCTCAAAGTATAACTAGTACACTCTCCTCTACTTGAGTATGTACTTTAGGCTGTTTATATAGCCATTGGAGGAGTTAGGGTTAGGGCTTCCCCTGTCCTCCAGCCAATTTACACCTAGCTACCCTTATCCTCTCTATTGTAGGGAGAGTTCCTATGCTTATCTTTCAAGACATAGCACAATGATCCTCATCATTTCTTGTAGCCTTTCTGCTATCATTCCTCATTACATTACTGAAAACCTAAGTTGTACATGCTCTCTTGGATCCAAATTACAAAAATTTCTTGATATTTTTCCATCTAGCACTTCTTGCTTTTCTCTGTAATGTTCATCACACGAGCTTCTACTATGAAGGCATTGCATACCTAGCTAGGTGCAGTAGGGGATAGGGGTTGCCAGCAGCCTTGCCAACAACCCTTGCCCCCAATTGCATCTAGCTAGATATGTGGTTTATCCCTCTTAGAAGCTCATGATGTCATTTCAATTCATAACATGGGAATTTGTCTAAAATTTCTAATGCATTTTCTTGTATTTGTCATGTTAAAGACATTTTTCTCAATGGCCAACAATAGCAAAGTGAGCGTTGTCACCTCACTATTGTGTCTGCTTGTTTTGGGCAGTTCCACACATCTACACATCCCACCATTCAATCTATTAGCATCACCAGTCCATCTTCGGTGTTGCAAAAACAACACGTGGCACTACCTCTTTTCTTTTACTTGAAGGAATCCATCACCTTTTCATCATGTGCCCATGCTTAGCAGTGTTTTCAATGGCTGTTAAGGCATTTGTGTAGGTTGTGAGAGAAGCTAGGTAGTGTATGTCATCTTGGTAAGCTATCATTCCTGTGATCATATGGCATTATGCATTGAGGAAAGCACAAGGGAAGATAGGGGAGCTCGTGACGTACCACAAGAGATTAATTTTTACAATAATCTAGTCTATAGTGGAACTTTAGATCACGTTTTGCCTTGATCCTACTAAAATGCTATTTATTTCTCGTAGGAATTTTTAACAAAATTGCTCAAAAATGTGAACTCATGTCACTTGAGGATGCTCGAGTCAAAATGATTGAGGTCATTTGTGTATGGTAGATGAGACTTTTCCACAGCCCATCCACAAGCTAATTACATCTCATAATCCATTTGGGGGATAAGATGGTTATATGTGGCCTAGTGTATGCTTGATGGATGTTCATTCATGAGCACTTCATAACAACCTTAAAACAATTTTGCGAGGCAAAATATAAGGCTAGTGTTGGTGGTAAAGGCGCCTCTGCCTAGCCGCCTGTGTATTACGACACTGATAGTACTTGCCATTGCACAGTGCAGGTGGTGAGCAGCTATCACCCTCACTTTATTCTTTATTCTTTTAGTGACATTTTGAATAAAGGAAGGCCCAATCACACATTGTGACTGTTGGAGTTTCCATTTGTGTGTCTCTCTCTTATTGCTCTTGCTCTTTGCCATAACTCACTTCCAAGCAAGCTTCAATCCTTCTCACCTTTCAAGTGGTATCAGAGCAAGGCTTCTCGACTTCTCAAGCTTGGTTCGTGGCATTCTCAGCTTCCATTCAAATACCTACAGCATTGGGTCTCCTTCTCGGTAGCTTCCATTCAACTGGTATCAGAGAGAGGCTTCTCGACTTCTCGAGATTGGTTCATGGCATTCTCACCTTTCAACTGGTATTAGAGTGAGGCTTATCGACTTCTCAAGCTTGGTTCATGGCATTCTCAGCTTCCATTCAAATACCTACAACATTGGGTCTCCTTCTCGACAGGCATAGCCAACCTTCTCGAGCTCCCGTCACTCCACAGCTTCCCGAGCACCTTCCGGCCTATTGAGGCACCCTCAAGGCATTGCTACAGATGTATTGAAGTGTTTTTTCAGTGCTTTTATTCAGTTCTCAGGTTGCAATCAATCATGGTAGCCAAACCATTGGAGCTTGTATCTTGCTCCCTCTTACATTTGGGCACTTGAGGCTTGTTGTGTGCCTCCTTGGGCACCCCCCGGAGCCTCTAACCACTACCATTGAGGCCATGTGGATGCACAGTAGTAGAAGAAGAGATCAAAAAATTTGTGCCATTTTTTGGCTGATCTGGATAGCATACTATAGTAGCTCACCTACTCCTCAGTGATGGCTATGTCATGCTTCTTCGGGCTTGGCAATGCACTTGGCAATGATCTCTAACATGCGATGAAGCCACTTTGATCATTGGCATCAGATTTGGGTCTAATGTATACATTCCCAGGACTGTTTACATCAGTCCCATAGTCATGTTATGCAGAAGTAACATTGACATCTAATGCTATGCTTGTTTGGGCACTTCTACTTAACCGATTTGGTACCTATTAATACCTGATTGTTTGGGGGATGCAAGGCACATGTTATGCCATCATTTTGGACTAATTTTATTGCTAAAAATACTTAGTTTTGAATATAAATCATTTCTGTACAACACTGGGCTGAAGCCTATTACCCCTCATGTTTGGTTATGCCTATTGGTTTTGGGCTATGTCTTTGGAATATGCAATGAAGTATTGAGCTTCCGGGTACGACATCGAGCTTGTCTTTGGTTCTCGATCTTTATTTGCACTTGAGATTGGATTTGAAATGCCTTTGATGCTCCGTCTTGGATGTACATATGGCATGTATGTTACCTATGTTTGACTGGTCTTGACATGCTTGGCCTATGCCACTACTACATGCTAGTTACATTGTTTGGAGCTGATTGCTACTAGTGCCTTATCTTGGCTTGCAACTGGCTTCCTAGAACTTACTTGGGATATTTCTTGGCTTGCCAAAGTTGGACATTGAGCAAGTGGTTTATGCTATTGAGCCTTGAGTCTTCTAAGACTGGGATCTTCTTCACTTGGATGTTGCATGGTTGATATGTCGTGGTCCCTATACATGTACTTGGGCTGATTTGGGCTTCGCACTCCCTGAGCATACACCTCTTTGTGTCAGGTCTTGCTAGTGTTGTGTACACTTTGCCCTATTACACAGGGGGTGTGTCGGCTTACTGACAGATTCATTTGACATGCTTGGGTGTTTGCTCAATGTCCATATGACTATCATATGCTGATTTATGCCTGCTTGATGCTGGTTATGCTTTGACAGTCCGTGGTTGACTTGGTGCATTGATTTTGCCTAAAATTTGCTATCATTGTACCTGGCTGTAATTTATTACAACGAGCAATTATGTATGGAATAATGTGGAATTTTCATGATGAATCATTTTGATTTTATGTACTTTTGATGGTACTTGGTGGGCAACATCATTAGATATTAGTTTGTGGTCATTTTACCTTGATTTTGGTGGTATTTTGGTTGTTTACAGTAGAAAACGACAAGCAATTTTTGAACTGTCTGCACTGTTTTGGACTGCATTATGGGTTCTTCTTCCATTGACAGTGCTATCTTCAGCATCATTAAGCTTGATGGTACGAATTATGCTAATTGAAAGAGCCAAGTTTGGAAAGTATTGGTGCAGAAATCACAAATAAAGCCATTAAGGATGCATGGCGAGCAGCCTGAAACTTGACTGATGACGAATGGGATGAGCTTTTTAAGTTATGCAAGGCCACCTTCATCTTGTCTCTCACTAAACAGGTGCATTACAATGTGGTTGAGGAAGCACAGAGTGCTTGGCAGCTTTGGGATAAAATTAAGAACCTCTATGACAAGAAAAGTCCAGCAAGTCAAATCTATTGACTAAAGCAGCTTATGGACCTATGCATAAAGGAGAATATGACAATTCTGCTCATTTAAGCCAGTTCTATGCTATTTTCAAGAACTTGACTTCATAAGGTATTACCTTTAATGATGAGGTTACTCCTTTGTTTTTGCTTGGGACTTTAAGTGAGTCATGGGATGTATTCCACACTGCCTTATGTGCTCCTGCTACTATTTTGAATTTGCATGATGTAGAGAGTGCTCTTCTATAGGAAGAGATCAACCATAAGAACTTGGATGCCTCTCATGTGTCGCATGCTTTGACTGTTAGAGGCAGAGATGGTAATGGCAAGAATGACTGTGGGAACGGCCATGGCAGAGACTCACAAAAGCCTAGGTCTAAGTTGCGTGGTAAGTCGCGTAGCAAGTCTCATGGGAGAAATGCTGGTGTGACATGTCATCATTGCGGCAAGAAGGGTCATATATGTCCACAGTGTCATGAGTTGCGCGATGAGAAGCTGAAAGAGAAGAGAAAAGACAAAGTACAAGAAAATTCCTATGATCTAATCATTATGCCTGTGAAGTCCAGTGTGAAAATCAAGGAGATAAATGTCATGCAGACTGATGACTCTGATGGGAAGTACTACTTGCAGCTAGTTCTTGTGATGCTACATCGTTGATCGATATTCACTCGATGTATGGGTAGTGCTGGCTTTTGGATTCTAGTGCTTCAGTTCATGTTACACCATGCCGTGAGTGGTTCCACTCCTACCGCACTGACTCTGGTTCAGTTTGCTTGGGTGATGATAGGTCACTTGCTATTGTTGGCATTGGAGATGTACGACTGGAGTTCTCTACTGGTAGTACTTTTCTGTTACAGGATGTATGTCATGTATGTTCACTTACATGCAATCTTATGTCTATAGGGCAGCTTGATGATGCTGGGTTTCATGTTTCATTTAGGTATTCTGCTTGGAAGATCACCCGTGTGGCGGACTTGTGCTTGCTAGAGGTGCCAAAGCTAGCAACCTCTATCCTCTTGTAGTTGATGGGTCCTCTATTGACCATGTTTTGTCATTGGGTTCCATCCCACATGTATCTCTTTGGCATGCCCGTTTGGGCCATATGTCCTTGAAGGGAATGAAAATGCTTTCTGGTTTGCAATACTTACCGTGCCTTGACTACGCATGTTTTGATTCATGTGAGGATTGTCTTTATGGCAGACAGACTAGGAATATGCATAAGAAGTCTAGTAGGACACGCATGAGTGAGCCCTTGACATTAGTACATTCAGATGTCTATCGGCCCATGCCCAATCAATGGTGCAAAGTATTTTGTGATGTTCATTGATGATTTTTCACATAAAGTGTGGGCTTACCCCATTAAGATTAAGTTCGAAGTGTTGGCTATGCTTTAGAGATGGCTTGCATTGGTTGAGAACCAAACTGGGCATAGACTGAAATGCCTTGAGACTAACAATGGGGGAGAATATATGTCACGCACTTTTGAGAAACTATGTGACGAGAGGGGTATTAAGTGACAGTTGACTGCCCCCTTATTTGCTAGCTTAGTCAACTCAATGATAGGATTAGTCAGCATTGATACCATTGTATCTAGAGTTTCTGCCCTAGATCATAAAAGTCTTAAGTGCCTAATCTTAATGCTCTTATATTGAGATCATGCACTTAAAACTTTTATGATCTGTGACTAAGGAAAACTTATTTCCAAGAAAGTAATGTCCCTATAATTTGAGAGCATGAATCACAGCTAGCAACTCCATGTCATGAGTAGCATAACTCTTTTCATGGACTTTCGATTTTCTCAAAGAGTAAGCTGCTACAAGATTACTTTCCTGCATAAAGCGTTGTCAACCAAACTATGTGAAATATTGGAAACTTAAAAATTTACAAAAAATAAGTCATGGGTCAAATGGAATATCGCATATCAGATATAATGTTGCCAAACCACTAAATATAGTAAAGATATCATGCACTGGCCCATATACAAGTGATCATTGATGTGTGCGTGATTGCACATTGAATTTATCCTCAACAAAACTGCTTTCAAAATTAGAAACTTGGAAATACACACAATGTAAATCATGGCAAAATAGAATATCAAATATCAAATTTGGCATTATGAAACCATGAAATACACGGTAGATAGTGCATTGCACCAAGTACAACTAGAGCTAGACAAAATTTAGGTCCATTTTGTAGGCCATTGCTATCAAATACTTGAAGGTCTACTAGAAATATAAACCAAAACTAAGCTCCTTACAATCTACAACCAAACCTGAGCTAAAAACATAGATTCAATTACAAGGTAGCTTCTAAAAGCATATTGTTGACATTAAGATTAAATGCATCCTTGTTGTTGCGGATCCTATGAACAAGAACCATATCTATGGGCTTAATAGTGATACGTCGGGCATGAATGGCTAAAAGTTAGCAATCACCCATTAGATCAATCAAGTAACTTTCAGCTGCTTCTTGGAGAGCAAGCAAGGCTTGGCTTGACCATCATCCCATATCCCTTGCCTGGTTCCTTGAAAATAACTTGTGATGATACGATAACTACAAATCTTGTAGTATTTCTCGCACCAACCTAGAGAATGGTGCCTTAGGAATAATCAAGTTGGCGCTCTTATGGAATTTCCTTATCTCATGTAGCGCAGTTGTGTCTAGTCTCCATCTTCACTTCTTATATGTTGGAGGACGTGTATTACCAGCTGGGGCAGTAGTGGGAGGTGGAGAAATTAGAGCATGTGGACCACCATTTCTAGACAACGGCAAACCATCATTATTGACCACACTATGGCCACCATTGTTGGACATAGTAGCACCACCATTATTAGTTGTAGTAGGGCCACCATTGTCAGTCCACCAAGGGACCTTTCTCACTTGCAGTACGTTCACTAGATTCAGAAGAGTATTGAGCTCTTGATCTTGTAGGTGTCTTCTTAATAGGAAGCTTGGAACATGCCATGGTTGTGATGATGAAGGATAGAAAGGTGGAGGGTAGAGTGAAAAGTAATGGGAAAAAATGAAAGGAGAGACTTGACTTAAGTACGGAACTTTTAAACTTATTGTGGTATAAATGAACTTTAAAATTATCATTTCATTTCATTTCTCCACCCCATCCTTGCTTCTCTCTATCTCTTACTACCCCCGTCATGCCCCTCTCTGTCTAGGCCAGTGAATGTTTCAAGGTTTGGAATTTTCATATCTTTGTCTTAGGATTTTCAAAATTGACTTTTTATAATTAGAAAACATAGTTCAAAATCGACTTTGAAAAACATAGTGACAAACCTTCAAAATTTTAATAAAAAATTGCAAGACATCTCATAGTTCGAAATCGACTTTGAAAAACATAGTGACAAACCTTCAAAATTTTAATCAAAATTTGCAAGACATCTCATATTAAAGATAGAAGTATTGATGTGTCATATCCTGGGTATCTATGCTCTCTCGTGAACTCTAAATGCATCAAAAGTATTATCTTTATCTAGGTCTCCATTTCTTGCCATCTCTCTCTTAGGTTGCCAACCATTTTGTGTGGTGTTGTCTAGCTGTGTTGTTTTCATATCTTGCTTTTCTCACTTCATACATTGCCCTACTTATAAATTCTGCTTGAGAGGTTTTGGACTTCTTTTATTTTTCCTCGTATCGTATCTCTAATCTCCTATACTACCATTGTAATAATTGCCTTATAGAATTGGAATCATTGATGCCAGCTACATGATTAGTTGCCTTTTGAAAAGCACAACAAGCTTGCCAATGAGATCGTCATTCCATGCCTTGAGTTGACCATACTACCAAACTTCCTTGATCTGCAAAGTATGGAACACGTGCTTTAAGTATATGCTACACAAGAAGAGAGATTAGAAACATAAACTAATTCAAAATGATGATATTTTTTTGTAATGGTGACAATACTGACCATGTAGTGTGTTATACTATTTGTAGTCCATGTATCCACCATGGACTTATGAAATGCAACAACTTTCTCTTTAAATGATTTGGTATCACCATTCCTAAACCTCAACTTTTGTAAGAGAGCTGCTAATCTATCTAGGTGTATCCACACTTTTGCCTTTGCAATCTTCGTTCATCCCCCCCGTTGCTCCAATATAGAATAGCAAGGTGCAACTTTTTCCATGCTTCATACTTCTCTAGTTGTTTTACAAGTATATTGCCTTCCTCATCTCGAGGTGGAGATATAAACTTCTTAGACTTGGGTCTGCAAAAGCATGGTTTACAAGGGATATTTCCACTCTTTCTCGATTTTTTCTCATCCTTTTTTATTTCTAATTGGCCCTCGTGCAATCCTACTTCAGAGAGGACTTGTTCTACCTTCCTACATGTAGCATCAGCTTCTGACAAGCTGTATCTTGTATGCAAAGCATATATATTCATATATTAGTTTCTCAATTATTCTAACCAAACAATGCAATGTGCAAAAGTGAACCCTTGTTAGTGGTATTTCCAAAATAGGTTGCTAGTTTGGATCCACTCGAACTAGCATTCCATTTCTCATGACTTTTTGATTACTTGTTGGAGCATCTTGTTGTCTTGCCTTGGCAAGCCATTCTTTCTTTCCATCTTTCCCTTTCTTCCTAGTTTGCATGTAGTATATGCACATAAATTTTGCATTCATTGCATTTGATAAACCAAACATACACTTCAATGTTTTTAAATCATCTGCAAGATGCCATTCAACTTGATAGTCCCCAAACCCCTTGATATGTAAAATTGCACCATTATTTTGCTATTGAATAACACTGGGTATATTAGTGAGGTTAAAATTTTTTTTCAGCACTTCATAGTCCTCCTTTGGTACTTCAAATGCTACAAGCCACCATATTTCATTCTTTCACTGTACACTGAAGTATAAAGGATGGTTTTCATCGATGTTGGGATCTAATGCTTGATTCATAAGTGTTATACTCACACATTCATGTTTTTGTCCCTTAATAATCTCACTCTCATCAAGTTTGAGGACAATTGCCTCTACATTCTTCCATAGACATATTGTAGAACTTGACCATAGCAATCTAAACACCCTACATATATCCAATACAAAGTTGTTGGATGCATTCAATACAAATGTAACTTCTTTGAAACTATACTTCAATATATGTGTATTTTCTAGATGCCTTGGCTCACCAATTAGTTCTAAAAATTTCTCATTTAGTTATTTTCAAGCCTTCTTCACGTGAAATGTTCTTGGCAGAGGCATTACTCACTTAATTTTGAAGACTTGCTTAAATCCTGAATCCAATTGTTGATAGAGTATACTATATGACTCAGAACTCATTTCCACCTTACCACATAATCCCTGAGCATCTGTAGCAGTAAACAAGTTGCTCACATCCCTAAGATGTTCATTTACAACACCATCTACAATGTCCCTGAATTTACGATTTTCCAATGCATTTTTGACCATATCGTTGCTTAGGACTTTGGCAATGGTATCATTCTCTACATGAGGGAATATATTTCTCATTGTAGTAGATTGAGCATATATCAGTGTATGATATTGTCCACTTCCTTTGGTTAATTAGTGAATTTGTTTAACTAATCGGATGCGCCGACGTGCTTCTTTGGTTTTTTAAGTGGGCCCAATCTCCAAAGTTTTTGTGAGCTTTCTCTTTATGTTTTGATTCTTCTTCTCCAAATCCATAACTTTAGACTGTAACTCCATATTTTGCATGTGTGTAGCATGCATAGCATCTTCATCATTGACAGACATTGCTTGTTGTAGGCTCTGGTTCTCCCTATCCTTCTCAGCCAATAATCTATCGTTTTTCATCAAAGACTACATATTCCCTTGTAATATTGTCTGCATATTTGTCAAGGCCTGATGAACCCCTGCTAATCCTTGTGTGACAAGTCTGCATGTGTATCCATACAATTCTTCATTACCTTCACAAACGAACTTTACAAATGATGTAAGCCCTTCAAATTATGGTGGCCTTTAAGTGATTGGATCGGGTGGATAAATGCACCCATCAACCCAAACGTCCAAGTTTTTTTTCCTTGCATTTCTTTCTTGTTGCATCCGTATCTTATTGCATCATGCCTTTCTACAGTTCGTTTAAACATTGGTGCATACTCATCCTCTAATTGAAAGTGAATATCTCTCTTTCTCTTGGTACGTCCTGCACCTGCATCCTGTAAAGAAAAATATATGCCAATTTTGACTTGGATTAACATTCAAATCACAAAATTACACCCCTTTGATTCACTATATCTGTGTTCTTTTTTACCCAGTTGGATCTTGTCTCTTTCTCTTGATTTCAATCATGATAGACCCTAATTAGCCCCTAATCTGTCTGTAATCTTAGATTTTAATCTACCTCTAATCAACATCCAATCTTATCTTCTGTTCTATCCAAAATATTCTCTCTCTCTCTCTCTCTCTCTCTCTCTTCTTAAAGAAGAATCGATCAAAGATATTTAAGCACATTTATACAGAAGCTTGGCTAGTGGAGAATAATAACATTGTCTTATCTTCTACCCTAATTTACTCTTTGTCACTCTATCACTTATTTTCTTAGTTTATCTCACACAATCCTCTCTCTTCCCCCCTTCTTCCTCTCTCTCTCTCTCTCTCTCTCTCTCTCTCTCTATGAATTGACACTTAAGGATTAAACAACAACTATGAAGAATAATAACATCACAGAGATTTAAAAAATAAATATACCTCCAATAGAGATTAAAAAAATAAATATACCTCCATTATCACTTGATTGCTTGTAGTATAGAGTATTGAAGAGGAAGATACCTTATAACATAGTAGTGAAGAGGGAGATTGCTTGTAGCAGGGTAGAGATTGTTGTAGATAGAGATTATTTGATTTCAGCAAATGCTATCAAAACCACTCCTGAGATTACTTGTAGCAGGGTAGAGAGTGTTGTAGATAGTACTGAGTGTTGCTTAAAAAAGAATTCATATACAAGAAACCATATTCTAGAGGGAAGGAGAAGAGTATACAAAATTTCGGACAAAACTAGAGCTTTGAGAGGGAATGAAGAAATGCCCAGAAATAGGCATATACTTGTCCAAAAATGATAAAAATTTACAAGGAAATTCTTGAGTAAAAAAGGTGTCTCTAGGTGAAAAATAATATGAAAATATGATGTATGTGTCATTTTATATAATTTTTTAACTTTTTCCCTTTTAAGAAGCAAGAATGAGAATGATTCTAATATATTTTCATGTTGAAAAGTCATTTGGGCATTAAGGAGTCGTATATTAATGATTGGATCCATTTTTAGAGAAAATAGAATTGTATTTTTTTAGTTATAAGGATTTTGAGAAAAAGTGACCTTATCCTACAGTTTGAGAATAAAATAATAGGTAAAATCTATTGAAAATACAAATATGAGATTTGCTTGATTGTAAAAGATCTCTTATTCTAATATTATTTTGGAGTCTCTTATTAGAGAGAGAGAGGTGAGAGAAACCCCTTAAGGGGCAAAAAGGATAGTCCATATTTCTCCTAATGGAATAATTTCCATGGCTTCTTCAAGAGGATACTTCACTCATTGAGTAGTGAACATATTGTATTAAATTTCCGTGACAAAATTAATTGCTTTATCTTCATCAAAATTGGATTTTGATGGCATGGTTGGATACTATATATTGATGTCTATATTTCTATAGCTCATACATGGAAATTAGATACTTATAATTCAAGTTATGACCGAAATTGTACTCCAGTCTATTTGGGAAAATCTACAACAATTTCTTCAACATATATACTTCTCCTTCATTGGCTTATATGATCTTCTTTGACTTGAAGTTTCATTTCAGCGTGGGTCCATATGTTTCAAGTTATCCTTGTAATCTTCATTGTGTCTTGTCCCAATTTCAACTTTCAGGACAAAGCTCTTTTATGCTCGGATGGCTTGTAATAAAGCAAAATAATGCCTTAGCCAATATTTAGCCTTAGGTCTAGGTTTAGATATAAAAGGGCTAAGTTGTAGCCAGCCAAAAATCTTTTTCCAATTCTAAATATTTCTTGTTTGAGGTTTTCGCCTCCCTCCATCCGTTGAGGGTGCATACTTTTTGACCACCATGTCATTGGGGTGGATACCATGCCCCTCCATGTATGAGGAGGATATCATGTTGCAGCCTCTCATTGATGATTCTCAGCCATTGTATCAATTAGTAACATAATTCATGGTAGCCTAGCTACCTTGGCTATGGTTTTCTTAGCATTATTATGTATTTCTTGTATTTTCAATATTTTAGTTTGCATTGGGAATTAGCTTCTTTACACTTATATTCTTGCTACTCATGTTTAGCCTACTTTTTCCTTGCTTTTTTAGTTACTACCCAACTTTATGTTTGCTTATTCTTGATTACTCAAAGATTGTGCTTATTTTGGATTTATCTGCCCCAATTTTAAGCTTTAGTTTCTTTCATTATTTCCATCCCTTGAAAATATATAAATACACAAAATCTCACACTCTTGGTCCAAATAAGTGCCCTAGTCCTATGCAAAATCCTTGTCATCCTTAAGAAATTTATGAATATACAATACTTTTCTATCTATTCTTCCATGGTGACTGTTAGCAGGCATGTGTGTCTTGTATGGTCATCTCCTATTATAATAGGGTATAGTAAGTAAGGCAAGAGATAGACCATTTTATGATGATACTGAGAGAAAATTGGAAGAGATAGTACTTGTGATTGTTGATGAGGTTGTTGCCATGTAATGTAGAATAATGATTGAGATTGGGGTAAACAATTAGAGCAAGATGATTGCAAGAGGAAGGTAGGATGGGATAGGATAGAAATAAATGATGATTTGATAGATTGGGATTGATGGGACATAAACAAATATAGTGTGGATGGAATGTGAAGGTAGGATAACATCATATGTAGGGATTTAGGATTGCACATTGAGAAATAGTGATGTGAAAATGAGAAACTCAAGGAGATAGGATTTCGATGTGAATGTGGAAACATTGTGAGAATCCGAATGTGTAGGAGGAAGCCAAGAGTATGTGTGATTGCATTTGGCCAAAACATTGTGGCACATAGTTGAAGTAGAGTGTGTGTGTGACCATAAGAATATGAGGATATTGAGCCCATAGAGAGAGTGTGAGATAAGACTAGGATGTGATCTTGAGATTGAAGCAGAGTTTAGATAAAGACTAGATGCTGAGTGATAAATATAAGGAAATAGGATAGAACATAGAGATGTAAGATAAGCAGAAGCAATGCACCTGATGAGGGAGTGACCTTAAGGTTGGTAGAAATATCAACAAGAGTTTATGAGAAATAGTAGGTGTATCCACATTGTCAATTGATAGAGTGACAAGGTTTTGCCATCTTCTTGCCACTAAAGTACCATCCAAAAGTATTGAAGAATACAATTCAATAGAGAGGCTACAAACAATGCCTTCTTGGGCCTCAAGATGTAAGGTATGAAGGGCACCCCCTTCTTCAATTGTTGTTCCAATTGAGGTAGAGTCCTCTATTTTAGGATGTAAGAGGAGAGCATGACAGGGATGACAAACATTGTAGTATTGAGAGTGAGTGGGAGACCTAGAACATGCTGGGATGGATGAGTTGAGAGCACAAAATGGAAGAGTCATGAGAGAGATGTGGGTATGAGGGGCCCTCATCTAGTAGAGGATTGGGATTTTCCATCAAAGTATTTTCTATGTATTCCACTAGTTGATAAGAGAGTGTGAACAATGGACTTAATGAGGATACAAGCATGGTACATATGTGCTGCATGATGATGTGATAGAAACATCTTGTGATAAAGACTTTAGATAAGGAAAAACATTTAAAGTTTAACAAAAGAGGTGAGAGTAAACATGTGGTAAGGGCAAGGAGCTAGGAAACTATGTAAAGCATATGTGTGTTGACAAAAAGTAATAAGGTGGTCTATGTAAATGAGGATAACATTAGTGTAATGTCCCCCCCCCCCCATGACCCCCGCGCTTGCACCCCGTGTCTTTCCCATAAGAACCCCCACGTAAATACATTTTTAATTTTTTTTTAAAATTAACCTCCCTCTCTCTCCCCCTGTCGTGTGCATGGCAGAGAGAGAGAGAGAGAGGGAGAGAGAGACAGAAAGTGGTGAGAGAAGGGGGCATGCACCCCCCAGATAACGGGGAGTGCAGTCTCCCCCCTCCTCCCCCCCCCCCCCCCCCCCCCCCACTCCCCCCCCCCCCCCCCCCCCCACTCCCCCCCCCCCCCCCCCCCCAATACCTCCCTTCCTCCCCCATTATAAGGGGACAGTGCCCCCCCAGCTCATCGGCATGCAGGTTCTCCCCCCCCCCCCCCCCCTCGTGCTTCACCACCCCCTCCAGCTCGTGCTGCTAGTCCAGCTCGCGGCGACTAGCCCCCCTCCTTGGGGCTTCTGTTAGAAATCCTTCTCCTCTCTCTCTCTTCTTCTCTTTTTTCTTCTCCTCTCTCTCCCTCTTCTTCTCCTTCTTTCTCTCCCTTCCTCTTCTTCTTCTTCTTCTTCTTCTTCTTCTTCTTCTTCTTCTCTTCTCTCTTCCTCTTCTTCTCCTTCTTTCTTCTCTCCCTTCTTCTTCTCCTTCTTTCTCTCCCTTTCTCTTCTTCTCCTTCTCTCTCTCCCTCTTCTTCTTCTCCTCTCTCTCTCTCTTCTTCTTCTTTCCTTCTCTTCTTCTCCTTCCCTCTCTCCCTCTCCTTTTCCTCTTCTCTCTCTCTCTGCTCTTCACTGATCATGGGGGAGGGGGGAAAATCCCTGATGGAAGGCCCAAGGGGGGTGCTACTAGCCTCCACGAGTTGGAGGGGGTGGCGAAGCATGAGGGGGGGGAGAACCTGCTTGCGGACGAGTTGGAGGGGGGGTGGTGTGTACCACACAGGGAGGGGGAGCCTCCCCTTTATAGGAGGGGGAGGAGGAGGGTGGCATGGCTGCCACCCCTCCCACCTGGGGGACTGCATGCCCCCCTTCTACTTCACTTCACTCCCTCTCTCTCTCTCCCCGATGTCATGTCGATGGGAGTTAAAAAAATTTGCACTAAACTTTATATATATATATATATATATATATATATATATATATATATATATATATATATATATATTAAGGGGGGAGTTCTTATTAGGGGGCACAGGAGTATTACATCCTCTCCCCCTTAGAGGAATCGAGATGTCCTCATCTTGAGAGAAACAGGGAAAAACAAGCTCTAATGGGGCTTATGACCTGTGGGTTCAGACCCACCATGCATCCGCTGCGCATGGCGGGGAGAGAGAGATTGAGCGAGTGAGTAGTGAGAGAAGGGGGGGAATCCACCCCCCAGATGGCGAGGAGCACCGTCCCCCCCCTCCCCGAACTGTGATCTAAGAAACCTACCCCCCCTATGCTCAGCGAAGGAGAAAGTGAGGTAGGAGGGGAAGATAGAGGAGGAGAAGAAGAGGAAGAGAAGAAGAGAAGAAGAAGAAGAAGAAGAAGAAGAGGAAGGGAGAGAAAGAAGGAGAAGAAGAGAGAGGGAGAAGAAGAGAAAAAGGAGGAGAAGAAGAAGAGGAAGAGGGAGAGAGAGAGGAGAAGAAGAAGAAGGAGAAGAGGCAGAGAGAGAAGGAGAAGAAGAGGAAGAGAGAAGAGAAGAAGAAGAAGAAGAAGAAGAAGAAGAAGAAGAGGAAGGGAGAGAAAGAAGCAAAACAAATTGGGGAGAGGGTGAAAGAAGGAGAAAAGTTATGCATGTTGAAGTCACATTGTTTGGCCTTAGATTCCTTGTGAACCCGCGTATCACTTCCTTCTGCCAAGGCAAGAGCAGTCGATTTACCTCAAGGGTTGCAAGACCGGGAATGCACAAGGATGGCGCCCAAGAGACGAGTTACAAGGAGCACAAGTGCTGAAGTTGCAAACGGGGCTAGGAACATATCCAATGCAAGTAGAGACATGAATACCACCAACCCTCCAACAACTATAGCTCATATCCAGGTTGTACCAAGATTTAGATTCTTCTCACGCATCTTGAATTCTTAAATAGAGGTAGAATTGCATGTATTCGCCATTAAAGGGGCTTAGGATGGGTTGATCTTCTACCCTAAATAGGTAGCCATGATTAATAAAGGTCAAGGTGAAGTCACTTAGTTCATTTAAAGGATCTAGAAGGAATTTGTTAAATCGACCTTGGGAATCCCTAACCCAAGGGGGAGAGCAAACTTTAGGGTAGTTGATTTATACTAAGCATGTTGCTTGGAACTCTTGAAATGGTTTTAACGAAGGTTGATCTTGTTAAAGATGGATTGTTGACCCAAGTTATGCTTGGTTGTTTGAAAAGGGTATCTCCAAGTGAATGTCGATTGATTGTGTTGGTAAGAGGAGAGAATCTTACTAAGGATAGGTCGATCATAAGCAGGGTGATTGCTTGATGTGGATTTGGATGCTAATCCAAGTTGTTTGTGATTGATGATTGCATGGCTGGGTCTGAGATGACTGATTGTCATGGAAACAAAAGGGATGCTTTCCCTAGTAAATGTTATTAAGCTGGTTGCTTCAGCTGTGGTTGATTTCCTAAAGGGATAATTAAGGAAGGATGGCGCTAGCTACCCCCCGCGAACCACCAAACCCTAACCAAGGGGGTTATGAATCCGTGCCAGGAACGTGGACTGAACCTGCCGCGAGAGGTCTCTCCGTGGAAATTACTTGGCATAGGAGGACGCTTGGGTGCCAAGGGGGGCTCTGGCCGTAAATCCCAATGCCTCCGGACCCTACACAAGTGTTCTACATGATTCGAGATGGGATCTCGAGGCCTTGATACTAGTTACAAGGCGGAATCTTGGTAGGATAAACCTTGGGGTTTTTATTGCTGGGAGACGGAAGGATTTTTCTGCGGAGGCAAAAAGGGACACATAATTCTCCTGTATGGGCGGGAGACAAACATTAATATGAAGATAAGTTAAGGAAGTGTTTGATCTTGTTTTATCTTGTCTTCGTGTCTATGCTCTAAATTACGTAAAGGAACTTGTGATTAATGGGTTAATTAAGGAAGCTACTTTTATGTGTCAAACATAATGTGGTAGGTAATTAGATAACTAAAACAACCCCCGAGGGAAGCGTGGTGGATGTGACCGTCGGGTCCATCCTACGACAGGGTGGTCTCGGTTAGCTGAGAGCCTTCCTCAATAGAATTTATTTGATGCGAACGTTAGTTAGACAAGGACCTTAGAACTTGTAAGTTGAAACCCTGATTCATACCATTTTAGGGGACCGGAATGGGACTATGCCCTACGGGCAAAGATGCCGAGCGATGCCTCCCTCTTGTTTCCCATTTTCTTTGAACCAAGTGCGGTATGAGTCTACTTGGGTCCAGTTGTATCTACGCAAAGTGGAGTGGTTGTCAACCGACGCTAGAAGACTGTTAGGAAGACTCGACTGCTAGGACCCCGGACTTCAGGTCGATCCTAGTGGGAACGGCCGGATAAGTTCCGTTGTGAGGTAGACTCAAGGGACCTTAGTTGGCAAACCCTGTGTCATTCCTTGGGAGTGCTGGGCGGCGTCTTCTAGATTGATCTCTCGATGGGCTGCTAAGAAGTGTCCCGCAATTTGAGGGGCGGGCACGTTACAATTAGAGAGAAGGTTTGTGGATAAGGATCAATAAAAGTAGAGGAAAATGGGAGGTAATGTAAAGGCTTGAGCTAGATTAGAAATGAGTGAAGTATATGTAGCATGGATATCTCAATATCTAAAGGTGAAGAGGGTGAGGTTTGTGGATAAGGATCAATAAAAATGGAGAAAAATAGGAGGTAATGTAAATGCTTGAGCTAGATTAGAAATGAGTGAAGTATATGTGGCATGGATATCTCAATGTCTAAAGGCGAAGAGGGTGAGGTTGGTTTGAGAAAGGATAGAAAATATGTGTGGCTAGGAAAAAGACTCTTTGAGGCTAAGGTTGGGTGAGAATTAAATGTATTGTGTGTGGGAGATCACTTTAATGGGTAGTGGATGGGTGGGTCACAAATGAGGGTGAGAGAGAAGGGGCTTAGACCTTAATATGGCAAAGGACCAAAGGGTTATGTAGGTGGAGAGAGGAGATAAGATGAGATAAGGATGACAATAATGATAAAGAGGACAAATATCTCTCTCTCTTAAGGAGAAGTGATAATGAAGAAGATAAGAGTAGGTGAAGATGATAAGAATAGACAAGAAGTAGGTGGATAGGATAAAATGAGATCAAGATGATGAAGATAAGGTGCATGTGGATAAGGTTAGTTGACCTTGACATGGATTCAAATCCTACTAATCTACACATAAAGAAATTGATTTGGATTGCATGCAATAAATAAATCTAAGGATTAATTGACTAGAAAAAAGCTAGAAGCTACTAACCTAGGTCCTCAGGAGCTTGGTGCGCTCTGATACCATGTAATGAAAGTGATAGTGAGAGAAAGAGAGAGAGATAATGAGATAGAGAATGAACCACACACTTGTAATGCACACTTGCTTACACACGTATGCTTTGGAATAGGTGAGAGTAGACATATATATACAATGAAGGTGTGGATATGGTAGGTTCTCTTAGTAAAGTATCATCCACATGTTTTAGATCCATCTTATCTAGTTCCTCTAAATATCTAGATATTGTCTTCTTAGATATTCTCTAAGTACATGTTCATATGAGTACATTTTAATATTCTAACAAAGAGACATTAGTAAATCATCTCTACAAATCCCTACTAGATGAGTTATTTGCCTCTGTAGCAAATTCCATCGAGTTTTCCCTTCTTTGTTAACTTCTCCATAAGGCAAAATAGAGGGTGGGTGGTAATAGAAAATAGGAGAGGGCTAAGGAGGTAGCCTTGTCTCACTCTGATAAATTTGTATTGATGCTTGTTCATGTGTTCACTAAGGAGTCGCATCAATCTATTGGGAAGGGATTTGGTTAAAACCTTCTAGATTGTGCATAGAAGGGAGACGGGTCTCCAATGGGTGAGCTAGGAGCATTGCTTTTGCTTTGGAATGAGGGTAATGATGCTTCTACACAAAGACTATGGGAGTTTTTCTTCTAGCCAATACTTGTTTATTTCGTCTAGATGCTTCTTCCTATGAAGTTCTAGCTGTTTTTGAGAAATTCAATTGTGACTCTATCATGATCAAGTGATTTGTGGCAGCCGAATCTCTTGAATGTCTCTGCAGGTTCTTCTAGAAAGAATGGTTGTAGGAGACAAGTGTTTTTCTCTTCCATGATTACCCTTGGTACTGCATCAAGAAGAGTATTAGTTGCTTGATCATTGAAGGCCTGCAACACACCATTATACCAATTAGTATAAAATTTGGTACACAATATCCCTACTTGTGCTTGGTTTGTGACCTAGCTACCATCCTTGTCTTGGATCTCTGTTAGACTTTCCTTGAGCCTTTGTATGTGGAGCCCTTTTATGAATTCAAGGGAGATGTAGTTGATGCTAGAGAATAACCTCTTGTTGAATGAGAAGCTTATTTTCTTGAGCTCCCTTATGAGGGCTGGCACTTCACATACCCAATGAGTTCTTTTCTTTTCATGCTACAAAGCCAGGATCCTTGCAAGGAGACCATGTGCTGTAAGGTATTCTTGAAGTAGCCCTAGGGATCTAGACAATGATTATCAATATCCTCTACTAGTTTCTAGGCCATACTTTTCATCATGTAGTTAAAAGTAACTTGCTTGAAATGTATTGCATTAATGTTCAATTGTTTGCGCTCTTCGTTAATTCCATTGACTAGAAGGTGGTCTAATAGGAGGCAACATCAATGTTTATGCAATGTGGTGATTGCTAGTATCCATTCTCCACCTTCTGATGCATACCATTTGTCCAAACATGCCCAATAGCTCTTTCTACTTAGAGAGTTGTATGTATAAGGAGGAGTGTGCAAATTGGAGTGCTCCACCAAGTCTATGAGCTCATGAAGTTCAATTGTAGAATTTGAGGCATCCCCCTCCTATCCATATAGGGTTGCAAATAGAGATGATGCATCCAAGGGGATAGGGCCATATTGAAGTCCCCTCCCAAGCCCAAGAGGTGATGACCAATAGGTACTTGCATGGGTGCTACCATTGCTTGATTCTGATTCTCCTATCATTGGAGCCATAGATATTGGTTAAGAGAATCTTCTCTTTTGCCCACATGATTGACACTGAGATCACCCCTCCATCATTGAAGTGATAAAGACATAGTGGACTCAGGGTCAATTTGCCCACATGATTGACACTGAGATCACCCCTCCATCATTTGAGTGATAAAGACATAGTGGAATGAGGGTTGATTTGACAATTGTCATGCAGCCTAAGTATGAACCGGGCAAGCCTCCCATGAAGCAAAGGTAGTCCTTGTGGCTAAATTGAGTCCCAGTCCACTTATGGAGCTTATGCTCTTATACCAAGATGATATCAAGGTTCTTTTTATATATCCAGAGGCCCAAAAGAGGAGTCTTTTGGCATCTCCATTGAGCCCCTTTGCATTAAGGGAGGCTAGTTTAAGCATATTATTTAATTCTTTCATTGGTTCTTTGAGAGTGTGAGGGATCATACTCAAGTCCTTTAAGATCATAGTCTAGGATCATTGAGCTTGTTTGGCTTTGAGCTACTTCCTGTGGCATTTTGGATAGCATTGAGTTCAGCCCTAAACCACCCCTGATTGTCACCCAACAATTGGTGTGAGTAGTTGCGCTCTAAGGCTGCTTGGACCTTTGCATTAAAGCCAGGAAACTCCTTTTCCAATTGGTGTAGAGGGATCCTATTGAGTTGAGCAAAAGTGCCCCTTTGCCCTTGCTGTTGCAGGGGATGGAGGCCATGTTCTAGAAGTCCTTGATGGGCTGAGAATCCAGGTGTGTTGTTGTTGGATATTGGGTGGTTAGGCTTATTTTTTGTAGCTTTGTCTTTGCGGGACTTGACTATCTGCCAACCTTGCCCTCTGTTTCCTTAGAATTCATACTACTCTTACCTACTTCTTTGGCCTTTGCCACCTTTGCTCCAAGAATTTTTTGATGTGGCTTTCCTTCTTCTTCTTCTTCACGCTCATTGCTAGGGCATTTCCTATAGTGGTGTCCCCAAAATCTACATTGTGGCAAGAGCTTGCACATTTTCTCCATGATAACTTTAGTTTAGTGCTTCCCACCACTAATATGGGATGTCAAGTTGCACATAGCCCAGTTTTTGATCCTGCATGTTCCATAAGAGACATATATGATTTCTGAATGGGTTGGCCAATGGAGGTATCTATAGGGGTCTCCCCAATCCTTTGGTAATAATTGGCAATAGAAATTAGAGATAGGTTGGTAGTTCGGGTATTTCCCCAAATCAAACATTCCTTTTGCAAGCAATCTTATCTAATCTCAATGGGTTGCCATGCCATAAGATAAACCAAGTCCAAGTCCCAAACCAAAATCCCTTGATCTGATCAAGGACCTTCTGGGTTGCATTTTTGCTAAAACCAAATGTTCGGCTTTCATCTTGCAGACCCAAACTCTGTAAGGAGTGATATTTATTGTTATACAAGTATCTTTTCGCGTGTAAAAAAAAGTAAAACATTATTCGAGTCCCTTGAGAGAAAGCACGAGGTTGGCGCATGGGGGCAGCCGCAATCAAGAGGCGCTGTCGTGACAAACGAACGCGGAAGGAACGTGAACCAGAGGCTCATTCAATCTCTGTCATCGTCACCATGACACACTGCGAGACAAGTGCTCTTTCGCGCCGCGCGGTCTCTTCTGCTCTCCTATAATTACTCGTGGTACCGGTACTAATATCAGTCCTCTCTTTTCTGATCCTCACACTCTCTCGCAGGCCCGCCGATCACCTCCTTATAAAAATCAGCCTCATGAGCTGTTAGCTGCTGGCGCAGGCTTTATGATTGATTGATTGATGCGCCTATAATCTCCATCGGCCGCCCCCAATCTCTTCGGTAAGTCAATCTATCGCCAATATACATGTCATTCTCATCTCTTCTTATAATTTGTTCCGCTGAATTCATGCTGCAGTGCCCTCTTTCAGCCCCTCATCCCCTCCTTCATTCATGCTGCAGCGCCTCTCAGCCCCATTCATGCCGCTGCAAGGCTAGCTTGCCCTTTGATCAGTGCCCCTACTCAGCCCCATTCATGCCGCTGCAAGGATAGCTTGCCCTTTGATCAGTGCCCCTACTCAGCCCCATTCATGCTGCTGCAAGGCCAACTTACGATTAGCGCCAATTGATCAGAGCCTGATTGGCAAGTCGGATAGGTGCCAAGTCTTGACAAAAGTAATGCACTGATTATGTTGTGACTTATTGACCCATGTTAGGTTGCTCGTCTCATTACAGCTTCGACGTTACCTACTTAGCATTGCAGACCTAAGCTCCTTGCTCCTTGCTCACCCACTCTTCTTAGCAAGGTTTATGGAGTAGCTACATTGGACTCAGCTGTTTCTTCAGGCAAACCTATTACAACGTGGTGCATTGCCTCTGTCAAGACTGTGTACCTATCTCCTACCTTGCAACAACACATTTGCAATGCCTTTCAATGCTGTGCCTTTCCACGACATCATATTGCTAGCACATGTCACTATCACTATCACTATCAAGCATGTGAGATCCATTGTTTTGTTCTCTTGAATCCTCTTATATTGTTTCATTTGCCTAGATTTGTGAAATGGAATGTTACCTTTCTTCTCATAGTGGATTCATAAGTTGTAGATTAAGGAAGATCCTCAAAAGGGAGTCTTTCAATTGGTTTGTTGGATTGCTTGGGCAAAGAACTAAATAGTCTCAAAGAGACACAATGCATCTCACTATAAGCAAGTCAATGTAAACAAAAGCATGCTTCATTAATAACATAATTGTGAGATAATTGGATATCAAGTGAGTTATCCATTGAAGATATTGCAAACAAATAAGTTTGTGAGACATGCCACCTAAATTGTCTTAATTGTGAGTAGTCATACTATACTCAACCATTTTAAGATGAAATTGATGTGTCCATAAAAATCTAAATTGAAAACCTCTCATTAAGCCTCAATTTACATTTGATACTAAATTTTTTGGGGGCATTGATCTTGTGGTGAGTTGCTCTAGCTATGCTACTTGACACACACACACACACACACACACACACACACACCATATTAGAGAATTTGGAAATTTTCCAAGTCCCATTTTTAAATAAGTGATAAATATAATTTGACCACATGGCTAAATCTTGATCCATATTTGAAAGTGAGATTTGGGAAGGTAGCTTGTATAGTATTTAGAGTAGACTCCACCTTTAAGTAAGACAACAAGATTTGACCATGTGGCCAAATAATAAAGGTATTGGGGGTTCCCAAAGTGCATGAAAATTCCCTAATACAATGTTTATATGCATATGTGTGTTCTCGCATGCATACATGTGTGTGAACAATGGCTCTAAAAGAAAGCATATGCAAAGGCCCACAAGAATAAGTGGAACTAGGTTCATATGTCAAGCCTGAGGTCAAGATTTCATCCTTGCAAGCAATGGGATGAAGCATAGTTAGGAAAAATGATCCTAAAAGGCCCATGTTGTAGCTCTTGCTTACTAATAATCATGATGGGCTTAAAAAGGGACCAAAATTCAAGTTGTTTGTCAAGGGTATTGGTGTGCCTCAGCAACAAGTTCATGATGTAAGACCTAGATATTCAATTATATAATATCATCACACATCTAAAGAATGTATATGTGATACTATTGCATATCATCTAAATTCAATTTGATGTGAATTCTACTCAAAACATGTAGTACAGCTTGTCATTGTTATGCTTGAAGCAAATCCTTTAGTTGTGGACTTACACATTTTACACATCACACACACAACCCCCACATTACACACATGCACACACACACACACACACCACACACACATTCTCTCTCTCTCTCTCTCTCTCTCTCTCTCTCTCTCTCTCTCTCTCTCTCTCTCTCTCTCTCTCTCTCTCTCTCTCTCTCTCTCTCTCTCTCTCTCTCTCTCTCTCTCTCTCTCTCACAGAGTGTGAATGAGGGACTTATCAAAATAATCCCAAAGATCGAGCAAATATACAAGAATGTTGAGCCCAAGAGTGTAAATAAAGGATTTATCAAAGTGATTTTAATGCTACTTGTTAGAATAAGCCTAGTCACACCCTTAACCATGCCAACACTAATCTTGTAGGTAAACACCTTCTTTAAAAACATTAAAGAGATTCAGTTTCAAGGAAAGTCAACCAACACAAGATAGTAGTTGACATAGATTGAAGGCATCAAAACACACTAGAAGTGTCTATTTTCATGACGACCTTAAAGACCATTTTTGTGTAGTAAAGTAATTTTTAAAAATCCTAATAAATTCTCTCAAGATTTATTTTAGTTTTTCAAAAAAATTGATATATACAACATGGAATTATGTTAAGATCACTACAATTTGATTAAAATTGCCAATTTTTTCTATAACTCTAAGCAACATGATGAGTGATGTTCTAAAATTTTAATTTTGTAGACACCAATTTCCAATTGAACTTGTTCAAACCTTTGAGTCTCCAATTAGATAAAGTTTGTACAATTTCACCATATTTTAATATTATATGTACATGTTAGCTAGTATATAGGTCGAATAAGCCATAGGTTGCTACAAGCCACTTTTACAAAAAAGTACAAGACTAGTGCTCCAAATTCCTAAAGCCACTTTGAGTCTGTGGCTAGATGATTTTGGTATAAATTTTCCATATTTTAATATTACATGTAGATGTTGTCTAGTAGACAATCGAATAATGCATAGGTCACCAAAGTAGCAAGAAGCCATTTTTACAAAAAGTATAAGATGAGTGTTATAAATTCCTTAAAATCAGGGCCATGCTATGAATTAAGGATTTTGAATACACGATTCAGAGCCATTCTCCATATGTAGTAGTATATGCCTCTCGATAGGAGGAAAATTCTTGATATCATAATTGTTGGTTCCCCTCGATTTTGTTGTCTCTAGTAGGTAGCAGAAAGCTCATTTTGGTGAAAAAACATACCATCACATGCTACATGCTCAGTGTAAGATTTAATCCTATTTTTCCCAAGATTTTTGAAGCCTTATTTAGTAATGTTATTGTTAAAGTTTGCAATATGTATGGTGTCCCAAAACTTCCACACCTAAGGAGGGTAGTAAGGTTGGGATGTCCTCTAGCACCCTCCTCTTTGACAATGCTATAAAGTGTATGGTAAGGACTATTCACATATCAAAATTTTGCAAGGATAAATGAACGGTCTTCCCTTGCCTAAATGGGAAATTCAAAGAGTTAAAGTCTAGCTTATAACAAATACGGTAATTAGTGTTTGATTGGCAAACCAAATAGGTGCAAAGTCTTGACAAAAGTAATGCAAGGATTGTATTCATTGTTGACCCATACAGGAGTTTTGGTACTTTTCTCATCATTTGCAACTTCACATTATTTATTGAGCATTGAAGAGATACTTTGCTCATCATTGTAACCACGGGGGATTCACTAGTAGTAATAAGGAGACGTCACCTGCGTGCAAGAAATATATGAAAATACCCCTTATCTACCCCCTATTTATGGGACCTTACCTTATAAAATGTACCTTCCTTCCCTTAAATAACCCCCTCCCTTACACTCATGTGATACCATATGGTAAACCCTAGTGGACCCCTCGGGATTGTACCTTGACATTATTTACTGAGCATTGATGGTTTCTCTTCGCATACTATTATTAACAAGAAGGTATGTTTGATCTCTTCCAGAATTCAAAGTGGCTTAACTCTTCCTTCACAATGTGGTGCATTACCTTTGTCACATGCATATGCACTTATCTCATGTTTTTCAATAAATTTGAAATTCCTTTTGATATTTTTCCATCCCACAAACTATTATGTTGGAGTATGACCATTAAGGTCAAGCATGTGAGATTTGAGGAATGAGTGGGGAGCAATAGAAGGAGGAGCTAGCATCCATGTGATGGTGAATTGGGGATAACTTGTAAGACATATCCATCCACACCAATAGGCAGACTAACTATAAAATATATACTTATGGAGTCCCATTTCATCTAAGGAATATTTGAGAGTTGAAGTGCTTGTAGTCTTTTGATTCTCTTAGCCTTATTCTTTGTGAAAAGTAAGCACTAGATTATGTATTGCAAAAGCCTAAATTCTTTATGAAAGGTAGGCATTGGGTTATGCACTGCAAAATACTTCTCTTCATTTCTACCTAGTGTCATCTTTGGATAGCATTAGGGTCTTAATATAGCTTTTATGTCCTATGAGAGGAATATCATGTGCTTCCCATAAGATCTTCATCCTAAACTTGTGAGATTTAGGAATGAAAAGTCAATTCTAATTGTATAGGCATCATTCAATGACTCAATAAATGTTACATTTAGCTTTCTCCTTGATAGAACTTCCTCCTTGGGGAATTGCCTCTATTGAGAGTTTGATATTATTATTAAGGGAGATAGATCATTGAGTGAGATCTAGAGTGGGATTGTTAGGAGTAGATATTATCGTAAGACTTCTTATCATTGAAATACTTCTTAAGAATTCCTTCCTTTTCGAGTCATTTTCCACTATTTACATTATCTTTACCTAGTCTATAGTAAATCTCAAAGTTAAAATTCTTGTAGTATCTCTACCTATCTCCTTCGTCTCATGTGGCTCAAGCTACCTCTCACTCATAGTTGGCTTGTACTCTAGCTACAACTAGATATACTCTCCTTTGTCACTCCCCATGGAAGCAAAAAAGCACAAAAGTCCACGATGTGTGTAGTAGACTCACCTACTTACCTCTCTTCCATATTATAGTCCAAAAACTAAGAGTGCTCTATTTTGGTGGCCTTGCAATTCAATATGACACCTCACCTTCTTCCATTTTGCAAGCTATTGGAAACTTCAATGCCAAGAGAAGATAGACAAGAAGAAGGAAAATGAGAAAATAATGTCGAGAAAAGCTTCTCCCCAACCAAACACTCACGCCCTCAAACTCTCTCCTTCACACACTCCATCCCACTTAGACTTTATCCACTCAATCTATGCAATAAAGTGGGAAAGAAGAGATGGAGGTAAGGAGTGAAGATAGAGCATTAGCCTCACTTCCATCAACCCTAAAGTGAGACCGAGAGTTATTACATAGTACATACCTAAGGGGGAAATTTTATTTTAAGGTTGATAAATGAGAAACAAGAGAAGACAGGAATCCAGAAGTGCATTTGAGCAAGAGAAGTGCTATCCATCACATAGAAGGGAAGGACAAGTAGGAGTCAAAAAGCCATCATCCCTCATTTGATAAAGGACATCATTGAGCTGTAGAGATACTTCTTGCTTCCCTCTTTATTGAATTTTTTATTAATTATTTGATGTTAGTAAGTGATTTTCCTACTCCAAACTACCACATCATTAGTACATGACATCTATTGGGTCCAATTGTCGACTAGGCAACATAATGATTGCCAACTTAGAAAAAAATTGCTAGAGATCTAACATATAATTCTTAGGAGCAAATACATGATTGCTGGGAATTAGCACATCATTGCCAAATATTACAAGCTAAATATTTCCAATTCAACTCACTAACCAACTCTAAAATTTCTTAGAGATCCCCTAGCCCCCATAAATTCCCAAACTTATTTTCACACCCATAGTTGCACAAGTGACATTTTCTTAGCAATTGAAAAAGTTAAAGTTTATTTAGCACAAGAACATGCACATTCTCATTGACCAAACTTGCATCAAGCATAATAAAAGAAAAAGGAATGAATGTGCCTAGTAGTTTAAATGGTAGTTAGATTTGATTAAGATTAAGGCATGGATCAACCAGAAGGAATAGAATCTTGAGGACCAACTAGGACTAAATACAAATGTGAACTTAAGACCACAGACCCTTAAAAGACAAAACACTAACAAACTCAAGGGATTCAAGCCTTCATAAAACCAAATCATTGGAACAACACTCTAAATGGGATCCTACAAGCAACAACCAACAAACACTAAAACTAAGAAAGAGGCCAGACCCACACATGCAAAAGAGGTCAAGGAATATAACAAGGGCAAGAACAAAACACTCAAAAAATAAAAGAAGTTCTCAATATGCATAAAGCTACTTGGAACAACCAAGAGGAACCCAAGGACATCCACACAATCAAACCTTGTATAAAAATGGTATTAGGCTAATCGAGAGCCAAGAGACATATGTACATCTACTTGGGTAGTAGATTGGAGATTTAGACTTCCAAGGGAAGGAGGACCCCTAGCATTGAATGAATCTTAGAGGAGAAAGAGATTGAAAATACTCCCATTCCTCCACTAATTGGAAGGTTCATCATGAATAGTAAACCAACAAACCAACAAACACAAAGCTAACACCATGGAGGGAGGAAGGTGTCTTGGAAACATTCCTCACGATCTACATGAATCCTTCGACAACTTTCATGCTAGACAATTTTGACATAAGTGGAATGACACAAGGCCATAGAATAGAGACTCTAGACCTAAAGGATCAAAGTAAGAGCACCCTCAATAAACTAATGTTCCAAATGATGAAGACACAATGAGAGAGGTTTGGGATGCAAAAAGAGATTGATGAAATCAAGAAACTAGACATGAACACTAGAATAGCAGGATTTCCCAACCATTTCTTGTTGGACTTAGTCCAATTATGGTTACAATATCACTAGGTCTAAGATGCAAAAGAGGTTGATGACATCAAGAAATTGGTCATGAACATTGGACTCCTAGGATTCTCCAATCATTTCTTGTTGGACTTATTCCAAATGCAATTACTTAATCACTTAAGTAGGTTGTAAGACAAATCCAAATGACTAAAACATTCCACTTCATTAAATCCAGCTATAGAGTCAACCTCATTATAAGAGTGATAAACATGGAGTAGTAAGAAGAACAAAATATGGGAGACTTCATCCAACATTAAGAGTCTATATAGAAAGACCTAATGCCAAGGTCACAACTAAGGATTTTATCAAGGGCATCCAAGATTGGAGAATTTATAAGGCTATGGATAGCAATTTAACTTTAGATTAATCTAATTAACTTTAGATTAATCTAATATCAATAGCATACTAGATGAGGCAATTAATATAGATGATCTCCATAGGAAAAGGAGTAGAGACAAAAAAGGGGCAGGAATTAAAGAAGCCCAACCTGGCAAAAGTAGTGCATAGATCAATAAAACTCAAGATAACCTTGCTACATTCAAGTAGAATCAACCAAAGCTCTGAAAACTTATGGATACCATAAAGCATCCAAGGCCTTACCCAAAAAGCATACAGTGCATATGCAAAGTGTCATAAACTAGTCAGTATGCATAAATTGTGTAGATGCTTTGGCCATGAGGCACCTTATTTCCACTCTAAGAAAATCCTTTATCATGATCCATACACAAATGTTGGATTTCATCAATACAATAAAGACCCTCTCTATATTAGAGACCATAACAATTTATCAAAGACTAGTGGGTCCAATAGCAAAGATTAATCCTTTCAAGCTATCAAGACCTCTAGTCCCAACCATAACTCACCCTCTTGGCAATGCTCTTTTATATTTCATTAAAGAACCGCGTAGTATACAAATCCTTATGGCATGGACAATGAAGAGGGTAATGTGATCCTTATGGACTACTACCCAATTCTAATCATGATGTGGCAAAGGAAGAGAAATCATGATGTTGATGAGGAAGAGATATTAAGCAAACCCATGAGACAAGCAAGTGTTGGAACTATGCTTAGCTAGGTCATGTGTCTGCGAAATGCCCACAAAAGTAAGAACCTCCTAAGGACAACAAAATGGATCAAGGATGTGTGCATAGAGTAGCATTACACGCATGTACACTAATTTCCCATAACAAAAAATCCAACATAAGCAAGGAAATTGCCCCATTAGTGCCTCTGATTCTCTACTAAGTGGAGATGATCAATGACGAGGTTATCTTCTCGATCTCAAGTAATGTTATCACAATAGTTCAAAGTAAGAAGAAAGGTTCAACATCCTTGGCCCTTCAACTATGAATGGATCGCTTATAAGGAATAAAGGCTTGAGAAAGAGAAAAAATTAAAATACAATAAAATCTCCTTGAAAAGAAATGGATTGAAAGTCTTCTAGAGAATGCAATTGCTTCTAGTGTAGAGGCTGCCACTTCTACACCTTAACCCCAAAAAGGCAACCATTGCCAAAGTAGATGAATATCCTAACCCAGAGCATCAACTCAAAGTGATCAACAAAGTTGAGCATTGGGTCAAGGAGGCACATGTTAAGCTAGAAGAGGAGATAGCGGCATACGTGAGTGTGGTTGGCTTGTCTAACATGCTCAGGGGGTCACTCATAAATATGTGTGTATCACATGGGTTCAAAAGAAGATACTTTTTAAATACCCTTTTATATTTCTATATATATAGAAGGGTATCATATAAAGGGATTATTCATAGATTAATTAGAAAAGAGGTTTATTTTACCTAGGGGAAAAATCACAAATAAGATATTTTAAATTGGCCTTGATGCACATGATATGGAGGGTCTACATGCAATGAGCTCCCTAGCCAACATGGCACCTTTGTGAACCCTGATTTTCCCTCATTACTTTGGGAGAATTACCTCAAACCCATCTAGATAAGAGGAATCCTAAGGCATGCCCTCATAATAACATGGTCATGATATGGATAAGGAGCTTCTAGTTTAAGAAATAGATGCATGTATCATTCACAACCCTAGCCTCAACAAACATAACAGTCCTACTAGCAACCTCATTGAAGGGCAATCCATTTCTCGAAAGAAACTTTAATCGATGGAGTGGAAGTAAAAATAACTTAAGTAGCTTCTCAAGATCCTCAACACGAAAGGATCCCGACTAAGAGCACTAATAGTTGACATATTCTAGGAGGAATCCAACCATCATGTTGTCCTTTTGGTAAAAGTCTTAGGTAACTATGTTCTTGAAGCTTGGGAAAACCTAACTATAGGAAACATTTAGTTCAACCTAACCATGACTTAATTGTGCCAATCAATTCAAAGTCCACATTAGTGGAATTGAAGGATGGCTTGTTAAGATTTTCAGTTTTGTTAACTTATCTATCAAATTCATGGTAATGCAAGGAACCTGTTGTGACCAAAGATCCTTAGATGTAGAATGCAAGACTAAATAAGGATTTGGAGCAACAACATGGTCTTCTTTGGCAATAAAAAGACACAATTAGGACCAAAATTAAAATATGAAAAAAAAACTCTAGTAGACTTGGATGCCATCTCTAGCATACTAAGAGGAGACTCAAATTTCCCTCTTATGTAGAAATCACTCAACAAGTACATCCCTTGCCTTGAAGATGAGTAGAACTAGATGCAAATCCTTGCAACCCTTGACCAACCATTCACAAAGGAGACATAGCACCACAAGTCTCATGAGAGAATGTCTAAAAGAAGTAGAAGAACCCATTGTGCACATGTTGAAACCACTCATTGAGACTATTTCAGTATCGTTGCTCATGATGAACCCCAAGCCATTGGAACATCCAAGGATTAAAGGTTTGGAAAACCCTCTAACAAACTTGATCTTTGAAACGTATTGACTCAATGGTGATGATGCTTAAAGGATTACCCTTAAGCTTGTTGGATAATATTTGAATACTTGTTAAAGAGCTTGAACTAGTAATAATAGATCAAACTACACAAAATATCGTTTAACTATCATTACAATCTAGCAACCAATCTTACAAGGACTAGGGTACTCTAATGAGGATTATGATAGCAAATTAGAAGAAGAATAAGCATTAGCATAAGATTATGGGAGTGCTAAGGACTCTAATAATGACTCCACTACCTATGACTCAGATAGATGCACAATTGAGCAAATCCTTCCAGTTTCTAGACCCTTGAAAGCTGAAGATTCAATAATTGATGCTAACATATCAAAATAAAATGTAAAATGGGGTGGCTAGAGCACTTAGATGTCTTAGATCATTACTTTTTGTGTATAAAAGGAAGTCAAATGAATGTAGCATGGATAGTACTCATGAGATTCCCGAACCTATAGAGAAGGACAAAAAAAGTTATTGTTATCCTCTTGTGTAGGAGAAAATATCACTCAAAGGAAGTCATACTCTAATATAAGGAGCCAAAGAAACACTAGGATCTCCTAAAACATTTCACAAAAAATAGCATTGTAATGCTTGGTGCAAAGACACAAAGTGGCCTATGAATGTAAAATAGTTGTGTGTGTGTGTGTGTGTGTGTGTGTGTGTGTGTGTGTGTGTGTGTGTGTGTGTGTGTGTGTGTGTGTGTGTGTGTGTGTGTGTGTGTGTGTGTGTGTGTGTGTGTGTGTGTGTGTGTGTGTGTGTGTGTGTGTGTGTGTGTGTGTGTGTGTGTGTGTGTGTGTGTGTGTGTGTGTGTGTGTGTGTGTGTGTGTGTGTGTGTGTGTGTGGAGAGAGAGAGAGAGAGAGAGAGAGAGAGAGAGAGAGAGAGAGAGAGAGAGAGAGAGAGAGAGAGAGAGAGACTATGTATATCATCAAGGACCTCACTATAGAGGATAAATCACCATGTCGAAGGAGTTTTAAGATGTGTTTTCTTGGAATTATACATATCTCAAGGGAAATCCACCAGTCACACATACAATTACAACAAACCCCAATGCCAAGAAAGTGAAACAATTACCCTACCAGAGGAATCCAAGATAGGGATATTATGTTTAAGAAAAGCCTAGATAAGCTCCTTAAGGCAAGATTCATCTATAAGATTGAGCATATGGATAAGGTATCAACCATTGTTATGGTACTCAAAAAGTATGAAAAAATATGAGTATGCATAATTATAGACCCTACCAAAAGATACCACTTTCCATTTCCTTACACTGAGCACATGATCAAGTGCATGGTAGGAAATGAGTTATATAGCTTCCTGGATGGCTTCTTAAGATATAACCAAATGCAAGTTTATCTAGATAATAGATACAAATTTCCATTCACCATTGAATAGAAATCTTTGCATATATAGTCAAGTCATTTGGCCGAATGAATACTCTAGCCACATTCTAATGCTTAATATGCATATTCTTTAGAGACATGTTGAGAAAATGGCTTAAAGTTTTTATAGGCAACCTTTTTCTCAACTCTAATTGGGAAAAAAACTTAGAGAAACTAAGATTTCTTTTTTGAATGATGTAGGCAATATCTACTCACTCTTAATCCTTTAAAGTGCCAGATTTCGGTAAAACATGGACTCAACTTGAGACATGGTATATCCAAGAATTGCATTGCGATCTATGCAGTAAAGATTTAGGTGATCATGGTGGACTCAACTTGGGTCATGCTATAGCCAAGAATTACATTGCAACCTCTGTAGTGAAGATTTAGGTGATCATGGTGGACTTGTCTTTGACCATTCACTTGAAGTTAATGCTTCCAAGACATATTGGGTACTATAGTGGCTTTGTGCTAAATTACACTTCTATGGCAAGATCCCCATACAAGTTCTATAACATCCCCACGCCTCCACATGAATAATTTTTGGTTAGTTAAGACAAAAATGTTAGTTGGTACTAAGTTAGTAAGATAGTTAGTTTATAAGGTTATAAGTTAGTTACTTTATATGTTAGTTAATAATTTTAATAAGTTAGTAAGGTTAGTATTAATGTTATATGATTTATATATTATGTAAGTTATAAACGTTATAACTAACATTATAATTAGCATTAAATGAAGAAAAGCGTCGTTGTCGCCACCATAAAGGAGGCCTCCTCCTTGAATCCGATTGGTGAACACACCGCGGGCATCATCATCATCATCATCATCATCATCATCATCATCAATAGCATCATCATCAACATCATCATCTACGAAACGTTAGAAAAAAAAAACTCCTACTCTAAACTTAGAGTGAAGGAGCTATTATGGCCAAAAAGGGAGGACAAAGAGAATGGAAGGGAGAGGTAGTATGTACTCCCTTCTACCTATATAAAGGCATGCTCTCTACTCAAAAACAAGGTAGGAAGATACTTCGAGAGACTGCGAGAGAGAGTTAGAGAGAGATAGTGAGAATAGAGAGTAAGTGAGGATAGGAAGTTAGTGGGAATAGAGAGTTGGTGATAGAGAGAATTAACTCAATCCCCCTCTCTCTCGATCATCAACTAGGCAATCTTCTCTCACGCTCTCCCACCCTCCTTCTTTATCTCTCAACCCCACTCTCCACGATGGCTCTAAAGCAACGAGGTGCAAAGACCTTACTGAACCACCACAATTGGCCAAGCAATGGGTATTGCCAGAGATATGGGAGTGCCCGAGGTTGTTGGAGTTGCCACTACCAACAGAACATCGGGTGTGTTGAACACAATTGCAAGTAAAGACGAAATTTCCAATGTCATCGTGCCAAATCAGGTTACTTGTGTCTCAAAAATAGGCTATTGTTTTCATATCACCACATAAAATAATAAGGTTTTTGCCAAAATTTTACATAAAATGTTAGCTTTTGTATTAAATGATGCATGAACTACTTGTTAGATTGCATGGATAACATCTATATAAAATTGAAGTACATAAAATATTAGCTTTCATATTTACACTTACACAAAATGAAAGCTTTCATCCAGAGTGTCTATTAATACATGCATAAATTGATAAATGCTACCTATGATTTGTAGTTAGATTAGTCAAGATTATAATCCGTAGAATCATGATAGAAATAGATATAGGTGGATATTGTATAGGTTATGAAGTAGAAGAACTACACTATATACTAAACTATTAGGTAGTTGTGTAGATGGTTGCATAAACAAAGAACTTAGTATTACAGAACGATCTATGCGATACAATAGAACTGCAAGCTGTACATTAGTTAGCACACAAAAAGAATTTCTAGTTGCATTGCATGAAATGAGTAAAGGACTATATGCGCACTCGAGATTAATTAAAGTAAAATAAATCAATATATCTACTGTTGAATGCAACACGATTAAGTATTGAATAATGCTTGTTATAAAAATGTAAAAGTCTATTTAAAAACCATGTAAATCGTCTCGTCAGATTATTGTCGTCGTATTTTTCTAGGTTTCAACTAAATAAAATTTGCCATTTCTTAGGACAGTTTAATGTTCATAAAATATTAGATGGAATCTTTAAAAAATCTGAAGAATAACTTAGACCCTCCCAATCTATTGCATTACCTACAAACCCCCCAAAAATTGAAATGGAGGAATATTGCATATTCTTCATAAATAGTTTATGCAATGTATTACTTATGTTGGTTAAATTAGCCCTAAGCGAAAAATTCATGCCTTGCATAACAAAGTTGAAAGAGATGTACTCAACACTTCTTTATGGGGAGGAGAATCCTCATAATATTATAAGATTACCTTAGGTTAAGGTCTACCTTGGCTATGTGAAGCTATGAGTTGCATAATGGTGTGATTGTATTGCATCATTATATGTTTGAAAGGATTGTTTGTGTTTGCTAGAATCTAGATCTTTGATTAAAAATATTGACAAATAGGATAAAAGGAAAGATCATGCTAGGCTATCCCCAAGCTAGCTCTGTGAGACCCTACTCTGAGGGGGTTATGGTTATCGCTTCCAGAGGCTTAGACCGGCTCCGTAGCGGAAAGGTTTGTCCTCCGTAGGGATAGTCTTGAGCAGTAGGAAATGTGGATGCCAGGGAGGGGCTCTGCCTATAGATTTTGCATCACTTCTAGAATCCGACGAGCCTCTTCATGACCTAGGACGGGATCCTAGGACCCTAATACTAGTTACAAGGGTGGAATCTTGATGGGCAGAATATCCTCAATATGGAATTCTTTATATCTTCCACAAGATTGGAAAGTTGGAAATTGTAATAAACTTCCAATATAATAAAGGATTTTTTTAAACTCAAAGCTTGTTTGAATTGTACGCGTGTCCGTGAGATAAATTACATGAAGAAACTTATGATTTAATGGACTAAACAAGGAAGCTAGTTGTATATGTTTCAATAAATGTGTTGTAGGTAGTTTAAAAAAACTAAATATAATATTGTCACCGAAGGAAAGCGGGTGAATGTAACTCCCCGATGGGTCCGTCCAACGGTAGGGTGGTCCCGGTTAGCTGGGAGCTTTTCTAAATCGGTGATAGAAATAGAAAAACGATAAATTGACCAACTAGTTTCTAGGTAGAATTGACTTGCATTGTTTTAGGGGGCGGAAATGGGATTTTGCCTTATGGGTAGGAGGGTTAACATGCCGCACTCCCCTTCGTCTTCCGTTCTCTTTGAACCAAGTGCAATGGACAAGTCCACTTCAGTTTGAGTGATCCTGTAAGAAGTGGAAACTCAATTTACTGACGCTAGTTGGCTATTAAGAGACCCGTGACCGATTTTAGAAACTCGAAATTCAGGTTGATCCTAGTGGGTTTAGCCAGAATTCTTCCATTGCGATGTAGACTCAGTAAGGTCTAAGTGACAAACCCCGTGATACTTTAAGGGAGAACCGTGCGGTGCCATTTGGAAAACCTACTGATGGACTACAAAAGGCACGCCTTGGAATGAGCTTCGCGGGCACCTTACAGTTGGTATGAGAGCACACATTAGTATAGAATACGGCGTAAGCTTTTAAAAAAATTTCTTGCATAGTAAATATGGCTTAGGATATGCGTTTCCTTAAAAGAGAAATCTTCTCTTTGTTAATATATGTTTTTGAATTCTGGCAGAGTAACAAAGCTTGAAAATGATTCTTAATCTTCCAAGTAATGTTTATGTCAGCTATGCATTTATCTAGTCTTTCGTGGAGAAATCAGATGATGCGGATATTAGACTAGTTGTACAACCCCTCGCCTCTATATCGTGAGAGACAGTGGATGATTAATAGAGGATACTGCTATATCGATGCAAGCCATCTAACTTATCTTCAGAATAATTTGAAAAGGGTAAAATGGATGGAAGATCTTAAAGTTGTCAAGATCTATCTATTTTATGAAGCCAGTGTAAACTTAACCTTGTATACTAGAGGCAAGAAGATCAAACTAAACCAATATATCTATGAGGAAGTTACAAAGATCCTTCCAGCTAACAGAGTAAAACTCGTAGGTCGCTCTAGCCGTTGCAACTACGAGAAGGACGGATTTTCTAATCTCCTTAAAAAATATAGATTCCTAGATATCTACTCTCAGAATCCAAGTTACTTCATAAAGGATGTATCAGAAGTGTCATGCTTAGATTGTAGTAGGGAATCCTTTTATGAAAAATAAGATGAGCATGTGAGCTATCTGAATAATGTATTTCTTTCCATTAATTACCTTGTACATCTGTTTGTAATAAAAATTGATTGGTACTTTATCAATCAGAGAAATAATGAAACCCTACTTTTCCCTTGGAACCTCTGAATTGCAGTTTGAACTTTCTATAGATTAAGTAAGAAATAATTTGAGTATTAAACTCTAATATTAATGCTATTTAAATTTCATAATGTTTAATTTGGTAATTGTTGAAAATTTCCAAGAATCTTGTGCCCACAATAATTTCCAACAAAGCCCAAGGAAAGAGGAATCTTTTGAAGAAAGTCAAACCTTTGAAATTTGATAAGAGAGGCGAGAATGTGGAAGCCGATGCACAAATTTGGATTGAATCCATGGAAGATTATTTTACTGCCCTTGGAACTGTCCCAGCCAATCAGACCATGATAGCTAAGTTAAAATTAATTGGCAAGGCTCAACTCTGGTGGAAGCAATGGTGTCGAGATCAAGGTGTCCATGAAAATACCATTACTTAGGATTTGGTGAAAGAAGCTGTAAGAGGAAGGTATTTACCCCCAGCTTATCGCACCCAAAAAATGAATGATTTCTTTAATTTGAAGCAAATGGGACTGACCCTGGAGGCATATTACTCCAAGTTTGTTTCACTTCTTAAATATGCACCCTCCATGGATACTAGTCAACAAGTGTCCAAGTTCTGCAATGGGCTAAATTCTCCTCTGAACACTCATCTTGAATCAATGCGCCCAATAGACCTCCAAGATGCTTTGATTCAAGTTGCTCCTATTGTATAGGAAGTACAATCAAAGTCTAAAAATAATAAGTTCTGGAGCTACAATAACCAGAACAAAGGAGGATTCAAAGGTCAAGTAAAAAGAACCCAAAGTCAATTTCACCAAGGTCAGAAGAAAAAGGAAAAATCCAATGCAGTTGGAAATTTTGTTCCTACCCAGGGAAATAGGTATGGTCTTAGGTGCTTTCACTGTAATGAGCTAGGACATTTCAAGAGGGATTGTCCAAAGCTTGGTGGAAACCATCACCAAGGCCAATTTTGAGGTCAAGGCAGAGTTTCCCAAGGCTGAGGTCCAGTAGCTATGGCAAGAGGAAGAACGTCAAATATTACCCTTAAAGAGATTAATAAGGAGGAAGACCCTACTATGAAAGAAGATCTTGAAAAAGTAATTGTTCATGTTGCATTCCACAAGAAGGGTTCAAATCGTCAATATTCAATAATACAAACACCACTAGTCACCGAGGTAAATCATTTAAAGTTTTGATTGACTATGGAAGTACACATTCGTTTATTTCGCCCAAGTGTGCTAAGAAGTTAGGGATAGACACAGCAAATGCATCAAAACTGCTTGTGGAATTAGCAAATGGAAAGGAAGTACTTTCTACACATCAAATTGCCAAGGTAGAGTTTAGTCTAGGAGAAAACCTTTCAAGTATGAGGTTTAGGGTAATGAACTGAGGAGCTTATGAGTGTTTATTGGGAATGGATTGGCTGATTCCCAATGATGCTCATATCCATTGTGGAAAACGTCAAGTCGCATTTTAGGATTTGAACGGTGAAATAGTGACTACACAAATAATATGCAGTTGTGCACACTTGGTGTGGTGGTGAGTTTTTTTGTTATCAGTGAAGTATAATCTAATTAATGCATTTTCAAAAAATGATTGAACCGTCAATTTTATCAATCAAAATCTGGTGAAACTTCTTCACCCACATGTTGGACATCATAAAAAATCATGGATATTAAAAAATCAGCCCCATCAGAAGTCTCTGGGACACTTGTCTGGAGGCTCCCGTTTGGGACCTTGAATTTGGGGATTTAGGGCCCTAGGCGCTCAGATGTCCTAGAGACTTCTGATGAGGCCAAAAAAAAATTGGGTAGTTAATGTATCCTAGAGGAGTCCACATGTAAAATTTCACGTCAATCGGATCACTAATCATATTTTTCCAAAGCCTGGATACATTAAATCAAGTTTAAGGGTTTTTTTAAACTTTTGCTATAAGTTTAAAGTTTCACCTCAGTTTACACATTTCACTTTTAAGTTTTGAGTTTTCTCTCCTAAAAGACATACTACGCACTAAGCAAGCGGCCCAAAGACACCCCCCTAGAAATCCTATGCACATGCCACCTTCCCTAACTCCACCACCACCACCACCACACCAACATCACAAGCGTCAATGGAAGCCAGGCATAGTGGCTCTTTGTGAGATCCACCATTACCAGAAGACCACGCATCTCATGATACCAAAGGCTCCATTCCAGAAGCTAGTGCGTGAGATTATGGATGGCATACTCATTAAGAATAATAGGAGGCACTTTCCAGATAGATCACTCTTACAACAACCCGATCATTGGACTATCCAAGCCCTCCTTACACTACATGAAGCTGCCGAAGCTTACCTCATCAACTTGTTCGCAGACTCAATCTATGTAGCATTACTTATAAGGAGAGTCACCGTCACCGATAGGGATTTGCGGATAGTGAGGTTCTTCCGGCGATGGAATGATAGTCCTCATGGAGATCAACAATGATAGGGGTGTACTACCAAAAAATATACGAAATGTAGCTTCCAAAGAGATTTTGTAAAACCTTGGTTGTAATGGATCCCATGTAAAATGTTATGAATATGAATACATATTTTTTGGTGCATCTTATTTTTGTTTATTCGCTTGCTATTTTTTTATTTATATCTTTGAGTTATCATTACATGCATTCGAATGAATACATGTTATGCACAAACTCGATAAAACACTACGTATTAAATCTAGGATACAAATTGTGTTGCCTATAAATTTGATAAATAAACACAATATTCAAGTAAAAAATAATAATAAATGGTACGTACGACAAACTACATTGTACGCAAATCCAACAAATATCAGTTTTCATTACTTCAAGAGAATATTACAAATTACGTTGCATTGGCGATGAGATATCATTTGGCACTAAGTACATCTAATCTTTCCTAAGCTTCTTTGAGCTACACTCCCCATGGTCAGAGCTATTCTTGATCATAGGCAACAACACATTTTTCCTTAATAGTTCTTGCCTAATGACATTCGGGTCTTCAACACCAGCAACCATGCCACGGGCCACCATGGAAAAATGTGGCCTAGACCTAGTACTAGAGAATAAGTAGAGGAGCTTTGAACATCGAAGAAACACTACTTTCTCTACGCTAGAGTTCATTGGGATTGTCTTGAAGGGCCCATCCTTTGTTAGGGCCCTCAACTTCAAGAAGTTCTCAGCAAAAGCCGAAGAGCATGACTTATGGAATACAATAGTGTCGCTCACAAGCTAGCCAATATACTCCTTCAATGTCGAGTCCTTCACCCTTCCTTGGTTACTTGATTGGCCACCTTATCTAGATGAAAATTCATCTATATAGACAATGTCCTACATCACACAAGTTTAGTGTAAAACTCATGAGCCTCTGGCCAGGCCTACTCTGGGGACCCGATCATGAAATTTTTTTCCTCCATGCTCTCGATGCCCTAGAGGTTCATAAAATTTTGTGTGAATCCAATAACATTACCTTCTCTACATCATCTATCTGCTATTGTAATGGAGCATACATGTCTGCTCCTACAACTGGCCTACCCTTGTCTCTCTCTTGGGAAGGTACTACGTAGTCGAGTTGAGGTCCAAAAATGCTTTCTTACAACCTCTCGAACTCCTCATCTGAGATCTCATAGTGTGGCACTACATTCTCAATTTTCTCTTGGATGCTCACAATGGCAGAGATGTCATCGACACTTGTGCCATCATATCAAGCCACCTCATCAACATGTGTGCTAGGGCATCTTGTATATCAATATCTATAAAATCATCAGGTACATCATGCACCATGATACAATATAGTTCTTCTTCTCTTAGCTCTAAAATTTCTAGTACATCCTGCATAAGTAAATATTCCACCCCCTCAATGATGATAGCATGGAGAGAAGTGAGGGGTGGCTCATCACTTGTTGATGTCTCATCAGGCCAAGGAGGTGGGTACACAATGGCTAAGCTTTGTGCTACCTCTACTCTCAAATCGAGTGTGATCTCCTTAGGCTCCCTCTTGAAATACTCTAGATGTGGCCAAGAGGGCGTGTCAATGTCTTTCTCACTGTCCTCTTGCACCTCAGTGCACAAAATATATATGGCAAATGCTGCATCGTGCTCCATGAGATCCATCATGGCGTGGTCTTGGGATGAGGTGGGTATTGCTCTGGCATGGAGATGTTGCCCCACTTGCAAGAGGGTTTGATTTATTACCTTTTCATGGCTTGATCTAGCACGTAAACTATATAAGAAATCTATGGGGACCCATCTGAGAGAGCCAAGTCAATGAGAGGGTTTGCCACATCACAAAATGATACCACTATACTAGAGCTATGGTCTACGGCACAAAGCAAGCTCTCTAGACTCAAGGTCGTGCAAAACTTAGGGTACATCTAGTCTCCTATGCATGCATAGCATGTGGAGCTAATACATGCAATGAAGGCGGGAGTAGTAGACATGGCACACAAAGAGAGAAGGAAGAAGAGCACAAGTGTAGGGAAGTAGAGAATGAAAGTGAAAATGAGTTTGGAGTTATAGATTTTATGTATCTAGGGTTTTAAATAAATGTTCTTTTTTAACCCTAAAGTTTCAAATTAAAACTCTTACCTTAGTTTCTTTATATCAATACTTTAAAGTAACCGTTAAATTTACTCATATAGACAAATGCTTCATTCTACATTATTATATTCTCGAATATACTTGGATTGATGAGTATATTCAAGTCCAATTACAAAAAATATAGAAAATTTTTAAGAAAATAAATGTTAATAAATAATTAGAAGAGATGAGATACAATATATCATTATGCAAAGACAATATTACATAGATTATAGAACTCCAGCCTGCAATTTAATTATGATTTTAACTTGCACAATTGACTAATTACATTATGTATTATCGCATGCTTGGATCACAATAAACTAAGATTATCTAAATTAAAAGTACTCAAAAGTTTTTTAAAAAATTATATTCGTTATTTATTAAAAAAATTACAAGGATTCCACTATCTCAAGGATATGTGGAGAAGCACATTGTTTACATGTCATGGATTTCTCATTACGAATCTTGACTTTTCTATTATCTAACTTGAAATAGAAGTTGCACAGGGGCTCATTGGACATTAACTGGATATTTTGTCTCAGAAAAGAAATGGGCCAATGGCTCTCTGTGCTAACCACAAAAGGATTACGACCATTCCACAAGTTCATTACATCTATGATAGTTGTATTTGTCTCATCTCGGGTATCTTGATCCAAGCTAATCCACTCCCCTTGCAAAAGTCACCATCTTCTATATCAAAATGCACAGAGTTTGTCTAGCGATGAAATACCTATAATAAAAACAAAAATAATGGTAAGTAAATGCGAATAACACAACAATTCATCTGAGCAAGACCTATGTCAATTAAATCAAGGCATTCAAAGTAGCAAAAAAGATTTGCCTAAATGTGAGATCAGGTTGGTTGATCCTGCACTCAATCATCTCATCAAAATGTGTTCTTTTGGCTTGCCAAGACTCATCCATTCCTCAAATAGACACTTGCAATGATAAGTAATCTTTGTTTTTGTCAGAACATCACATGAACTAAACAAATCTGCAAACAATGAGAATGGAACAAGCCAACTAAGATGCACATCTTTGGAGCCTATGGTGGGTTTCATAGCACTGTTGATGTCAGATTTTATCTTGGACTTACATGCTCCTGATAACAACTCCAAGCTACTAATCAACCATTCACCACTAGATAGTGGTGGCAATGGGATATACTACAATCTTTGGCTTTCTACTTCATACAATGAATCATAAAAATATGTATTTTGAGTTGCAAGTTGACTTGTAGAGTTATTATCATAGATCAAGGAACCTATGTTTTCATGCCAAACATGCATCTTGTCACTCAAACATTCCACATTCTGCCATTCATGAAAAGTTGATGGATATAGAGCTGCCAGTAAAACAAGATTGAATTAGAACACTACAAAGATTTTTAAAAACAACTCAAGTACAAAAGAACAAACAATGATAAAATTTAAAAATTTATTGTTTTGTTTATAATTTGCAATGTAGTTCTTGTCATGTACAGAGATTTGTTACTGCATATAAACATGTTGGATCAACACTTCTGTTACTATACTTATTATATTAAACACTTTTTTGAACTCTAAAATTCTACCTTTCCAATGTTTGCTAGGGTTTGCAACATCCTTATGCCTGACCTAGAAACTCCTTCAAGTACTTGGGTGCATCAAAATGCAATCCAACTTATAGTACTTTATCACAAATCAAATTACCGCCACTATCTTTTCTATTGAAGACCTCCACTACAAGTATGTTACTAATGTTTTTCCTCCGTGAAGACATCTATAATAACCAAATAGAAAAGTTACATATCAACATGTGTATAATTTGCAAAATTTCTCTCCAAATGAAATGAAATTTAAATGGAGAAATTTTAAAAAAACATTGTACCTGTAATTCTTTTCACAAAGAAGCCCAAATATGTTGAACAATAAGTTTACTTATAACAAGACCATTGTTCCTTCACTAAAAAATTCCTAGAGTACAAAAGGAAAAAAGAAATATCAAGTCAAATCATACATATAACTTACATAGGCTTTGTCCAAGTGAGTTGAAACTTAACCATGGAGCAACAAAAAAAAGTGGCAATATACATGTGGCTCTCTTTGCGAAGAAGCGTAAAGATGTTGAAGAAGTTGAGTTTTTAAAAAATCATTTTTCTCTGCCCTCGAAGACTCTTGGAGTAAAAAAACAAAGGAAAGCTTAGTATGCATATAGCTTGCATACATTTTGTCCAAATGAGATAAAATTTAACTATGGAGCAGTAAAAAAACAAGACAACATACCTATAACTTTGTTTACAAAGAAACCGTATGATGTTGAAGAAGAAGTTGAGTGTTCAAAAGATCATCATTCTTGACTATAAGAGACTCCTAGAGTACCAAAACAAAAGAAATTACATTTCAAAGAATGCACATAACTTGCACAGGTTTTGTCCAAACGAGATAAAACTTTACCATTGAACATCCATGGAAGAGAACAATATACCTGTAAAGTTTTGTGAAGAAAATCTTAGGGCTTTGGTAGAACAATATCTACTCTCATAAAACATGTGAAACTTACCCTATGTTTGTGTAGAGTAAATGAAATTTCACAGGGTTACAGAAGCAACAATGAGGCTGTAAGATTTCGTCATGAAAGAAGATGCGGGGAAAGAGATATGATAAATTTGAGTTTTGCCTAAGAAAGAGGGAGAAACTAAAAAGGGGAGAAATGAAAAGTCAAACATAAAAAAAATAAGAAAATGAAAATTTGAGTCACAAACTTCCAAGAAGTGTCAGCATTGTATTCCCCACATTTCCCCTTATTTTATTGTTGAGGGAGGATTTGGGCCAAGATATGGCTAGAAGATTCATGTTACATGAATCTGGAATCCCAGCTCTCTCATTGGTTAGGCCTATATTTGTTTATTCACTCCTGAAGGGGCAAAAAAGAGAGTCTATATTTCTCCTAATGCAAATATGAAGCATGTTGCCAAGAAGACTCTTCCATAGGCAAACCCTTCCACTTAATGAGATACTCCAAAAGAATTTGATTCCTTAAAACCTTGTTCCACTTGCCAATAATCTGTTGGGAATAAACGACCACCATGCCTATACCCTACATCAAGAAGCATCAACCTTTTGCACATCAAGAAGCTTGAGGGTGCACATAACTTTGCCATATGGTAGAAGCAACGCTACAATGTCTTGGTGCAAAAGAAATAGGTGAAGCCCATTAAGACAAAGGAGTACGACTAGCAGACATATAGAAAGAGGATTGGGAAGATCTAGATGAGCTTGTGCACTCCATGATAGAGCTTTCAACCTTAGATTTTTTGTTGTTCAACATAGAAAAGTTGGATTTAGCCTATGCTATGTGGACTAGACTTGAGGAATTATATACTCAGAAGAATACTGCTAGCACGGTTTATTGGCTAAAGAAATTGATGGACCTTTGCATGAAGGAAGGTATACCCATGTTTGTACATCTCACTGAGTTTAACTTGATTTTCAACTAGTTAGTTGCTTTGAATTTTAACATTGATGATGAGTTCAAAGCCACTTTCTTGCTATGCACTTTGCTTGAAAGCTGGGATACATTCAAAACAGCCATGAGTAACTCCAATGCCATGTTGATGTACCCTAATGCAGAGAGCTATTTTCTTATGAAAGAGATGAATAGGCAAAATAATGTAGTTAGCAAGTCTTCGAGTGCATTGCATACTAGAGGCATATCCCAACAAAGAGAATATCTAAAAATAAAGGGCGCAAGTCTTGTGGGAAAGATGTAGAGTGACATCATTGTGGCAAGAAAGGACACTTAAAGTGTGACTACTATAAGTAGAAGAAAGAGAAGAGCAAGGGTAAAAAGATTGATAATAGCAAGGATGAGAAAAAGATAGCCAACTTGAAAAGAAGATCAATGTCAAGATAGAGGAAGTCAATGTAGTCAATCATGAGAGTGACACTAGCAGTGATATCCTCTTTGCTTCTTCTTTTAATGCACAGTCTCTGATTGCAAATTCTAATGATGACATGCACACTTGGATTCTTGATTTAGGTGTTTCATTCCATGTAACACCACACCATGAGTGGGTCTTTGACTACAATGGTGATAGACATGGTGTTGTCCACTTGGGGGAACAACTATATATGCAATATTGCAAGGATTAGTAGTGTGCAATTGGGATTTCAACATGGTTCAATATTCACCTTGCATCATGTGAGGCATATACCGCAGCTCAAGAAGAGCTTGATAAGCATAGGGTAGCTAGATGATGAAGGCTATTACATTACTTTTGGGATGGAAAATGTAAGATATATAAAGGCTCTAAAATCATTGCTAGAGGCTCTAATAGTGATACTCTATAGCCATTGCAATTATCTAGTTTGGTAACCATGTAGTCATCATAATCATTGAGTAGCCAAGTGTTTCTTTATGGCACGACCAATTGGACACATGAGTCAAAGTGGAATGAAAGTGATTTCTTGTTTGATTTATTTATTGTGTTTGAGATATGCTAATTTTGACCATTGTGATTATTGTGTCTATGGTAAACATGCTCAAACATTACATAAAAAGTCTCTTTTATTGAAATCTTCTCCCTTAGAGTTGGTACATTCAAATGTATGTCAAATGCCAAGGTTGTCTCTAGGAGAAAAGAAGTACTTTATCACTTTTGTTGATGATGCTACACACAAATTATAGGTGTATCCTATCTATTATAAGGATGAGACCTTGGATAAATTTAAGAAATTCTTGGCATTTGTTGAAAATATCTTCGCTCTAACAATGGTGGAGAATATATGTCTAAATTCTTTCAGGAATTTTGTGATAGTAAAGGAATAAAGAGGGAGGGTCTTCTCTATTTGTCATAGTAGGAGAATGTCTCCAAGATTTTGTAGTGTTTCAATATGGGGGGGGGGGGGGGATTGGTGTACCATTGCCTCCATATGTGAAACTCAATGCAAAGGACAATCCTACATCTTATAATGAAAAGGCTGAAATGGCCAAGATTCCATAGGCCTCAACTATTGGTAGCTTGATGTATATTATGGTTGCTACACATCCTAACATAGCATTTGTGGTGAAAGTGGTTAGTAGTACATAGCATATCCTACAAAAAGCATTGGAAAGCGGTGATGCAGATACACAAAGGATTTGTGTATCTGCTTTGGAAAGTACAATGCCTATCATTGGCTTTACAAATGCAGACTATGCTGGTCATTCTGACTATTGAAAGTCTACTTCGGGGTATGTATTCACCTTCATAGGGGGATTAATCTCTTGGATATCTAGGATGTAGAAGTGTGTCGCATTGTCTACTACAAAGGCAGAGTATGTGGCTGCAACTAAGGCATGCAAGGAGGCTTTATGGCTTTTCACGTCTAGTGGGAGAGCTTGGCATTACAGAGGTTTCTATCCTCCATTGTGATATCAAAGTGCTATCATGCTAGTACAAAATCCTATGTTCCATGCAAAGACAAAGTACGTATAGGTGAAGTATCATTTTATCAAGGATTTACTTGACAGCAAGAGCATTGAGCTTGTCAAGGTACATACAATTGATAACCCTGCAGACCTTCTCACGAAGAGTCTTCCAGCAGAGTGGTTTGCTCATTGCCACCAGATGATAGGAACTGGATAGGTGTATGTGTTTTCATCTTTGTACATACTTAGACCTGCCTTATTCTTTCTTTTACGTTCTGTTGAGATATCGAGCTCCACTCGTGATATGCCAGGGTGACCGTTGTGCATTTATGTCACCGACTTGTTAGCTGCAGATGCGGTTGGTACACCACCCATGAATAATAGCTAGATGATAGCTATCCTTATCTACTCTAGTTTGTGGCTCAGTTAGTATGCCACCTTAGTTAGTTGAGTTTGGTTTGAGACCCATATATAGGGTTCTTCTATTTCTTTGTACTAGAGTTCTTTTTGGCTTACACAACTAAGAAGAGGAAAATTGTTTTCAGCCTCCACCTGTGTGTGTATTCCCCCATTATGCAAGCAAGAAAGCTACAAGTGAGACTCTTTATTTCTCTCCCACAATCTTGACACGGTATCAGAGCCTTGTTCGTGGTAAGGAGCTCAAGAAAGCAAACCAAGTTCGCGGTGTTCTGGTAAGAGGACCAGTGTTGCTTTCATTTTTTCTGTTTGGAAGCAAGTCTCTACAGGTAGCACAGCCGGAAAGTGCAAGAGTGCATTGTCTCAGATTGAGAGACCCTTCGCGGTGTAGCAAGAGGGAAGTATATGCTGCGGGAGTGGGCTTTAGCCCTAGGTTGCCTGTTTTTTTTATTTGAGGCCATTTCGGTGCCTGTTTTGGAGGCGCAAGTTTTCCACACACACTCAGGAAAAGGCCCTGTTTTTGCTGTGCGACCACTGTTCTACAGGTCGATGAAAAGTTACTGTAGAAATTGCATCGTATGCCTGTGCATAGAGGCATTGGGAGTTACAGAATCATCCTTGTTGCCTGTTGATGCAAAATCGTCACTTGGAAGTGACTGTGTGGTCAAATACCACTTTCGTCAGTTTTGCATATTTGCCCTTGTGAAGCTGAAGCTGTGATTTTTGCAGTGACAGAATTTTTTGCAGTGTTCTGTAATGGCGTTTGATTCTCTTTCACAGATTGTCACTGAAAAGCTTGACAAGAACAGCTTCCAAGCATAGAAGTTTAGAATGACGAATTTCCTTATGGGAAAAGGATATTGGGAATTCGTTGCAGGAAACGAAGACGAAGCAGTTCTTCCTGATGTTTCCAATCAACAACAAATGCAGGCATTTAAATCATGGCATGAGAGAGCCAAGAAAGTTATGTACTGGCTGTCTATCAGCATTTCAGACTCTATGATTATGCATATTCAGGATGCAAGTACGCCAAAGGAGGCATGGGATACTTTGTCAAAAATATATAGCACAAATACGCAAACCAGGAAAATGTAGCTCAAGCAATAGTTGCACAATGTGCAAAGAGAAAGTATGAGCATCAATGACTACCACATGAAGGTGAAGAAGATTGCAGATGCACTTGCTTCCATTGGGTCGCCAGTGGAAGATGATGATTTAGTTTCTGTGACCTTGAATGGTCTAGAGAAGGATTATGCACAGTTCCGAACATCCATTTCCGTCCGTGAAAGATTTTCTAATTTTGAGGAGTTGATTGCTCTTCTAATTTCTGAGGAGCAGAGAAATGGTGGTGCATCTTCTTTAGGAGGAACTTCAAAAGAAGCTGTCTTCTACTCAAATGCTGGAAGAGGTAGAGGCAGAGGTAGAGGAGGCCAATCTGGAGGCCGTGGTAGAAATCAAAATATGCAACAAACTCAAGAAAACTAGTCCTATGGAGGAGGACGTGGTAACTCTAGAGGCAGGGGGAGCCAAAGAGGTCGTGGTGGATGGCAAAGAGGCCAAAATGCAAACATCAATGTTGAATGCTACTACTGTGGTAAAATGGATCATATGGCTAAAGACTGCTATAAAAAGCAAAATAACATCATGAATGGAAAATTGCAATAAGGGAATTATGCATCTTCTAGTAGACAAGGTGATGACAGAAATGAGCATTTGTTTATGGTGCAGCACATGACCAATTCTGTGACAAGTGCAGAAGAAAGAAATGATGTGTGGTATGTTGACTCAGGTGCATCAAACCACATGACAGGTCATGCAGAATGGACACAGGATGCAAGGAAAATGGAAAAACTAGGATTTGTGGAGACTGGTGATGATACTGCACATCCTATTGTGCAGATTGGAAAAATTCATTTGTCTATGCAAGATGGGGAAAAGAAATACCTGTCGGATGTATTTCATGTCCTGAATATCACCAAGAACCTGGTTTTTGTTGGTCAAATGGTTGAGCAGGGCTTGCAGGTTAGATTTAATTATCATGGATGCTTTGTTGAGGATATGAAAAATAAAGGTCGCTTGATAGCAAAAGGAAAGAAGAAGGGCAGAATGTTTACGTTGGATGCAGCATGTCTGAATTGAGTACAGCAATGTTTGCACATGGGACTGGTGTAGTTGTAGATATTGATATCTGGCATAAACGCATTGGTCATGTTAATGTACAGCGGCTTAGATCAATGCAAGCCCAAAATATTTTTGCAGGATTGCCTAAATTCAAGGTTGCCGAAATGCATAAGGTATGTGAAGCCTGTCAATTTGGAAAACAAGCAAGGAAACCATTTCCTAGACATGTTCAAGAGAGTAAGAAGCCATTGGAATTAATCCACTCTGATGTGTGGACTACTAAAGTTGCATCTATTGGAGACTGTCATTATTTTGTCACTTTTATTGATGACTATAGCAGAAAAATTTGGGTGTATTTTATGAAAAAGAAAAGTGAAGTTTTTGGGCATTTTAAAACTCTTAAAGCTATGATTGAAAAAGAAACAGGCCTGCAAATAAAATGCCTAAGATCAGATGGAGGGGGAGAGTACCTCTCAAATGAGTTTGCAAGGTTCTTGCAGGAGCATGGCATAAAGCAGCAATATTCATGTAGTCATATCCCACAGCAAAATGGAATTGCGGAAAGAAAAAACAGGCATATTGGAGAGGTATCTCATGCCAATGTCAATGAAAAAGACCTGCCAGATTTTTATTGGGCTGAGGCAGTTGCTACAGCAGTCTACATAATGAACAGGAGTCCCACTGCAGCAATACATGGCATGACTCCAGAGGAGAGGTATACTAGTAGGAAACTAGATATTTCTCATTTGAAAATTTTTGGTTGCATTGCCTATGTTCATGTGCCAGATGAGTTGAGATCCAAGTTGGATTCAAAAGCTGAGAAGTGCATCTTTATTGGTTATTCTCTGCAGCAAAAAGGGTATAGATGCTATAACCCTTCTACTCGTAAGTTTACAGTGAGCAGAGATGATGTTTTTGATGAGATGAGTAGCTGGTATAAACCAGTAAATGTGATTGATAATGTCGATGCACAAAATGGTAATGCTGCACAGAATTCACAACAGCAGTCACAAGATGTTAGTGGACCTGGAGCGTCCTCTAGCAGTGGTTCACATTCTTCACCATGGACGGCAGATTGAGATAAGGAGAATCTTCTCAAAGCAATGCAGTTAGTGGTATGTAGGTATCACAAAAAGAAAAAGAGAAGGTAGATCAGCCCATGTTTGATGTGAATGTAGGTCACTCTTATGTGGATGGTGAATCTAGTGGCTCAGAATAGAGCATTGATGATGAGTTGGGTATTCCTTCTATTGTTACACCTGGAGTAAGGAAGACTAGGGATGTTTTGAGAGCACCTGGGAGTGAACCTACTTTGTGCATGTCTACCAGAGCTAGGTATCCTGTGGATAGGCTGAAATATGATGGATTTACAGCCATTCACTATGCATATATGGTCAAAGTGATACAGGAACCAGAACCCACTTCTTTTGAGCAAGCCATGGGAAAAGAAAAATGGGAGAAAGCCATGGATGAAGAAATGGATGCCTTGGAAGCAAATGCTACATGGGAATTGGTACCTTTTCCTAAAGATAAGAATGCAATTGGTTGTAAGTGGGTTTATAAGGTGAAACACAATGCAGATGGTTCTGTGAATAGATACAAGGCAAGATTAGTAGTCAAGGGGTATGCACAAACATATGGCATTGATTATGAAGAAACATTCAGTCCAGTTGCAAGGATGGCAACCGTAAGAGCAGTCATTGCTATGGTTGCATCAAAGGAATGGTCTTTACATCAGATGGATCTAAAGAATGCCTTCTTGCATGGTGATTTGCAAGAAGAGGTATATATGGAGCAGCCACCAGGTTATGTGCATGCTGTTCATCCTGAGTTTGTTTGCAAGTTGAAGAAAGCCTTGTATGGCTTGAAGTAAGCACCTAGAGCATGGCCTGACAAGATAGGACAGTATCTTGTCACTATTGGCTTTCAGATTTTCAAGGCAGATTTCTCACTTTATGTGAGAAAAACAGAGAAAGATATTATGTTACTTGTCATTTATGTTGACGATTTGATTATGACAGGTGACAGTGATGAAGATATCCTTCATGTGAAAATGCTATTGAAGCAGAAGTTTGAGATGAAGGATTTGGGAGAGCTGCATTATTTCTTTGCCATTGAGGTGATTAGATCACCAAGTGGGATGCGGCTCTTGCAGAGGCAATATGGATTGGACATGCTGTCCAAATATGGGATGACAGGCTGTAAGCCTATTTCAGTTCCTTTGGAGCAGAATGTGAAGTTGAGCACAGATGCAGGTGAGCTTCTCAAAGACCCTACTATGTACAAACGCATAGTAGGAAGTTTGATTTATATGACTATTACCAGGCCAGATTTGAGCTATGTTGTTGGATTGGTAAGTCAATTTATGCAGGCTCCAAGGAAATTGCATTTGGATGCGGCTAGACGCATACTCAGGTATGTGAAGTCCACATTGCAGTATGGACTATTTTATGAGACTGGGGTTCAGATGCAATTGCATGGATACACTGATGCTGGTTGGGCTGGTATTATATCTAATAGATGATCTACCAGTGGATATGTGTTCTCTTTTGGGAGTGCTGCAGTCACTTGAAGCAGCAAGAAACAGCCTACAGTTGCCTTGTCGAGCACAAAGGCTGAGTACAGGGGCACAGCAATGGCTGCATGTGAGGTAGCTTGGTTGCATAAGCTACTTTATGATATGCATCAGCCTACAAATGGGCCAGTTGTCATTTATTGTGACAACATGAGTAGTATACACTTGGCAAATAACCCAGTCTATCGTGCTAGAACAAAGCACATTGAGGTGCATTATCACTATGTGCAGGAGAGGGTTTTACTAGGTCTTATTAATCTAGCTTATGTTAGCACAGAGGATCAGGTAGCTGACATATTCACGAAGACATTGGGCGTAGAGAAGCTGCGCAAGTTCAGAGACCTGCTTGGTGTGCAGGAATTGGGATTGAGCTCGAGGGGGAGTGTTGAGATATCGAGCTCCACTTGTGATATGCCAGGGTGACCGTTGTGCATTTATGTCATCGACTTGTTAGCTGCAGATGCAGTTGGTACACCGCCCATGAATAATAGCTAGATGACAGCTATCCTTATCTATTCTAGTTCATGGCTCAGTTAGTATGCCACCTTAGTTAGTTGAGTTTGGTTTGAGACCCATATATAGGGTTCTTCTATTTCTTTGTACTAAAGTTCTTTTTGGCTTACACAACTAAGAAGAGGAAAACTATTTTCAACCTCCACATGTGTGTATATTCCCCCATTGTGCAAGCAAGAAAGTTACAAGTGAGACTCCTTCCTTCTCTCCCACAATCTTGACACATTCAAGCACAATGTTGTTAGGTGGGAGGTTGGTTTGTGGGTATTATACTATGTTTCATATATCTATTTGAAAAACCTAAAGTTGTACAAGTCATTGTACCCACATGTGCTATGTCTGCTCTCTTCTATCTCAACCTACTTCTATCTCCTTTGAAGTAGAGAGGAAGCTCTATCTCGAATCCTTCACTTCACAACCATTTCGAGTCAAACCATCTTCATCAAGGGGAGGTAGTTCTTTAAGAACTTGAATTTCAGGGCCAACATACTTCTTTAGTTGAGATAAATGAAAGAAGTTTCTTCTTCAGATCTTCTCTAAGAGCTCTAAAATTAGTCGAGACTAAGTGCAAGAAACCGTGACTAGTCACAGTTTGAACTGTACCAAGTCCTATCACCAAAACTTAAACCACAGTTACCCTGGAGGGTGCTAGTAACCAGATCTAAACTTGAAAATGACCTTGCCAAGAATCAAATTCAAGGCTCTAATAACCATTGTAAAGAAGCTAATTCTGAAAGCAAACTAAAATTCTAAAAATATAAGAAATACACAATAATGCTAAGAAAGCCATAGCCAAGGTAGCTAGGTTGCCATGAATCATGTTACTAATTGATATAATGGCTAAGAATCATCAATGAGAGGCAATAGCATGATATCCTCCTCATGCTATGGAGGGGCATGGTATCCACCCCAATGCCATGGTGGCCAAAGATTATGCACCCTCAATGGATGGTGGGATGTGGAAACCTCAAACAAAAAATGTTTAGAATTTGCAAAAGATGCTTGGCAAGTTACAACTTATCCCTTTTATATCTAATCCTAGACCTAAGACTAAATATTTTCTAAGGCATTATTTTGCTTTATAATAGTAAGGGTGACATAATAGACCCAATTCCTATTTGTAAAGTCCCATCAAGTTGACTTAGGAAATAATCCGTTCCTTAATGTGAACGAATCTATTTGTTCCCATGTCTCTATCAAGTCCATTAGTATCACCACCATCAAGCCACTACCCACCTTAAGCCCCACCTACATTATTGACAAGTCATAGTCCTTAGCACATCTTGGCACTAAAGGCTCTATTGGGGCCATTAGTCAAGCACAAGCGTTGAAATACTATCATCATGATGGGTGTTCAACCTTCTACTCATCCCAACACTATCACTTGGAAGGGTGCTCAACCTTCTACTCATCCCAACACTATCGCCTCAAAGGGTGCTCAACCGCAAGATTAAGTATTTTTGGATTGACAATTAACTAGAATTAGTGGATGTGTTGATGCTTGGTATTTTGGGCCAAGTGGTACATTAATCCCAATATCTATAGTTTCACTTCTTTTATGAGGGTTAATAAGAACTTGGAGGGGGTTATGAGCATGTAAATCACTCCTAGGTCCAAGAATAGGTGTAAGTCACAAACGTCCCAACCAAATATTTTGGTTGAGACTAGATTGATGGCTATGCCTTACTGGGGAGGAGAAAAGCATTAATAATCGTGAACTTCCTTTTGACAGACCCGCCAACTCTACAAAAACGTACAACATACCTCATTGGTTAGTTTACTATTAGGATAATAACATATCCCCCCTTGAGATAGAGTTAGAAAAAACTCATTCATATCCAACATGCCAAGACAATCTTGACTAGGAAAACCATGAGCCTAACTAACTATCAAATGGTTCTTGAGTATCTTAGATGTGGTATCAAAGCCCAAGTTTGAATGAATTAGCAATGTTAGAGATTATTGAAATTCAAGCATATTTTTCTTTTGATTTAGATTTACATTTTAATATGATTGCAACTAACAAGTTTTGCACAATGTATGCAATACATTGATAGCGTTTTAGGTCGTGCATATAATAGCTTGACAATCATCAAGCCTTCATTTTTGGAATACCATGATGGTGATACTTGAAAGGATGTTTATCTCTCATTTTTATTTAAAGAGGTTGTTCCTAATGACTTTTATGGTGCCATTCAAGTTTTTACTTCTTCATTTATGCCAATCAAAATGGTGTGCTCTATCATTAAAAATATGAAAATTCTAAAAGCCTCTAGGTTTCTATAGAAAATTTTAGAAATCCCCTTGGAAGAAGTCTCCAAAAAATCACTTATTTAAGCCCTTATGTTAACAATGCTTATGTCATTAGTAATGCCCTCAAGGCTTCCATCATTGTTTATATAATCAATGCTTCTATCATTGCTTATATCACTGCTAGCCTAGAAGCTTTAGTAAATAGGGTTTTGGGCTACATGCCCTCTAATCTTGTCCCAATCTTGTTAACACCAATTCTAAGGCTTTTACAAGGTAAACCCTCTTCCATTTTATGTCTTATATTGTCTATATTATTCCTTTCTTGTACTCAAGTCTTGTACTCCAATCTTATCTTGTATCTGAGTCTTGTCATGTATTCCTTTCTTGTATTTAATCTTGTACTCAAAATATGCACACAAAAAGAGTATCAATCCAAGGCTATGTGTTTCTTATTATGAGAAAACCCTTCACTTATGCAACAAATTGTATCTCTTTTTCAATTGAAATATCAAACTCCTTCTCTATTTTGAACCATGAGACTCGCCATCTACATATGAATAGCTTGTAGAAACATTTGGCATACCAACTGCCACTTTGGAAGCTAAAAAGTGAGCATTTGTTGGTTATTCCCTTGAGCAAAAGGACTACATGTGTTATAATATAGTTACACACATGTGTGCAAAAAATGTGGATCCACAGTTATAACATTGAGTGGGCCAAAAGAGTCCTCTTCTAGTAGGTCCAATGAAAGACCATAGTACTCCCATAAGTGCAAAACATACAACAACATGTACATATGCAATGCATCCAAATGCTTCAAATTCGGTTTCTTGCTAATAAATTTCTCCTTTAGTATCACAACATACACTATAGTAGTGGGGGTCATGTTCATAATAATATACATAGTTGTAGAGACAGCTTCAACCTAATAATAATGAGATATATTCTTTTTAGCCACATCAATACTCGTGCAATTTTTGGAATGTGTATGTTCTTCCTTTCACCAATACCATTCTACTGTAGAGTGTACATACATGTAAACTATCTTTGGATTCCATGCTATTTCAAAAAGTTGCTAAATTTATTTGAGAGTAATCTTCCCCTCCATCTAACCTTAGACACTCCATCTAACCTATTTTTTTCTCTACCATAGTTTTAAAATCATGAAAGTGAGAGAACACCTCATCACTTTTCTTCTTCATGAAATTCACCCATACCTTCCTTGTATGATCATCAATAAAGGTTATATAATATTTGTGTCCAACCATTGTTGCAATATTTATAAGACCCCACACATTTGAATGAACAACATCAAGTAAATGCATGCTTACATGTTTATCATGAGGAAATGCATGCCTTATCTATTATCCAAATTGGCATGCTTCACACACTTTCTACATATCAACCACTTGAAATTAGGCAAGCCCATCACACATTTGCATGGTTGCATATTCTTCAATTGCACATGCTTACATGGACCATACATTTATGCCAAAATGTCAACATTACCCACAACTCCTACATCTTGTGCAAATATAGCAACCTTCATCTTGGGTACATTTACATCCAAGGTAAACATCCTTTCAACATGCTTGCCTTGTGCAAATAGCTTACATCGGTTCCTGAAATATTCTACACACAAAGCATCCATTCTCATTCAACTTTACTTGCAGTCCTTGCTCAACCACTTGCCCAATAGAAACCAAGTTCTTTGTGATGTTAGGCACTTGCAACAGATCAACGTGTTGAGCACACCTTAATACTAGTAAGCAAAAATTTACAAATACTATTCAAATAAAGAAGATTGATAAAGATGAGAGAAAAAGGAGTTAGATGTTTTGCATGTATTGTAAGGTAAAATATCATATCATTAAGAACTATCCTAAAACTAGCTACAACAGAGGCCAGTACGATGCTCCTTCTAAGTCAAGTTCTACAAATGTTGTATAAGATATAGAGTAGGCATTTAGTAAGGAAATTATTTCCCTTCTTTACATGATTCTTGCATGTCTTCTATAGATTTAGATGTATAGTACTTTGATAATGGTGAGCCTACCCATAAGGGTAGTACTATGACATGTGTCAAATAAATCCTCTTATCATGTTAAAGGAGTTAGGAAAATTGTGTTAAATATCGATAATACTAGTACTTTCATACTTACACATACTTTATATGTACCATAGATTAAGAAGAATTGCAATCAATTTTTGCATACTTGCCAAGATTAGCTTCATTGTGAAATTTGTTGATGACAAACATATAGCTTGTGATCTCTCTTGTGGTGATATAATTATTGCATCTAGTTTACTATATCTTGGGCTATATAAGCTTAACAACTATGAAATTTTTCTGAAAGACATAGCATACGCAGTTGCATATTCAAAAGGAGTTTCAAATGCAAAACTTTGGCATGCACATTTTGGTCATCTTTACTAGTTTGATATGCCTATAGAAATCTAATATGGTGTCTTCATTGCTACTCCTGGGACACCTAGAAAATACATTTGTGAAGTTTGTGGACACTTTTGTTTAGAGTGAAGGGGGAGTACATATCTAAGGAATGTAAGTTGAGTGTGAAATAAAACATTAACATACAATGTCATATACACCATAATAAAATGATATAGCTAAGAGAAAAAAATAGATCAATCATGGAGGTGGTATGATGTATGATTAAGGGTTAAGCTTTGCCACATAGTTTCTAGCTTGAGGCTATTTTCCGTGTAGCACATATACTTAACAAGTGTCCTAGTAAGGCTTTATGGTCTATTACTTTGTATGGGGCTTGCCATGGTAAAAGGCCATTTGTGGATCACTTGTGTGTTTTTGGTTGCTTGGATTACACTTTGGTACCAATGCAACAATGCAAGAAGTTGAATTCTTTTCATGGAAGATACTATCCAACCTTTATTTTTATGTACAAAACAGATAGATGTATGCTCATAGGGTATTTGTGACACTTTGTTTCCTTTTTTCAATAGTACATAGTCATATCTAGTGCCAAATCAAGCAAATTTTTAGCTTAATAGGTCTCTCATATATTAGCCTATTTCTTATGTAAATGCAAATTCTTGATGAGAGAGGAGAGCTTAAGTAATCTAGGACTATGCCAAAATGGCTAGTTCAAATATAATGTGATAGTACATTGGATGCATTATTGACTAGTCATGCTCATTTTGCTCTCACAATGCCTCTTATGCATCAAATTGTTATGAATTGGCTATTTCTAGTATGTGATGAGGATGAGCCGATGTCTTTTAAAAAGCCATAGATTTCTAAGAATTGGATGGTTGCTATGCAATCTACGGATAATTCTATTGTAAAAAATGGTACTTGATTCTTGCCTTGTGGCAAGGAGGTCATTAGTACCATGTGGATTTACAAGTTAAAGTGCAAGCTAGATAATTGTATCTATTTCTACAAAGATAGACTTGTGGCAAGGGTTATGCTCAACATAAGGGCATTGATTTTAATGAGACCTATGTTTGCACTTGTCATATGACAACTATTCATAGGATTTGTACACTAGTAGCTCATAGTGGTTGAAATATACATCATTTGGACCTCTAAAAGTACATTTTTAGATACTGATTTATATGAGCAAGGGTATATTTTATGGCCTTGTGGTTTTGTGTAGAAAGGGCAAGAAAAAAAATTATGCAGGTTGAAAATTGTAGTCTATGGTCCAAAGCAAACAACTTGGGCTTGGCATGAGAAGATATATGCATGCTTGACTGCATGTAGTTTCATAATAGTCCAACTAAAAGCATCCTATATATCAAACATAAGGGTGATGTGGCTCTTATCATTGTGGTTTATGTTAATGACACACCTAATCACTATCCTTAATGAGACATATATTGTCAATTTTAAAATTAAGTTCAATTTAGCTTTTGATATGTCAGATTTGGATATATTACATTATTATTTAGGAATTTAATTCAAGATATGTGATGCAGATATTGCTTTGTAAGAAACAAAGTATGTTGAGACATTATTGTAGGGATTTGGTCTTGAAGACTACAAGCCTATTGCTTCTCTTATGGAGATAGGCTTAAAGTTGAGCCTTCATGATATCAAAGATTGCTTTGATATCTTTCTCTATCAGTAGTTAGATGCTTGATTCATATATGCATTAAAATGCCTAATATTCAATTTGTAGTCTCACATATGAGCAGGTTTATGCATAGCCCACACACTAAGAATTAGCAAGCGATGAAGCAAACCTTTTGCTAATCTTATCCAAAGGGGGTTCATAACTGCTATATACATTCTTTTGTGGATTCTGGCTAGGTTACTTGTTATGATACTCATGTATTCATAAGTAGTTTTTGCTTCATGCTTGGAAGGTCATGCATATCATGGTTAAGTAACAAATCGCCCACTATGGCTACTTCTAGTTGTGAAGTTGAGTACAAGAAGGAAACTTTCACAACTACAGTTGAGTGTATTTGGCTTGATGTCTCTTACCAATTTGGGTGTTGGACACTTATTTGCTACCACCATCTTCACTGACAATTAGAGCACATTGGCAGTTGCATGAAAACTAATTTTCCATACATGTACTAAGTACACAAGGATTACTATCATTATGTTGGGAAAGGCTCTCTGCATAAGAGAGATCAACTTGGCATATGTGCCAACATGAGACAACCTTGCAAATCATTTTACAAAGGTTTTTCCTCGTGAGAAGTTCATAACTTTCTGAAAATATATATTTGGCTTACTCCCCTTTATGGATTGATCTAGCCCATTGGGTTGGCACTTTCCTATACATAAGTGCCACCATCGCATCACTTCCAAGGGGAGTTTGCTACCATATTTTGGTAATGATGTGTGTGAATGCACTTTAGAACTATCTAATGATGTACTCTTTTTCCTCTTTAGGATTTTTTCCCATTTGGTCTTATATATATGGTCTATAAATCTTCTCTATTAATCTCACTCAATACACTTTGGGTTGTGCTCTCTCAAGTTACTTCTTTTCCAAGTTGTATGTGTGCATTCTTGCAACCTTAAATCCAACATATATACATGAATAATACCCCCTTTGTGGCAAATTTTGTTTTCTACATGTTGTTCAAATGAGCTTACACCTGATTATATCTAGAGAATCTATTAAGAGAGCTAAAGCTATAAGCCTCCTTAGCTACCACTCTTGCCAATGTATACTTTGTATGTAGTAGAGGATAGTTGTCTCTCTTTTTTACAGCATTAACTTTCTTGTAATTAGACCACAGTTGAATTTTACCATTTTTTAAAAGTATGACAATGACTGGTGATACCCAATCCATGTGTTCAATCCCATAAACGAATTCAACATTCAAAGGTTTGTCAAGTTTTGCTTTAATGTCATGCCTGTTGGGAATTCATTGTGTATGGTATGTGTCTCTCACCAATGTGGTGTCGAGGACCATTATGATATTGTGTGTGACCATGCTAGGGTCAATTTTTTTTTAGTTTTTCCATCAACTAAGAAAACACATCAAAGGACTCTCTCAAGAGGCTAATAAGACTACTTTCCTCTTTCTAAGTTAGATCGTCAGGAATAAATATGGGTCAAGGCTTTTGCCCTTTACTAATCAATTTGATATCCTTGACTTTAGTAGATCCTTCAATGGGTTCACTATCTTGTCCTTAGCATTTTGTGCCTAATAGCACTATAACACAATCACCTTTCTTAAATTTTGTAAAGCATTTCAAGAGATCTTAACGTTTCCTCTATCATTTAGCCTTTGAATTCTTGTCTTTCTTTTCCCTATTCTCTTTCAGCTTTCTGCAGCTTATGTGAACTACAAAGTATTTGTTGATGCATCAAGCTTTAGAAGATTGTAGGATCTTACAACTAGTTTCCAAAGTGACCTTAGATTCAAAATTAATCGAATATCCTTTCCTAGATGAGGGTGTTTTACCTCAAGGCCTTAGCTTGAAATTACTTAATATAATGTTGCTCATTTGGCTTGGTTGAGATTTGTTTATTCATAATCAATTATCTCTAGGTACTCAAACCAAGTTTGATAGCAATCCACTCTGATTATTTCTCCATTGACACAATAGGTTTGTTTAGCTTAGAATCTATGATGAATTATTCTATTACATACTCATATATATGGTAGTTTATGATTTTGGTCTATTTGTTTAAAAGGAAGAAGATTGAGTGAGAGCATGATCAAGTCGGAGCACTAGAGGTATGAGCTATGGTAGATAGAGCAAAAAGCAAGAGAGCAAGAGAGAGAGACTCAAAATATGGGAACTCCAACAGCCACAATGCATGAACTGTATTCTATTAGTCACCAAAAGAATAAAAACTAAAGTGACAGTGATGGGCACCTGCCACCTATAGTGTACAGGTGTGCAAGTACTATCAGTGTACACATGTAGTGTAGGTAGATGCACCTTTACCCCTAACAACCTCCCACTTAAAGGTGAATATGCCTCTAGTGAGGAGAGAACAAGAAAAAAAGGTGACAAAGTACAAATCTACATCAAGTACAATAGGATGAGAAAGGATGTCAACTCATCCAACACCCATCATCTTCCTAAGAAATGTAAAACACTTCAATGAGAGACTTTTAGTGAGCAAGTCTACACAATTTTTGTCAATAGAGATCTTGACAAGCTCAATGGACTTGTCCTCTCAATGACCTCTTTGATAAAGTGGTAATGCACCTCAATGTGCTTTGCCTTCACATGGAAGACCCGATTCTTGGCCAACTAGATAGTACTCATAGAATCCGAATGTAGTATAGAGAGTGCATCAGTAATACCAAGGTCTACTACTAGACTCCCTAATTAGAGAGCCTCCTTATAAGTCTCAATGGTTGCAATATACTCTATGTTTGTAGTCGATAGGGCCATGTATTTTTGTACCCTAAACATCTAAGAAACAATACCTTGAGCAAAGGTGAGGACATAGCAAAAGATGGACTTTTTACTGTCTGCATGTTTCTACATAATAAATTTAAACTTGTCAGTCACTTGGAGCCAAGTTCTTAGAAAATGAAAGGAGGAGGTGGGGCCAAGATTTGACACACATATCTTTAAGTATTTTGAGAAAATACTCTAATGGACCTCATAACTTTCCATGTGGTGTATGTATCCAATTCCCTTTTCTTCTCTAAAATTTCCTCTTTTTATGTATCTCACTTTTTCTAATCTATTATTGAATTAACTATGACATCCCCCATTTTTCTCTATACTCCCTAGAATTATTTTACTATTTGGAGCTTCATAAACGGTGCATGTATGGAAAAAGCTTTGGGCACCAAAAGAAACAATGGTAACAATATATTTGTACACAAAAGGATTCTTAAAACAAAGCCCACCTCTACAATGGTGGAGGTTCTAGACTCTTCTAAATTATTATTCAAAGCTGTTTTCTCCATGAATCTCTTCCCAATGTACTTTCTTTTTGAAGGATGAGAATATATTGTAAGAAATTATAACTTTTTTCATTTTCTCTGCTCAAATCCTTTTAAAATTATTCATTTAATGTTATACAACCTCATGTTATACTAGTAATACACACGCATAACTCTCCCTTACATTTTACAATCTTTGTAGTTTACCTTTCATCTTGTTATGATTTTTTTCTAGGAAGCTTGACTGTGAAGACTCATGCACATAAGATAACCAAATGTATTATGAAGGGAGACTTCATACACTACCTTATATCACCTAGTGCATCATCCAATTTGGGGCTCTAATCAATCAAGATTACAATTGATTGCTTGTAGTTAGCAAATAATACAATTTAACCAAGTGCCTATAAAGGGACACCCATTTGAGCTTTCAAAGGGGGACACACATACTCCACTCTACTACTATCTTCATATCTATGTTCTCTTCATCTCCTTCACCAACCCCTTGTCCCTCTCTACACCACTCTCCTCCTTTCCCACTTCATCATACACACCCTCTCCCTCTCCCTCACTATCCTATCTATCTTCCAAGTCCATCACCCTCCTTGCTCCCACTTAGTCATACCCTCACCCTCTTCTATCCTTACCCTCATCCTCTCACATTCTCCATCCCTCCATTATTTCCATCCTTTGCATTCCACTACTCTCAAACCCCTCCATACCATCATCCTCAAACCCCTCCTCCTCTTTCTCTTTATACATCGTCACCACCATTACCCCTCCACTTATATGTACATGTCTCCTCTACCATTTTGGGTTGGGATGCAGTAGTTATAACTCTTAATATTAGCATCTTCCTTTATTCACTTCATATTCCACTACACATTCTTCTCTCTTTCTCTTCCTACAGCATAACTATCATTACTTCTCTAGTCATGTGTGTAAAAAGTGCCCTAGCCCACGTCTAATTTGGCTAGGTGGTGTCCCATTTACTACCCCTTTTAATAAGGAGATCAATCCCATTTGTGTAGAGACCACAAGTGCACATTTTTCTCCCTTAATTCTTTTCCTTTTCCATTTTCTTTGTGTTTGTCATCACACACTTTATGACACTTTGACTGAATATGACCCTACTTTCCAGAATAATTACAAGTTAATGCGAACTTATGCCCATGAGACTTACTAAGAGACTATTCATGTGACTGAAAATAAGACTTCTGAGAGTTTCTTCCAAAGCGGTCATTACCGCTCTTAGCATTCTATCTTTGGTCGTCAAAACATGAGAGCTATGAGAAGCATCAACATTCATTCTGTTAACTTCTTCATTCAATAGTGCACTCTCTACATCTTGCAGTTTCAGCCCAGAAACAAGTGTATTTGCACACACACCGCAATACAAAATGTATTGCATGATTCAAGCAATATAACCAGCAAGAACAATGATGGAATTTTTTTCTGAAAGTCAATCCCCTACAAAGAAAAGTTGTTGAAAATAGAACGAAACTTGTTTGAGTAGGCAAACATAGAAATCCCCTTCTTCTTATGAAGGTCCATGAGTTGCTTCATCCAATACATCTAAGAGACAAGGTTTTGCTTATCATAGACTCATGGATCTTCTTCCATAATTGTCAAGCAATCTGCCCTTTAGAGACAACATTGTAGAATATTTAGTTAGAGAGTAAAAAAATGATCATTGAGTTATATAACTCATCCAATTCAACCCAAATCCTGTATATCAAAGTGTTTGAGCTTGACACCCTCATGTCTTAATGACTTAATAAAAATTTTCTACACTAAAACTTGCAATACTTGTGCCTTCCAATAGATATAATTAGTGCCATCCATTTCATCAATGTTAAAGATAGCGCTATTTGATCCACCAACCACCATCATATCAACAAATAAAAGCACAGTACAAGAAGAGAGGCTATTGTAAATGACTACAAATTAGCCCCAAATCACAACCAAGACAAAGTCTAAATGGAGGGAAACACTAAAGTGTAGGGTTGTCTACGAATTAGTAGTAATAAACTGTCAAATCAAAGCATCTACTCTCATAAATAATGCGTAAACCTACAATTACATCATTGTTGTAATAAATGGAGTAGTAAGGGAATCCAATGATGGGAAAATCAAGCAAAAGACCAAGCTTCCACCACTACCAAGAATGTCCAAAGAAACAACCATGATATATAGAAAGCAACAAGAAATGAAGATGCAGACAATTGATACCAAGATTTGTAACACCTTAATGAGTCAATAAACCATACATCCAATAGGCATAGATATCATGTATGCACTAGGTCTCAATAAGAATAAAAGAGAAGTGCCAAGTGCACAATTGACTAAGCAAGAGTAACGAAGCTCAATAGGTAGCCAATTAGTGTGTATACGTCACTGACATCATACTGACAGAGATAAGTCCTGATGTCCAAGACATGAATCAAATCAACCCACTAAAAAGTAACTATATCTAATTAGTATAAAGAGAGCATCTACATATGTCAATGAGTCCCTCTCTCTCAATGGACTATTCTCAACTGCATAAAGCCCAAAGCTTTGCTCGAATGCAAAATACCCAAGTAACTAAATTGACTTCCAATGGAACAAGACCAAATGCCAATTGAGCAAGAAACGCTCAATACATGAAGTACATAAGCATCTAGAAGCTAAAATACATCAACATCATACATCTGGGAGCAATACATGTAGTAAACCCTCAAGCCCATAAGTGTAGAAGCATTATAGCAACTAACTAAAGATTGAAGATATGTAACTAAACTCAAATTCAAAGCTCAAGGTATTATACAAGCATACCCGAGTGCATAACATCAATATCTTAATCAATGCATCCATTAGGGGATCCAAATAGCATCAAATGGTAAGAGGCATACACTTTCTCCAATATAAATGCTTGATACCCACTATAGTACAACATTGAAAACCTTGCTAAAATTGAGTCAATGCAAGCTCAAATCAATCTAATAAACACCTCAAGGCATCCATCAAGCATTTTGGTACCAAAATAACATCACATAATGACAAATGTTTTTTTATGCCAAGAAGTGCTTAAAAATAGCCAAACTTTATGAATTTCAGGGAAAAAATAGACTTTGTCGAAGGCGGCGGTGGCAATTAGTACGATTTTAAGTGGCAAGTCCCTAAAGCGTTAGTGCTAATTTTCATGGAAAACAAACGGTGGCGGATGGCCAAGCTGGAGTTTTCCTAGATGCAAAATGACGTCAGGAATCCAACGTTAGTCTCGGATCTCCATTCCGAGGTCATTTGATCCCCCATTTAATCCACGCAAGGTTCGAGGTTGTGAAGCAGCTACTGGATCTGGAAGCCACGAAGAGTGTGATGGGACCCAGCTTTGTAGATTTCGGTGCCATGGAACCACCCATCCAAACGGATCTCGAATCCGATGTCATTTGCCCCTCCAAAACTGGAAAAACCACTTGTAGTAGTGTGAAACCAACAAGCTAGAACTAGTTTTTTTTTAACTTTAAAGCTTAAGCTAATAATGAGGGGAAAAAAGCACTTTTTTCATACGATTGGGGGGGGGGGCGCGGGGGGAGGAGGGGGGGAAGGGAGAGGGGTGTAAGGGCTTTGTAGCTATACCATGCCGTTGCTACCGATTGCACCTATATAGGGAGTAGTAGTGACTCAAAGCCCTGCCTTGTTTCCACTCTACGTGTGATTCCCTATACCCAGTGGTGAACCCTCTTATGTGTGGCATCACGAGGGTGTAGTCCTGGGATGTGTCTATGTTGTCCCGCTTTTTGGATTGAATAATACAAGAGTATACCTTGAGCTCATATCGTGTTACCTTTCTGTGCCGTGTTGAGTGCGTAACGAGTGCAGGTTTATCACACTTGGTATCAGAGCAACTCTTCCTCGGAGTGAAGGAGTGCTCACGGAAGTAGGAGGAAAAATCCAGTGCCCCGAAGAGATCTAAGTCGTAATGACCCATAGCGCGATGCCCCGCGTCGTGTCGCCCCACGTCACGTCGCCCCCCGACACATCGCCCCGGTGTGACGCCCCAACCTCGACATCCCACCATCTGAAGACGTGACGCGGCTTCCCCGTGGCATGACCCACACCACCACAGGTGAAACGTGGCTTCCCCACGTCGACACCACCACCAACCACATGGAGGACGAAAGGGAGAACGTTACCCTCCCAACACTGGAGGAGAGGAAGAAGAGTAGGGGGCAAGCATGGAGTGTGGCCCAAGAGGAGAAGGTGGCCGGACTAGAAAGACAATTAGATGGTATGTCAGGCATGCTAGAATCAATATGGAGGAGCATGCAGATGAAAGAAGAGGAGGAATAAAGGAAGAAAAAACTAGAAGTAGAGTAGGGCTATAGAGAATGGGTGATTCAACAACAAGAAGAGGAGAAAAGACACCGAATGCAAGAGGAGATGGATAGAACGGGTAGAGAGGAGATATCTAGGAGGGCGCAAGATACAAGGAAGGAGAAGGAGAAAGTAGTAGAATTAGGAAGCAAAAAGAAAGACAAGAAGAAGGAGAAGAAGCACCATCGCAAAAAAGAGGAAGATAGCAGTAGTTCAGAAGATGATTATGGAAAATTCAAGATGCCCCAACCTGCCAAGTACAAGGGAGAGAGAGATGGGTTGATTCTGAAGAAATGGATCGCAGAGGTTGACATGTACTTAATGTATTCACGAATTACTGAAGACAGGAAGGCGGAGGTGGCAGCCATCTACTTGGAGGAGGACGCTGCCAGTTGGTACCTGCTAGAACAAGAGCAGGGCCACACAATCTTTTCGTGGGAAGAACTCCAGGAAGAACTAAAGGACTACTTTATTCCAAAGATGGAGAAGTTCAAAGTGAGAGATGAATGGAGAAACCTCAAGCAAATACAAGGAAAGATGAAAGAATATGTCAGCAAATATAGGCAGATCATGCTGTAGCTACCAAACATGGATACAGACACTAAGCTACATGGATTTTTGTTTGGGATGCAAGAATGGGCTAGAAGAGATGTGGAGAGATGGGAGCCAACAAGCTTAGCAGAAGCCATAAGAATGGCCGAACGACTGGTGGACCTGGAAGGTAAAAGAACAGCACAAGGGAAACAAAACAGGTTCAACAACACCTTCAACAACAACAACTCATGGAACTAGAGGGGCATTCATAGATACAAGGAGCCAAAACACCACTACCACCATGGCCGTATCACAAACCGCATTAGTATCAAGAGGAGCAGCAGGAAGATGGGGAAACAATCACTACAGGCCAACCCCTAGCACATCATATGGGCCCGCAGGATCAAGTACATCATGGTGGAGACCCCCAAGCCCTTCCACCAGCATCAGATGCTTCAAGTGCGAGGGTCCACACTACCAAAACAGATGCCCAATAGAAGATACAGCTTCATTGAGTGGATCAAGGGTGAATGCAACTTGTGCATATGGAGGAGAAGAACCACAACCACCGCGTATCCAAGAAATTCCAAGTGGGAGTGAAGAAAGCATGGACCACCCAAGGGTAGGGTCAGTTAGTGCCCGACCCCAATGCATGGCAGCCAGGGTAGCGGCAGTCCACCATCTATACATCAAAGGCCGAATGGGCGAAGGAAACCAACCTATCATGGTGGACACAGGAGCAACACACAACTTCATGACACCATGGTGTGCATCAAAACATGGATTGAAACTATCAAAGGCCCCAGAAGGATTAACAGTAACATTCGCACAAGGAGAAGCCAAGGAAGTAAAACAAGTCTTTGTAGTCCAAGTGGAAGCCGACAAGTGGAAAGCGAAACTCAACTTCTTAGTAATCCCCATGGATGATTTGAAGTGATATTGGGCTTAGAATTCTATGACAAGTATGTCATTGCAATGTTTGGTAAGGGTGTGAATGAAATGATGCTAGATATGCAAGGAGAAGGCGTCAGAGTGCCATGCGAAAGAATGCAGCTACCTGGCAGGACCCCAATCAAGGTGCAGATGAAGGAGAATAAGCCAGGAGTATCATGCTAAATAATAAAACCAACTGCAAACCAACCAAAGGGCCAGACCCAAAAAGCACCGGTCCAAGGGACCGTGATCAGGCCACGTATCATGACATGTAGTGCAAAGCAAGTCGAAAAATCAATCAAGCAAGGAGATATGGTCTATCTATGTATGATCCGACCAATTGAAGAAGAAGAAAATGGCAAGAAACCCAAACAACAGAATAGGAACACAGAGGTGGCAAAAGTACTTGAAGAATTCAAAGATGTAATGCCAGCCAAGCTACCCAAGGGTCTACCACCCAGGCGAGATTTGGATCACAAGATTGAGTTGATTCCAAGGACTGCCCCACCAGCCCAAGCTCCCTATCGCATGAACCACACTGAGCTCATGGAATTGAAGAAGCAACTACATGAACTAGAAGAACAAGGATTCATCCGCCCTAGCAAATCCCCCTTTGGTGCCCTAATGTTGTTTGTAAAGAAGAAGGATGTGGGACTTAGACTCTGTGTAGATTATAGGGCTCTTAACAAAATCACCATAAAAAACAAATACCCTATGCCCCTAGTGAAAGACCTCTTAGATAGACTGCATGGGGCCAAGTACTTCAGTTGGATTGATCTTAGATCAGGATACCACCAAATCCGCATAGCCGAAGAAGATATCCCAAAAACAGCCTTTCGTACCCGATATGGTAGTTTTGAGTGGTTAGTCTTAGGGTTCGGCCTAAGCAATGGGCCACGCACATTTTGTGGCCTCATGGATGGAATTTTTAGACCGGAGATAGATATCTTTGTCATTATCTACATAGATGACCTCCTAGTCTACAACAAGACCTTAAAAGAGCACAAGCACCACTTATGCCGAGTTTTTGAGAAACTGCAATAGCATCTTATACGCCAAGCCGGAAAAATGTGAGTTCGCAGTGAAAGAATTGGAGTTCTTAGGCTTTATTGTAGGAGCAGATGGAATCAAAGTGGACCCTAAGAAAGTGGAAGCTGTCCAAAGATGTCCTGTACTGAAAACTGTAAGAGAAGTGCGGGAGTTCCTCGGCTTCACAGTATTTTGTCGGAGGTTCATCAAAGATTACAGCCTCATCACTGCCCCCCTCTCCCACCTCACCAAAGAAGATCGCTCTTTTACATGGGGGAACGCGCAATAGGAAGCCTTTGAGCATATGAAGAAGTGCATGAGCCAAACTCCCATCCTAACGGTGCCGAATTTCACCAAACCCTTTGAAATCTCTACAGATGCATCTGACTACGACATAGGAGGGGTACTGCTCCAAGAGGGTCACCCCATTGCGTATGAGTCAAAGAAATTTACCGATGCTGAAACAAGGTGGAGCACACATGAGAAGGAAATGTTGGCAGTCATCCACTGGCTTAGAAAATGGAAGCACTATGTTCAAGATAAGCATACAATAGTTTTCACCGACAATATCTCCCTCAAATACTTCCGATCCCAACCCAAGTTATCAACAAAGAAAGCCCGCTGGCTAGACTTCTTAGCCGAATTCGACCTGGAGATTAAGCACAAGCCCGGCTCTACCAACAAGATAGCAGATGCCTTGAGTCGGAAAGCTAACCTAAAAGCTATCAGTGTGGTCAGCAACTTCATAGAACTTGTCAAAGAGGCCCTAGAACAAGATCAAGAAATGCACAAAATAATCAAAGATGTGGAAGCAGAGAAGACACCACATGGAATGTACACCTTAGAAGAGGGTATTCTATTTTTAGGCAAGATATTGTCTATCCCCAAAAATGTGGAATTAAAGAAACTCATCCTGCATGAGATACACGATGGCAAGATTGGAGGCCACAAAGGGCAAAGCAAAACCTTGGAGGCCCTTAGGAAGTAGTTCTTTTGGCCGAACATGAAGGAAGAAGTGATAGACTACATCAAAACTTGCCCCACTTGCCAAATGGTCAAAGCACCAAGATCAAGACCAACCGGACTACTACAACCATTACCAGTACCTAACTGCCCATGGGATGTCATCAGCATGGACTTCATTGTGGAACTACCGGAATCCCATGGGTACACAATCATCTTTGTAGTGGTGGACTATTTCTCCAAACAGGCCCACTTCATCCTGGCCAAACCACCACTGAATGCCAAGGAGGTAGCACGCCTCTTCTTCACACATGTATTCAAACTGCATGGCTTACCACTGGCCATTGTATCAGATAGAGATGGAAGATTCATGAGCGACATGTGGAAGGAACTCTTCAAGACTCTGGAAACACAACTGAGATTCTCATCATCCTTCCACCCGGAGACAGATGGACAGACAGAACGAGTTAACCAAGGCATCAAAGATTACCTCTGCAGCTATGCTCGAGTGGACCAGAAAGATTGGGCCTTGTACCTTGATGTCTTGGAATTCCAGTATAATAGCTCCATCCACTCGGCAACGGGGTACACTCCCTTTGAGTTAGCCACAGGAAAAGAAGTCATTACACCATTGGCCTTAGCATTCGGAGCGGCCAAAGCAGAGGATCAAGATGCAGAAGAATTCTTGAAGAAATGGAGAGATCCCAATGCAGCAACTAAGCAAAGTCTCGAGTAGAGCAAGATAACCATGACAGAGCAAGTAAACAAGAAGAGAAAGGCTGTCCTATTCGCCAAAGGAGACATGGTCCTAGTGAGCTCTAAGAATATGTCACTTCCCAAAAACATGACCCCCAAGTTCAATCACCGCTAGTATGGACCCTACCGAATCACTCAAGTGCTGAACGAAGTCACCTACAAGCTGGACCTGCCAGACAGTGTTTGTGTTCATAATGCATTTCATGCTTGTCTTCTGCGCAGGTTCTATCCTGGCAATCAATGGGGACGGCGCGTACCAATGCTCCATTCCAATGGTCCCTTCAAAGTAGAAGCATTCCTCCGACGCCGCGAACAAAGAGGCTTCCCCGAATACCTCACCAAGTGGCGCGGGCGTCCACTCAAGGAGGCCACTTGGATCTCAGAAGCGGAGGCCCGTGAACACGGAAAGGATGCCTTCACTCTTTGGCTCGAGAAGAACCCCCTTGCTCCTTCTACTGACCCTTGAGCCATCCCAGCACTCCAACAAATAATGTAGTTCTCAATCATAGACCCCAAATGTGCCTCCACTCCTCAAATGTAATCGAGTCGAGGGTGGACTCACATGGTAGCAATCATCACAAATAACTCCATCAAACGAAAAAAACCCCCAACATCTTAATGCAACAGACACTGGCCAGTCTGATAGTATAGACTGTGTTAAGACCCATGGTCCCCTTAGACCCCGGTAGACACTGACTAGCTTGCTAGGAAAAGCTGCGTTAAGACCCCGGATGAGTCAAATAACAAATGCTACCCTTAGATTGCTGAGGTCAGCAATCCAGTAAGCAAGGGTGAGTGTAAGGGCTTTGTAGCTATACCATGTCGTTGCTACTGATTGCACCTATATAGGGAGTAGTAGTGACTCAAAGCCCTACCTTGTTTCCACTCTACATGTGATTCCCTATACCCAGTGGTGAACCCTCTTATGTGCGGCGTCACAAGGGTGTAGTCCTGGGATGTGTCTATGTTGTCCCGCTTTTTGGATTGAATAATACAAGAGTATACCTTGAGCTCATATCGTGTTACCTTTCTGTGCCATGTTGAGTGCGTAATGAGTGCAGGTTTATCACCGGGGGGGGGGGGCAATTTTTTTTGTGCCCCCTCAAATCCACGATTTGATGCCTCTTGGAGGATGGGGGATGAAGAGAGAGGAGAGGAGATTGATGATCTACTCCCTGAGAGAAATTTGATGGCTCCAATCTTGCAAAATATGGTGGAGAATTGAAGAAACTGGTTTTTAGTCATTCTCTCTCCTCCCTCTCTCTCCTGCATAGAGGTAATTCATGTGCAAGAAATCAAGAAGAAGAGGGACTGAAGAATGCTTGTTCGGATTGCTTCAAGATGAAGAGGAGGCTGAGGAAAGAGGTTCATCACTAAAGAATGGTTGCTGGTCGGTATGTGGGCTGCCCAAAATAATTATTAAAAAACCCGCAACACGCAAGACACACGGTATGCTCCCATTTTACAAAGAAATTTGATTATTTTTGTTGTTTCATGGTCCAAATGTTGTTTATATGCAATGAATTTTTGTTTGAATCTTGTTTGCATCATGTTTGAGGATTATAACTATAGAAATACAAAACCCGTAATGATTTAGAGCCGTTATTAATTCTTTAAAACCCGCAAAATGTCATTTTTAATGAAAATTAGTGATTTTTTTAATTTTGAGTTGGGAGAAAGGAGTGAAAATGAGATAAAATCAGAGAAAATGTTAAGTTTCAATCAAAATAATTTGCCAATACAAATAAATCAAAAAATATCTATTTTTCATGAATAATAAATAGAGAAAATTAAGGTTTTCGCGCTCAAAAAATATAAAAAAATAAGATTTATGTGCGTGAATGTTTGGCGAGGTTAAAGCATGAGGTTAAGCCTTAGTTTGGCCTTATCCTTTGTGTTATAGTATGTGTTTATTGATTTTTACATACAAAAATGACACAAAACAACCATTTACACCTATGCACCGCAGCAACACCTAAACGGGTGGGGGGAATGAAGTTTGTGCGACAATCTAATTGCTGAAAAGATACAAATTCCGATTTTCCTCTTTGTGCATAGCATTTAGGGATCGTTCCATAATTAAATATAGGCGATTAGTAGCACGAAAGTTCCAATACTAGTCCCTAAAGCAGTGCAGCACGTAACGCTTAGTTAAAATTCATGAAAGGGCTATTTTCTGCACCTCACATGGCTAGTTTTTTAATCATAAAATGGTTGTGTATAATCGTCATACACTTGCATCAAGCATGTCATGTGGTATCTCCTGGAATGCATTGCAATTGATTGATAAGCTTTGACCAACGCTGAGAGGATAGGAAACCCAAGCTGTAAGTTTAGACGGGTGCTTCCGTTGGGGAAAGTTTTGTGAGGCAAATCAAAAATCTCCTGGAACGCTGAATTATGAAAGAGTGGAGTTTGTGTGTTATGTTTTATATGTTGGAGTGACGCATCTTGGGGCCAATCCCCGAGGTGTAGGAGAGTCACAGTGGAGCCGTGGCAATCAGCCGAGAGGTGCTTCCCTATGTGAGTATTACGAGGCATTATGCCTATATGTTATGGGATCTCCCTCTGAGGAGAAGGGAAGGTGAAAGTTGGACTAGATATTGGATACAAACGCAAAATCGTCATAAGCATTTAGTGCAAAGTGAGTCTTAGATGCTCCTGGCCCGTGAGACCGTGTGGTGGGGTTGTCTGTCGTATGCATGAGGTCCGACTAGTGCCATAGCCAGTGCCTGCCCATTTTAGGTACCATCACATAAGCATCATATAAGCATTATGGAACTCAATACATGCTGCCCTATAATGTATACAATAGACTTATCCTAAATAGTGAGACAATGGCTCATCTCATACAACCCAAATGGAGCTCAAGATCAAGTCACAAGTATCTCAAGACATTTTCCAAACATCCAACAATGATCTTAGCATCATATCATGAGTAGATTACCATAGATGAAGCTCTTTGATTGATTCAATGGTTGTTCTTATTTTATGACACATGCTACTTTGTCCAAACAGTGAATATCTAAAGCATATGAGCTCAAAACTAATGTTCAATGTTACCAATGCCAAGGAGTGGGACCAACAATGCCCAATGAGTGCTTGAATAGCAATAGTAGGCAATGAAATTGCTGACGTTGACTAGGGTACTACCCAAACAACGTAAAGAACATGTGCAAACAACATGGGTAGCTATTGATGATCCATGGTTTATGCTAGGCACAATGGTAATAACAAGGCTCAATACACTCCATAGGAACCCTGGGACAGCCTTGAGAGGCTAAGAAGAAGTGGAGCATCAATGTTCACCTCTTCAAGTTGAAGCCATGGCTACCATGAGTGAAGTTTCTCAAGCTTTTCAAATCAACTTGATGAAGCTCCTTGATCAAGGGCTCTAATACCAATGGAAGGGAGAAGCCCAAGTGAGAGCATAAGCAAGCAAAAGCAACGAAGGTCTGAGCTATGGTGGATGGAGCAAGAGAGCAAGAGAGAGACTCAAGATGTGGAAACTCCAACAATCACAATGTGTGATCGGCCTCCCTTATTCTATTAGTCATTGAAAGAATCAAGAATGAAGTGACAATGATGGGTACCCATCACCTGTAGTGTACAAGTGCAAATATTGTCATTGTAGTGAAGACATGGGCAGCATAGGCATAGGTGCCTTTACCCCCAACATGTTTGTCATTGGCTATAGAGCTTCATCTTCGTCTAAAAGGTTCCAATTATACATGAGGTTTAGGTCATGCACCTCAATCCACTTCCACTTTTTATGAGCTTCTTAGTGATCTTCAAAGGGCTTTGATGCGGTACTAGGCCATCACTCAACACTTCCCTAATTAACTCAAGGGATCTATTTAACTCTAGCTAATTCACTAGTATTCAAAAGGTGATGTGAGGAGCCTTCACTTTGGTTGCAATTATTGCCATCTTGCAAAGTGTAGCTAAGGGTAGGATTCCTTTAAGGCATCATTCATGGCAATAGCCTTCTCTTGTGCACTTTCTTTCTTTTTACCCATGGGAAAGTGGATAAGAAACTCACAACCAATGCATAAGGCATGCATCTTTATGGGAAGTTGGTAGTACTCAATATCATAATCATCCCAACCATAACCTTTATGGTGATAGCTTTTAATTCAATAAATTAGCCTAGAAGTAAATGTAGGAAGCACTTTTGAATCTCTATGGACCTTGTGGAGGCAAGTAAGTTTGGCACTCCTTTAGAAGAGTTCCAAGCTTCTTTTGGGTCCTTTTGGAAGAAAATATGAGATAATGAAGATAAGTATGAACAAAAGTATAAGAGAGAGAATAAGAGACAAAAAAAGTTTTCTTATTCTAAACTAACACAACTTATGGCATTTTACCACTTTTTTTTAGTCATCCTTGTTAGTACATGTTGATGGTTGCAAGGATGTTGTGTGCATGTTCTAGACAAGGAATGGACTTAGTGAGAGGACCATAATTACTCTTGCTATGCAAACTTCCTTTGAGCATCATGGAGATGGTAGTTGATATAGCCTTCTGGGTGGGTCTTTCAACCATAGGGATTCTCTTATAGAAGCCACACCTATAAGGGACGTAGTCTTAAATTTTATCTTTGTGTCTTTTTTACTCACATTCATGATTTTGACAATGAGCTTATCCATTTGTCGTACTTTGGATAACTCTTAATGAATAGGTCCTTGAGCACATTAAATATGTTCTTCTCAACATCATCAAGACTAGTAAACCAAGTCCTATCTTTTTTGCCCTTTTTGCATTTTCATCAAAGTCCTACCTTTTTCACCCAGACATAGCCTAAAGGCATGTCCTCTCTTATCAAGGTCTTTTATTGCCTAGTTTTATTATTCTCCTTATACCTAGCATCTCTTCATAGTTATGTTGATTACTGTCACATGCTACTCCACAAGACCGTGTGGTATTACAACATCATAGATATACTTTCAGTAGAGATTCTATAAGATTCAAGGAATTAAATGTACATTTGATAATCAATATAGCCCCCAGCAGTTAGACATAGAGATGGAGATGCAGTTCATCAATGAGTTGCTTGATCTTTGGGTTGCCATCCACCATATGATTCAACTTTTGAAATTGTCAAAAATTTAGATCCTTGTACTTCGTAACCTAGGGGTTGTCCATAGCATGTTTGCTATTGACTTGTAAATGGAAATTGATATATTCCTATTGTTAAGGGTTGATTTTATAGAAATATAAGAAATCAATTTATTTTGGAAAAATTGGTTATCTTTATTAGGTCAACCATCATCTCATTGAATTACCATCACATCCAGTTGATGAACCATTTTTACTACTTTTGCATTGCACAAACGCTTTAGATTTCACTACCACCTTAACTAGCATCCTTTGTTTATGGTCTCTTTATCATTGTCTCTACATCTCATTGGGGCAATAGTGTATGAGTCTTAATACATCTCAACCTCACTTTAAGATTCTCAAGTTTATTTCTATTTTTCAAGAATTATCACAAATATGTTTGATTCATTATAGTGTATAGGAATTTTCATGTTAAATTTTGATAGCTTCTCCTCACTCAAATAAGGCGCTTTCAATTTTCTTCACTAAAACCCACACTTGTATAAGTGGTGCAATGATAAGATAAGTGGTTTAAGATCAATAAGATTATAATTATAGGCTTTAGACTTATAAGATAAGGGAGATGAAGATGAAGGTGACCAATAGGGACAATGATGGTGTGAGAAGGAGAGGAGTTGGAAGAGTGATAATTGAGGCTCTCTCTCTCTACCCCTCATGGTGTCATCATCATTAGTTAGGCCAGATGGTGATGATTGGGAAGAAGGTGCAAGAGGATGTTTATATAAGGTAAGGGAGGAACCTCTTGCACAATATATTCATTGAAATCACATACATTTTCTTTTCTTTGAGGGTTTGTTTTTATCTAAGGTTATCTCCTCGTAATCTCCCTCAAAAATCTTGACCTCAAAATTATGCCTCCTATATTTACTTAGTGGTCTACCTATCATTAAGGCTAGTTCACACTAGCATGATTTGGATTTTGTTTAAAGAGCTTACGTATCATATTGTATGAACCATAAAGTTATAGAGAGTAATTTGTTGTGTTGAATGTAATCACACTCACAATTTCTCTTGGTCTTATCATTGGGTGCCTCATTTAATTTTCATCAGTTGTACTCATCATCAACTATGCAAAAGCTACCCATCTTCTAGAACATCATTTGGATTAGGTCCATAAGGCTTTAGTAGACCTATATGAAATATATTGTGGACCCTCAGATTATGTAGTAATTTGAGTTTATAGGCTTGGTTGCCTATTGGTTTAGTTATCTTATAGAGTTCATAATATGTGAAACTAAGACTTCCTAAAGGATAGTAAGCTTCTCTTGGGGCTCACCCTTAGAAAAATTGTGTCTCCTTCCCTAAATTTTATCATTGTCCTTTGGGAATTTGAATAAGATTTTTGTCAAACTTGGGCTACTTTAGATGTCATGGAAAACGGTCAAACTTGTTGATCCACCTCTTCATGCATAGCTTTGGAAGCTTCAAACTCAAAAGTTGGATCTAAAAGTTTAGTTGTATTCATTATTCTTGATTATAGAAAATTATGTGGCACAGTAAATTATTCTCTTAATTTTTAACTAGTAATAGCTTAGCACTTTTGGATAGCATTAAGGGTTCATGCATATTTGGGGTGTCTAGCTTTGGACTATTGTGCAATTCTTGTAAGATATTTGCTTTAACTTCCCTAGTCTTTGGAATGCAAAGTCACTTTTGAAATTAAGAATCCATTGCTCATGTGATAATTCTTCACTTTGGCATATTCTTCATCCATACTTCCTCATTGGAGTACTTGTTTCATGAGTGCATTATACTCCTCGTTGTTAAGGTTGATAGCTTGATGAGTAAGTTCTTCAAGAGGGTTTCCAAGAGGAGATATGGTCCTTAGGTTTCACACCCTTGCAATAGTATCTAGAAACACCTTCTTACTGAAGGCATCAACTATAGCATTTCTCATTCTTGACCTATATTTGATCTCAAGCTTGAACTCTTGTAGAGTCTCTATCCATCTTGTTTGCCTCATATTTGGATCTTCTTGGATTAAGATCCACTTGAGACTTTCTCCATCTCTCAGTAATGAAAATTTTATATGCATAAGATATGAAGGGAGAGGCATCAAGTGGAAGCATGTGAGGTAAAGAAAGAGCTATGGTGGAAGCCTAGGGGGTCCACTAGGGTTTACCGCATGGTACCACGTGAGTGTAAGGGAGGGGGGTTATTTAAGGGAAGAAATGTACATTTTATAAGGTAAGGTCCCATAAATAGGGGGTAGATAAGGGGTATTTTCATATATTTCTTGCACACAGGTGACGTCTCCTTATTACTACTACTGAATCCCCCGTGGGTGAAAGAAGCAAGAGCAAGAGACACAAAATGTAGAAACTCCAACAATCACAATGTGTGACCGACCTTCCCGTATTCAAATGTCACTGAAATAATAAAGAATGAAGTGACTGTGATGGGTGCTTGCCATCTACAATGTCCAAGTGTGCAAGTACTATTAGTGTAATGAATACATGAGTGGTTAAGCACATATACTTTTATCCCCAACAACCTCCCACTTAAAAGTGAATGTGCCCCAAGTGAGGAGAGAATGAGAGAAAAGTGACAAAGTAAAAATGTACATAAAGTACAATGGGATAATGAAAGATGTGATCTCATTCAATGCCCATTAGCTTACTACTAAGGCAAAATGCTCCACTGAGGGACTTTTAGTGAGCATATATGTAGGACTTTGATCAATTGACATCTTGACAAGCTGATGCCAGGAGGCATATTCCACGGTGGATTCCATGAGGTTTTACGATGGATTCCGTAAACTTAGATGACCGGGGCTCTTACGCAAAGAGGATTCTTTGTGCGAGAAGTTGATGGGGACGCCTGTCCTTTTCGGGCGTTTCATTAATTTAGTGTGTACATGGGTGATTCCATAGCGGGTGATTCCGCAAAATGCATATTAAATTAATAAACGTTTATGAGTTTAGAGTGCGCACTCGTAATAAATTAAGGTTAGGATTTATTTCTAACCAGTTGATTTATTTATATAGCTGAAAACTGCTAGGTATTCACTTTTGTCGGTTTAATTGTGTTATTTTACTAACGATTGTGAATGCTTCAGTTGATGTGTAGAGATAGCAGCAATGCGGAGGAAAGCATTGGAGTCTAGCGGGTTTTCGATCTTTGGACTATATTTTGATAGGCGCCACGCCTATATTTTGTTATGTCTATAGAGACATCGATTATTTATTATTATTTTGTATGCGCTTATGTGCCTGGATATGTTATTTCTATTTGGATATTGAGATTGGGCGTGCCAAACTCTTTGGGCACCGTCCATTAGCTTTATTTTCTTATTTTTGGTAGAAAGCAAACTCAAAAGCTAAAAGCTTATCATATTTTTGTAATTGGGCTATTTTTTAGCATAAAGATTGGAAATATACATTAAATACATGCTTTGTGAAGCGCTCACACAAGGCATGGGGGAGATTGAACCCAATTTGTCTCTTGTCTCATGTCGTGCTTGCTTTTACATTGGTTTTTGTGCTAAAAAGTAGAGTACTTTGTTCTTGGGGACCTTTGGGAATTCACTACGTGAGCTACCTGCGACCGATCTGCGCACCAGTGGTATCAGAGCGGAGCAGAGATCAAGGGCTTCCAATCGCTACCAATCTCGGGCGAAGGCGGAGCTCCAGGAACAAACGGCCTCTACAGTCAATCTCGTCGCGAACCGTCGATACAGGCAGACTTCTGGCGATCAAGAACCTCTATTTCCATTGTCAGATCGCGAAGGACCAATCTCTGTCGGCGGAGGACCACTCATCAATTCTCTTCATCAAGTCGTTGAAAAAAAAACAGTGAGAAAGCTCTTAATCTTCTTCATTAAAAGCCTAATCATAAAGCTTAAGAAGCTTATTAAGCTTCCAATCTTCAAAACGTCAAATCGTTTGGCAAGAGGAGGGTCCCGAAATTTCCGCGCAGTCAAAACGGCCCCCCCCCCCCACGATTGAAAAACGGCGGACTGTATCTTCTTTACTTAAGCTTATTAAGCTTAAGCTTAACTAATTAAGCTTAAGTTACTTCAAACTCTGCAAGTCAGTGAAGGCAAACAAGTCTGTAAACTCCGGGTCCTGCGCATCAGAAGTCAAGTTTCGCAAGTCGACACTAATCAAGTACTGCAAGTTCTGCAAGTCGGCTAAGTTCAGCAAGTTCACAACTCTGCAAGTCTGCTAAGTCTGCAACTCTGCAAGTCAGACTAAATCAGAACTGACTAGTGCTTAAAACTCATAGAAGACTTGTTCGTTTGCAAAAACTCAGAACTGGAAAGTTGTTCGCAGCAAGCTGTTTTACCTATCTACAAGTTCGTTGAAGTACTTTCAGCAAACGGAGACATAAATATTTCAGAATTTCTGAAAATTGAAGAAGAAAATACCCAAAAATACATAGCCTTGTAACCCCAAATTTGAGCTACGCTCATCCCGCTAACTGATTTTGAGTGAGAAAGGTTTGTTGAGTTTTACAGGATGACTACCCCACATATGGATGATCCTATGGCTGAAGACGACCTACCCGAGCCTACCATGGAACAAAAGCTGGATCTTATCATGTTACAATCGGACGAAGAGCGAAGAGCTAGGCAAGCCTTGCAAGCGCAATTGACAAAGCTACAAGGAGCGTCCACTGATAAAGAAGAACCTCAAGCTGAAGATCTAATTCGCCGTACCATCGACGCCACTCTTGAAGCACAAACCATTCGCAAGGAATCCAAGATAAGTAAACGAAGTTTCAAGTTTCGCACTTTCAATGGCATAAGAGAAGGAAAGACTGTTTTATCATTCATTAGCCAGTTTGATGACTATTTCCATGAGGAAACTTATCCCGAGAAAGATAAAATCAAGTGTATTACTAATCATCTGATAGATAGAGCATCACTTTGGTGGACTGTCGTCCGCAAGAGTATAGAATGTCCTGCTACATGGGAAAATTTCAAGAAGAAGTTCATGCAAAATTTTCTACCACCGCAATTTCATGAGAAGGCTATCAAGCAATGGGATTTACTTCAACAGCGCGATCGTGAGCCTATTCCACAGTACACAGAGCGTTTTTGGAATCCACTCCTACAGCTACGCATGCTTGAAGACGTACCAGAGACGACACATAAGTGGAAGTATATGTCTGGACTTCTTGGACATTACTACGCTGAGGTGAATATGTTTAAGCCTGCTACCCTTGAAGATGCCATCTCCTTAGCTCACGACACTGAAGATAAGTTACGTGGAAGAGATCGACGACCACAACCATTCCAAGCAAACGGTAATTATGGATCTAAACAATTCAATTCAAATTTCAGAAGGTTTAATCCAAGTCGTTTCTCATCACCATCTTTCCGCAAGAATTGGCCTAAACCACCTGCATTACCATCCACTGTCAATCCAAATCCTAAGCCTATCCAACAAGCAAATCCAAATATACCCAGACTCCCAGCCATTGCAAATAATGTGACCAAAGCCAAGCCCATCGTATGCTACAAGTGTCACCAGCCGGGGCATCTCGCAGCAAATTGTCATTCAAAGAAGCCATCAGCACATATCAACTACCTTGGAGCTATGGACGAGGACGAGCATGAGGATATGCCGGATTTCACTGAAGAAGAAGATGATCCTACTACTACTTCCGACACTTTACCAGGTATGCCTACTTTACATTCATTGTTGACTATGAAATGTATGGTGCATGGAAAAGAAAGAATTATATTACATGATGACGGTAGTACGCATGACTTTATTTCAGCAAAATTGGTAAAGGAATTGAAATTGCATACAGTACCTACGCACTATCGCATAAAAGCTGCATTTTTAGGCACTAGGTACAATGGCACACAAGAAGTTCAAGATTTAGAAATTCAAATTGGTCCATATACTGAAAGAAGAAATTTCTTAGTTGTCCCATTACAGTCTAGCGACATTATTCTAGGAATGCCATGGAGACACCAACATAATCCCAATATAGATTATTCCACACACACAATGAATATTAATTTTCAAGGAAAATCTATTACATTATTTGGTATGCATGCATCTCATATGTTTCCACTGCTTTCGCATACTCAAGCAAAACGTGCACTACGCAAGAATACTAAATCATATCTCATTTGGGTGAATGAATTGCACGCAAAAGAAACTCATATGCATCCTAGGCACAAGGAATTTCTTGCATATTTTAAGGATTGTTTTGCAGAAGACCTACCACCAAGTTTACCTCCATCACGTCCAGAAGACCATAAGATTGACCTAATACCTGGCACACAACCACCTTGCAAAGCCCCATATAGGCACAATCAAATAGAGCAAAAAGAAATCCAGAGTCAAGTTGAAGAATTACTAAATAGAGGTTTAATTCGACCTAGCAGTTCTCCATTCGGTGCACCTGTGCTCTTAGTCAAGAAAAAGAATAATACTTATCGGATGTGTATTGACTACCGAGCATTAAACAAGATCACTGTAAAGAATAGGTATCCTATACCTAGAGTTGATGACCTTATGGACAAACTGCAAGGATCTTCTATATTTAGTAAAATTGACCTTAAATCTGGATATCATCAGGTGAGGTTAGATAGATCCGACATATTTAAAACTGCATTCAGGACACAGTTTGGCCATTACAAATTCTTAGTTATGCCATTTGGATTAACTAATGCACCTGCTACTTTCAGTAGAATGATGAATCGTATTTTTCTAAAATATCAATATTGTGTGATTGTTTTCTTTGATGATATTTTAGTGTTCAGTCAAAGTGAAAAAGAGCATTATGAGCATTTATCATTAGTTTTTCAATTACTGAAAGAAAATCAATTGTTTGCAAATCCTGACAAGAGTGAATTCTTTAAGACAGAAATAGAATATCTAGGTCATATTGTATCAGAAGAAGGAATAAAAGTTGATCCTAAGAAAATTGACGCAATATTGCATTGGCCTATTCCTAAAAATGTACATGAATTACGCTCATTCCTTGGTCTTGCTAGTTTCTATAGGAAGTTTGTACGTAATTTCTCATTACTTGCTTTACCACTGACCAAACTTCTTAAGAAAGGTATTGTTTATCAATGGACTGAAAACCAGCAGAAATCCTTTGATTTACTTAAACATGCATTGACCAATGCCCCTGTCCTACAATTGCCTGACTTTAACAGACCATTCTTTCTAGTTGTGACCAATGCTAGCGGATCAGGAATAGGAGCCGTGCTAATGCAAGACAACCATCCAATAGCATATTCTAGTTCTAAGCTGAAACCCTCTGAGCTCAAATATTCCACTTATGACAAGGAACTCTTAGCAGTTGTACAAGCATTAAAACAATGGAAGCATTATTTAATGGGTTCAGAATTCATGATAAAGACCGACCAGCAAAGCATTAGACATCTACTTAGCCAACCCCAAATTTCTGACCGTCATATCAAATGGGCTTCATTCATTCAAACTTTCCATCCTATCATTCAATACCAACCTGGAAAAGAAAATGTAGTTGCTGATGCATTAAGTAGAAGACCTGCAATTCATAACATTTCTATCATATCTTTTGATTCTTTGATTGCTATGAAAGACACATATCACCAGGATATTACTTTTCATTCTGATTGGCAAAAATTAGTTCAAAATAATTTCATTCCTGTTGATTCATTGTCATATAATAATGGATTCATGTTTTTTGAAAAGAGACTGTGTGTTACTATTCCATTCCGATCTTTTGTTTTAAATGAAATTCATTGTCCCCCATATCAAGGTCATAGAGGTATCATTTCTACATTACGCATGTTAACTGAAGATTTTTATTGGCCGCATATGGATGCAGATGTGTCTAATTTTGTTTCTGAATGTCTGATTTGTCAAAGAATAAAAAGACATCATGGTAAACAGTATGGGTTATTAATGCCTTTATCTATTCCATCTAAACCTTGGAAACATATATCTATGGATTTCATTACTGGCTTACCAAATACTAAATCTAACCATGACATGATTTGGACAATTGTAGATAGATTTAGTAAGCAAGCATATTTCATTGCATGTAAGAAAACTTTAACAGCATCACAAGCAGCACAGTTATTTTTTAAAACTGTTTTTACTAACCATGGATTGCCGAAAGTCATTATTTCAGATAGAGATTCTAGATTTTGTAATAATTTTTGGATTACACTGTTTGCAAATCTAGGCACAAAGATTGATTTCTCATCTGCATTTCATCCAGAAACAAATGGACAAACAGAAGCCACAAATAGCACTATTCTAGATCTTTTACGTGCATACACTATCTCTAAACCTCAGACATGGGATACTCATTTACATTTATTACAGTTTGCTTACAATAATACACCGCACACATCTACAAAGAAAGCACCTTTTGAAGTTATTTATGGACATAGATTATCTACACCTGTTGCATCTTTGTCTAATAGAATACAAAGTGCCGATGATATTACTGTTATGCATAACACTATTTTTGATGAGGTCAAGGATATGATTGCTAAAGCTCAACAATCATATACTAAACAAGCCAACAAGAAAAGACAAGCCATGAATTTCAAAGTTGATGATTATGTTTGGCTTAGAATAGAAAAGCATAGACTGCAAAGTGTAGATAGACATCCAGTTGTCAAATTAGCCCCTAGATTCTACGGACCATTTAGAATCATTCATAAGATTAATGACAATGCATTCAAGTTAGAGCTACTATCTCATTGGAAAATTCATAATACATTTCATATTAGTTTATTGAGACCATTTAGAGGACAATTACCTATCCACCCTGTCTATGAAAACCCACCTTTACTAGAAGAAGAGACTGAAATACTTGAACCAGAAGCCATCATAGACACTGATTACATGACCATTAGAACTGGCCGAAGGTACTCTAGATATCTCGTGAAATTTAAGAACCATCCTGTAGAAGAAGCATAATGGATGCACGCTAGAGACCTAAATGTTTTCCCCACTCTGTTAGCTCCACATTGAGCTAATAGCAATTGAGGTCAATTGCTATCCCACCCCGGGGGTATGATGCCAGGAGGCATATTCCACGGTGGATTCCGTGAGGTTTTACGGTGGATTCCGTAAACTTAGATGACCGGGGCTCTTACGCAAAGAGGATTCTTTGTGCGAGAAGTTGATGGGGACGCATGTCCTTTTCGGGCGTTTCATTAATTTAGTGTGTACATGGGTGATTCCATAGCGGGTGATTCCGCAAAATGCATATTAAATTAATAAACGTTTATGAGTTTAGAGTGCGCACTCGTAATAAATTAAGGTTAGGATTTATTTCTAACCAGTTGATTTATTTATATAGCTGAAGACTGCTAGGTATTCACTTTTGTCGGTTTAATTGTGTTATTTTACTAACGATTGTGAATGCTTCAGTTGATGTGTAGAGATAGCAGCAGTGCGGAGGAAAGCATTGGAGTCTAGCGGGTTTTCGATCTTTGGACTATATTTTGATAGGCGCCACGCCTATATTTTGTTATGTCTATAGAGACATCGATTATTTATTATTATTTTGTATGCGCTTATGCGCCTGGATATGTTATTTCTATTTAGATATTGAGATTGGGCGTGCCAAACTCTTTGGGCACCGTCCATTAGCTTTATTTTCTTATTTTTGGTAGAAAGCAAACTCAAAAGCTAAAAGCTTATCATATTTTTGTAATTGGGCTATTTTTGAGCATAAAGATTGGAAATATACATTAAATACATGCTTTGTGAAGCGCTCACACAAGGCATGGGGGAGATTGAACCCAATTTGTCTCTTGTCTCATGTTGTGCTTGCTTTTACATTGGTTTTTGTGCTAAAAAGTAGAGTACTTTGTTCTTGGGGACCTTTGGGAATTCACTACGTGAGCTACCTGCGACCGATCTGCGCACCACAAGCTCAATAGACTTGTCCTCAACAACCTCTCGAATAAATTGGTAATGTATCACAATGTGCTTTATCTTCGCATGGAAGACTGAATTCTTGGCCTGAATTCTTGACCAACTGAATAGCACTCATAGAATTCGAATGCAATTTAGAGGCCATATCAGTGTAATACCAAGATCACCAACCAAACGACCTAACTAGAGAGCCTCCTTGCAAGACTCAATGGTTGCAACATGCTCTGCCTCTGTAGTAGATCGGGCCATGCATTTTTGCACCCTAGACATCCAGGAAATAGCATCTTTAGCAAAAGGTAAAGATCTAGCCAAAGGTGGACTTCCTACTATCTGCATGTCCTTGTATAATCAAAGGTAGTGTATCCCATGACTCCTATATCTTGGCCACCATAGCATGTGCATATATTTCCAATGCCCTTAAGGTACCTCATGATACCCTTCATGGCATCCCAATGCCGCCTCTATGAAGTGTAGCTAGATAGCGTATCACAACTTCCACTGCAAATGCTATGTTCAAACGAGTAGCTATCATGGCATACAACAAACTATCCACTGTGGAGTCATAAGGGATCTTAGCTATGCTGGCCTTCTGCTCATCATGGACAACTAGCCTAACTAACCTTCACATGAAAAGCTAAAGGATAGGCAATAGGCTTAACATCTTGCATAAGAAATAGAGAGACAACATAACCTACATCATCCAATTGTCCAGTTAGAAGTGGACTTTTAATCAAAGCCAATAGATGGTGTGCATCATGCAAACTAAATATATTTCCTAAAGAAAACTACAACTAGACATCTCCAATTCCAACAATATCCAATGCCAAGTCATTATCTAATCTAGTAAATCATGTCACACTACAATGGGAGTGAAATCACTCTTGATGAGGGGTGACATAAAATGAAGCCCCTAAATCAATCAACCAATACTGAGCATAGGTGGACCAGGCATTTTTCAACTATGAAACATCACGAGAAGAAGCTACAAGTATGTCATCATCAGCAAAATCAATATGCACGACATCAGTCTCTTCAATCTTGACATTGAATTTGCTAGGGATAATGATGCAATCATCATTATTTTCTTACACTTTACCCTTTTCCATTTCCTTGCACTTATCATTATGCAATTTATGGTAGTGAGGCCAAATATGACCCTACTTCCCACAATAGTGACAAGTCAATGTGGACTTGCAACCATGAGACTTACTATGAGACTATCCATGTGACTGGGAATGAGACTTCTGAGAGTCTCTCCCGCGATGGTCATCACCGCTTTTACCATTATTGCCTCTGATTGTCAAATCATGAGAGGTATGAGAAGCATCTACATTCTTTCTATGGACCTCTTCAATCAATAGCACACCCTCAATGTCTTGTAATTTCAGCCCATAAGCAGGCATATTTGCACACATAGTAGTACAAAATGTGTTCCATGACTCACGTAATATGACCAACAAGAACAAGGGAGAAAGATTGTCCTTAAATTCAATCCCTTGCAAAGATAAGTGGCTAAAAAAAGAATGAAACTCATTTAAGTGGGTGGACATGGAAGTCACGTCCTTCATACGAAGGTCTAGGAGTTGCTTCAACCAATACATCTAAGAGGCAAGGCTCTACTTATCATAGACATTATGAATCTTATCCCATAACTGCCAAGAAACCTACTCTTCAGAGACAACATTATAGTAGACCTTCATAGAGAGTGAAAAATGACTATAGATTTACATAACTCATCCAATTCAACCCAATCCTTTGCATCAAAGCATTCAAGCTTTCTTTACACCCTCATGTCTCAATGGCTTAATCTGTAATTTTTGCACTAGAACATGTGAGATTTATACCTTCCAATAGCTATAATTTGTGCCATCCAACTTGTCAATATCAAAAATACCATTGTCATTCAATCCACCAACTATAATGCAAGAAATGAAGGCACGGTATAGCACAAATAGGATGTTGTAAATGACTGCAAAAACAATCCCAAAATCACAACCAAATCAAGGTCTAAGTAAGAGAAACTGCCAAAATGGTAAGCTATCCACAAATTATAATCAAGTAATGGTCAAATCCAAGTGACTGCCTTTATATAGAATGCATAAAACTGAAATGGTAGGTTGTTGTAATAAACTACAACAATATGTCATCAACCAACTATGAGCAACCAAGAAAGAAAGACCAAGAACAACCGGCGCTAAAAGCTATCACAACTGCGATGTGTTAGTAACCATACATGCAGTAAGTATAGACATCATGCACATAGGAGATCTCAAGGTAAAACAAGACAACTACCAAATGCATAACCCACTAAACAAAGCTCAGTACATAACCCAATAATATATGAATATCACTGACAACACACTGACTAACATAAGTGCTATATCCAAAGTAAGTTATCAAATCAACCACCAAGTATAGGGTAACTGCATCCAATACATATTAAGAGAGCATGTACATGAAGTAAGTGTCCCATGATCTCAATGAAAGTAAGCTCAAGCTCAACTACAAGTGTCCAAAGCTCTATTAACATCCAAAATGTCATGAAAGCTCCCACTGGAAAAGAAAATGAATGCCATATGAGCAAAAGAGGCTCAATACATCATGTGTATAGCATCCAAACATCCAAGATACTTGCGACATACATCCATGAGCATAAGACCCAATATCTTCTTCAAGCTCTTACTATAGCATCCAAAATAGTAGCCAATAGCATAAATCATAGCCAATGTCGGTGTAACCAAGACCAAATCACAGCTCAAGAGATCTCAATGAGCATAATCAAGCATGTAGCATCCATGTTGGACATCAATGCATCCAATAGAGCACTAGAATAGCATCCAAGAGTAAGAAGTATATGGGGGTACTAATAAAACGGTGTGCTTCTTTGTTATTATAACACTCAAATGACAATGAAATTTGAGCTATTTCAAGCTTAAATCATGCCCAAAAGCATTCCAAGGTATCAACATAACAACCCCCAATGATTCAGCATCAATATGAGGGCATACAAGCATCAACAGGGCTCCAAGACTGTAAGAAATAAGCTATCCCACAAGTATTATAACAAAGTGTCTATAATAACTAGCAATGGCTGCTCTATACAATACAGAACATAGCTCAATATCAACTCAAAAAATATCTTAAGGCATCAAGCAAGCATGCTCCAATGATCCCGTCATCAAATAAGCATGTAGCATAGTCAAATGATATCAATTCATGATAGGCATAAAGATTTCCCTATCAAAGTTTGCTATCCCATAGTAACCAACAGTAAAATCATAGTCAAAACTTAGTAAATATAAGCTCAAATATCCCATAAGGCATCTCAATACTACATGTGCCAAGCATCCCCCAAGTGTTTAGAGTCAAATGAACATCCTAAGAAGCATGTATAAGCTTCAGACTATAAAGATATGGCTGACCCTATTTTATGATAGTAGGATATCTTGAGTATCCAAACACAAATTGAAGTTGATAACTTCAAATATGAATGCCAAGTCAATGACCAATGCTAGAAGGCTTTATCCAATGCCCAAGTGTGCTATCCAAGTACTAGAGGCTACACAAGAGTGTGTGCAATTTCTGGAAGTCAACAACAAGAGGCTAAAAGAAACATCATGCTATGCTAGATCTGCTAGAGTGTTTGCAAGTTGTGTTGGGTCTACCAATGCTGAATATGACCCTTAGAAGTTCCCAAGGTAAGTTGAAACCACCCTAGAGTAAGCTGAGATCACAACATACCTTGAGAAGGGGAAACCATGGCTGCCTTGAAACAATGAGTTGTAGATATCATCACAAGCTGAAGTAATGGCGGATGAAGCTCCTCAATGATGGATCTAATACCAATTGAAGGGAGAGGCTTCAAGTGGAAGCATGCGAGTGAAAGCAAGAGCTATAGTGAAAGGATCAAGAGATACAAGATGTGTGAACTCCAATAGTCGCAATCTATAACCATTCTTCAGATTACGCTAAAAGAATAAAGAATGAAGTGACAATGATGGGTGTCTGCCATACAATGTACATGCAAGCAGGTATTATCAGTGTAATAAATACACAGGCAGTTAGGCATAGCCGCCTTTACCCCCAACAAGATAGTGTCTCAATAATCTCAAGGCATGAATTACTATGAGCATTTCTAGGTCATGTGTGGCATAGTTAGCTTCATAAGATTTCAACTTTCAAGAATGGTAATCCATAGGACTTCCTTTTTATATCAAGACTCCTCTAGTGGCAAGGCCACTTGCATTTGTAACTACCTTGAATACTTGGGTGAAGTTTGGGATTGTTAGTGTAATTGGAGTTATGATACACTTCATGACTTACCCAAAACTCGATTGGTACTCTATGAGCCATATGATCTAGGTGTGGTTCTTCAAAAGATTGATTGACTGTGCCACTATAAGTAAACCTTACTAGAGGATATGGTGGACAATAGATTCATATAGTGTACTCATTCTTTCTATCTAGAGTCATCCATTCAACTCTGTGAATTCCTCAAACCTTATCTTCTTAGTAAAGGGTGTATTTCCTACACCTTGCAGAAGCCACTCCTTGAGGAGTGTGTCACTTGTGTCATTCATTTTTTAAAATGAAAAAAAATGAGAGAAAAAGATAGAAAAGTCTCCAAGCTAGTTTAGTTGCAACTAGATTCACTACATGTAGGGGTCCTCAAGCTAGGTATATTCAATGGCTTTGGGGTTGGCTTTGTTTATAACCCCCTAGCCCTTCCCTCCCCACAAAAGTCAAGTCTAGAGGAGGCTCATCATAATAGTTTCTTAATTTAGGCCTTTGAAGTTGATGCAAATTCTAAGAGAACCATTCTTATTGTTTTGGAAGAGGACATACACTTTTGAAGGTGAATTGCTTGGGTATATGAATCCTTGTTCAATCAGTTACCTTAACTATACATGAAGTTTGATCTGTTTCAATATTTATAGTTCTTGTTTAAGCCAATCCATGTGTAATATAATATCATAACATTCTAGAGTCGGTACTTGAAAATTAGCTATAGTTGTCTCCTTGTCTAATTCAAACTAAAGTATCCTATAGTTTTAGCATATGCGACTTATGTTCTATTGGCCAACTCTACGATTGTTTCCCTTATTGTTCTAGTATCTAGATGTAACACTTTTATGATTTTTGGAGATACGAAAGAGTGAGTGCTTCAACATGCAATCAAAATTTTAAAGGACTTACCTAAGTAAGCTATTGGTATTTGTTGAGCATTGATGGTCAACCCCCTTGTTATCAATGGTTGCATGAACCGACCTCTTTGCCTAATATAAATTGTTCTTTAGATGGTTGTCTTATCATGGAATTGAATTGGACTATTACTTCTCTTCCTCTTCCTCATATTGTAGGGTTGTTTCCATTTTCTCAACCCCTCATTACTACTTGGTTAAAATATGGGCTCGTTGGGTTGTCTAGGAAACCTTCCCCTGGGTGTTTAGCCTTTCCACATGCAAACACTACTTGTCGCCCACATCTATGTGTTCTTGGATGATTGCAAATTCTCCTCCATTTTCTCTTCCATTATTTACTTGGGTACCACATCCATTGAAGTTCCTTTAGTAATTGTAGTCTTTGTTATAACAACAATAGCAATAGAAGAAGAAATATTTTGTTTAAGTTTCAGACATCTTTATTTTAGATAATCTAGCTATATATCAAATGACTACTCAAAGTGAGTTCATAATTGCACATATAAGCTTTCTTGAGCTAGGCATGATTAATCGCATCCGCATATATATTGAAGTAGAGATCTACTCAAGGAAGGTGATGGGTGGGTTCATTTGTTAACTAGGGGTTGGATAAGGGAAGGTGGTCGTGCTCCTACTACCTAGACCTAGATTTGTAATGGCCTTCTTAAGGTCATCCATTGGGTTCATCAACACCCAATCCACCTACATTGATAAGGACATAAACCTTTCCACATCTAATTTGCATTAATTATTTACTTCAATGACTTGATCTACCCCTATCTCGCTTATTCTCCATTAATTGTGTATCCTCTATCCCTATCCAACTTGTTTCCCACTCGTTGGATTTAATGTATCCCTATCCTTTAGCTATAACCTCATTGATTGGGCCCGCTCTATCTCTATCTAACTTATCAATGTAGCACAACCACCAAAATCAAATAGAGCCAAGGATATAGATCCTGAGTAAAGATAAATGTCAATCTAGATTACCTCCACTCCATACACCACCATTTGCTTAAATGCCCCATTTTCCTCAGCACTTGCATAGGAATAAAAAAAGTGATAAAATTATCTTGTAATATACTTTTTGAAAAGTTTGCAATTTTTAATAAATCTCTCTCTCTCTCTCTCTCTCTCTCTCTCTCTCTCTCTCTCTCTCTCTCTCTCTCCATATAAAGAAACATGAGACATGAAACTAAATGAAAAACTTCCTCAAAAAGTAATTTCAAACTATACACTATGCCACAATCTTGGGACTTGGTTGTGTTTGGTTATGGTATTATAGTATTTTCTTGTTTATGAAGCAAAAACCTTTAGACCTTGATAGCCGGACTCTTCTTCCAAATGAATTGAGGAAATAAAGTTTTTTTCCATACTTAATGTTCAACTCTTTCAAACACTCCATATATCCTTTATTATTAGTTGTAGATTGATATAAAACTTTTCGAACAAAGTTCCAACGTAACTTTTGCCTATCTCTATATTAAGCTCTAATAAGCTATCAACCCTATTTTTTATAGCTTTCCCTTACAACAAACCTACTATTTATATATATAGCATGCAAGATATTGGTGCCTCTTTCTCCACCATACTAAGCCACCTTCAAAACATGTCATCTCTCAAAAGGCTTGAAATCCTTCCTTTTGTAGTGCAATATTCAAATCTTTCAGACATTGTATATATCCTTTCCTATTAATTGCATGTTGATGTAAGGTCTCTTTGAATAAAATAGCCCCATAATAACTTTGGTCTATTTTCATTAACTACAATAAGAAATTAGCCATATTTTTTAGCTTTTCTTTAAACCAAACCTTCCATTAAATACAATGTGCAAGATATTAAACGCCCTCTTCCTTCTATTAACTATAAAACTTTATCAACCCTACTTTCTATAGGTTCACGTTAAAAAATACACTATTAATTCAACATGCAAGATATTAGTGCACTCTTTCCTCTTGAGTGCTACCATATTCAACCACCTTTAAAATATGTTGTCCCTCAAAGGGTCAAAAATCCTTCCTTCTAGTGCAGTTTATCAAGTTTTTTCCCTTCCCAAATATCATAGACCTTTGTGAGAACACATACACATAGTCCTCAGGTTGAGAGAGAGAAGAGAGAGAGAGAGAGAGAGAGAGAGAGAGAGAGAGAGAGAGAGAGAGAGAGAGAGAGAGAGAGAGAGAGAGATGTAGAAAGAAACTGTTGCAGACTTAGCAGTAGCATTAGTACTACTAGCATACAATCATGATGTTGTAGATTTTTGGTTAAAAAACCTACCTCTCTTAGAAATACGGATGTAGAAAGATGGCTCATAGAAAGTGACCTCTAGAAAGAAGCATTTTGCCCTATGGAATTGGACCCTAATGAGCATTGTAAGCCATCATTGTGCCCCACCCCTCTACACTCACCCCACCCACTATTACTATCTCCAAAAGAAATAAAACCTTATTGAAAGAAATACTAACCTTAACCAAAAATCATATGTCTGTCCAAAGGAATAGCATGATCTCGTACTCATCTAGGAAGATTCAATGTGAATCTTATTCCCATTTAGATATTACAAATAAACATATTAGTCCTAATCTACTACCCAAGGCTCTATCCTTTATCTAACTAGGGTCCCAACCAGACATACAAAGCCCCAAGTAGTTAATTGGGGCCAATATGTTTATTTGGAAGATTTAGAATAAGATTCACATCGAAGACTCCTCTTCCATTAACTCATGTGTGAAAAGGCAACTTGTTGAAAATATTTGATACAGTTAATGGAGCACGTCTACATCATCAACCCAAAATTATGAGATGGTCATACCAAGGTATATCTTCATACAAGGAAAAATATGCAAGATCCCTTCTTCAAGCACTTGAAAAATCATATATTTGTCCAAAGCAACAACAAGATCACACGGTTTTTCTCTATATAGCCACCTCAACAAGGGGAGCTTTTAGAGGCCTATGCCACCCATAGTTCACCAATACATCATCACCAACGTGTCATGATATAAGTGCATTAACTACTATATATGTAGGAACACCCCTACTCATAAATTCTAGCTCATCATCATTCTCAACCATCCATAAAAGTATAGGTCATTCTTGTACTTCTCCCTAAGCTAATATTTATTAAACCTACTATGATTTGTTGGGGGATGGGTGGGTCTTCCATTCATATGAAGACAATATCCCTCACTATGCCTAGTATCCATTTGAGAAAAAGAGGTTGCATTACCACATTGTCCATACATAGTCATACCTTGAGTGTAAAAAGTGAGTTCATGCCATGGATTCCAGTTATATATAGGACCAAAAAAAGACATCAAGGGACCTTTGAGTGGGCTGGAACATGGAGATTCTATGCAATAAAGAGGCCACATCCAATGTCTGGCATTGGCACAATGTATGTAGCAATCAAGTAGTGAGTATCCCAAAAAGCTAAAAATCTCTTCAACTCTAAGAAGAGATGCCTACTACCGTCCTCCATACATTTTGTGACTATACATTTGTAATAAATATCATAGACATGTAGACAAGGGACAATCAATCAAAATCTTGCTTGGAAGATCAAGATGCAAGGGGTGTCAGGCAACCTATCTTTGTAAGTATTGGATAGCTTGGCCATGCCATGTGCAAGAAGTTTGTGCATCACTAGTAGTGTCATCGTCATCAAACAAGCAGGTGCATGTATGGATAGATAACCCATATGCTCAATTACAAGCAAAAATATAGGTGAAATTATTAAAAATCACAAAGTGAAATGACTCAAAACTCACATATGCTCTAAACATGCTATTGTGGTGTTGGCAAACAATCATATAAGCCCCATATCACCTCATGGACATGCTACTAATGTGGTTTTCCCTCTAATATATGCCTTGACATCAATCAATCAACATGGCATAGGCTCTTAAGCATATGTGTCATCACTTGCACTAGAGGTCTTTGGCCTTGACTATGAACACTCTCCATGACCTATCATAGAAGTCCCTATACCTGGGGACAAAGGTAGTGGTGTACTAAAGGATAAAGCCAAATTATACCAACCATGGAAATTAGGCAAAGTTAATTGATGAAAAGACTAAGTATTCAAAGTACAAATTTAAATTCCATATTTTGAATTTCTAATTATTTAGTTAAAATTGCACATGAATGGAAAGTATGCAATGCTACCACAAAATAAGAGATTGATCAACTTCTATGAGGTGCCATGGAATCACTCCTAGGGAGAAATCCGTCTAGAAATTGCATTTCTCAAGCAAAAGGTATGTTTTTTGTCTATTCTTTTCATTACAAGTTTGCTAGAATTTATTCTTTGCTTCAACCATTTCTATTTATTAAAATTGAATTTATGCTCATATATCTTACTACTATATTATTTTCGTTGTAGGGTTGAAAAGCCCCAAACCTTCAAAGGGCTTCCTAAACCTATCCCCTTTTCCAAACCTCCTTTTTTCAATCAAAACCCCCTCCCCTCCCCTCTTTCTCACATGTTATCTCTCCTTTTCTCTCCCCCTCCCTTTTTTAACTAAAAGCCCCTTCCCACCCCCTCTCTCTCTCACCTCCTTTTCTAAAATTAAAACCCCCTCCCCTCTCTCTCACTTATAATCTCTCTTTTTCTTTTTTCCCCTCCCCTTTTTAATTAAATTCCTCCTCTCTCCCGCAGGCTCTCTCTCTCTCATGTGTAAGGCCTAGGTTTCTCTCTCTCTCTCTCTCTCTCTCTCTCTCTCTCTCTCTCTCTCACACAATTAGATTAAAATGTTTAATTTAACTCATTTGAATTAAATATTTTAAAAGTTTTTTTAATTTAAAGTTTTTCAAACATAGTTTTCACACACTTTGAGAGGGAGATAGAAGAAGGAGAGAGAGAGAGAGAGAGAGAGAGAGAGAGAGAAGAAGAAGAAGAATGATTAAAAAAAGAAGAAGAAAGAGAAAAATATGGAGAGGGGGGAAAAGAGGAAAGAGAATAGTATTTTTAAATCAAACCTTTTTCTTCTCCTCCTCCCTCCTCTCTCTCTCATGTGTAAGGCCTAGGCTCTCTCTCTCTCTCTCTCAAATTAAACTTTTTAATTTTAACTTTCTTTTTAATTGAATATTTTTAAAAGTTTTTTTTAATTTAAAGTTTTTTTGGCATAGTTTTTTACACACTTTGAGAGGGAGATAGAAGGAGAAGGAGAAGGAGAATGAGAATGATTTTTTTTTAAATAGAAAAAGATGGAGAGAGAGAGAGAGGGGAAAGAGAAAATAGAAAAGTCTTTTTTAAATTAAACCTTTTTTTACATAGTTTTTGACCTAGAGAGAGAGAGAGAGAGAGAGAGAGAGAGAGAGAGAGAGACAAAGAGGAAATATATAATTTGAAAGAGAGAAAATATGGGGAGAGAAATGGAAAGAGAGAAAAGAGAAAAATAGAGAGAGAAGAAAAAATATATAGAGAGAAAAGAGAGTGAGAGAAAAAAACTTAAAAGAGAGAGAGGAAAAGAAAAATAAGGAGAGAGAGAGAGAGAGAGAGAGAGAGAAAAAACTTAAAAGAGAGAGAGGAAAAGAAAAATAAGGAGAGAGAGAGAGAGATAAATATAAAATTTAAGAGAGAGTGTGAGAGAGAGAGAGAGAGGAAAAGAAAAAAGGAAAATAGTGGGGGGGAGAAGAAAAGGGGGGAGAGAGACAGAGAAGAAAAGAAGAAGAAGAAGAGAGAATTTGAACTCAGAGAGAGAGAAAGAGAGAAATAGAGAGAGGAAAGATAAAATTTAAAAGAAAGAAAGAAATTTTTTAAGAGAATAAAGAGAGAGAATAAGAAGAAAAGGAAAAAAGAGGAGAGAGAAGGAAAAGAGATGAGAGGGGGGAGAGAGAAGAAGAAGCAACGGGAAAAGAGGAAGACAGATGGAAAAAAGAGAAAAGAGAAAAGTTTTTTTTAATTTAAATATTTTTGGAGAGATGGGGGAAGGGAGAGAGAAGGAGAGGGGAAAGAAAGAGAGAGAGAGAGAGAGAGAGAGAGAGAGAAAATATAAAATTTAAAAGAGAGAGAGGGAGAGAAGAAAAACAAGGAAAATTAGGAGAAAGGGGAGGAGAAGAAAAGGGGATGGAGAGAGAGAGAGAATAAAAGGAGAGAGAGAGTAGAAGAGAGAGAATATGAACACGAGGAGAGAGAATTATATATAAGGAAAAGACAAAATTTACATACTAGAGAGAGAGAGAATATGAACATAAAGAGAGAAAATTATACATAGGGAAAAGATAAAATTTACATACTTTAAGAGAGACTCAAGGGCGGAAAGAAAGTGAAAGAAAAAGAAGAAGAAGAAGAAGTAGTAGTAGAGAGAGAGAGAGAGAGAGAGAGAGAGAGAGAGAGAGAGAGAGAATTATAGAGAGAGAAAAGATAAAATTTAAAAGAGAGAGGGAGAGAATAAAAAAAGGAAAATTAGTAGAAAGGGGAGGAGAAGAAAAGAGGGTGAATAGAGAGAGAGAGGAGAAGAGGGAGAAAATATAAAATTTATATACTTTAAGAGAGACTGAGGGGGGGAAAGAAAGTGAGAAGAAGAAGAAGAAGAAGAAGGAGAGAGAGAGAGAGAGGGTGGAAAACATGGAGAGAAAATTATAGAGAGAGAGGGAAAAGAGAAAATTTAAACAGAGAGAATAAAAATATAGGAGAGTGAGTGAGAAGGAAAAGAGAGAAGAGAGAGAGAGAGAGAGAGAAGAAAAGGAGAGGAGAGAGAAAGAGAGAGAAGACAAGGAGAGAGAGAGAGAGAGAGAGAGAGAGAAAAGAAAAAAAGGAAAACAGAAGAGAGGGGGAGAGATGGAAAAGAGAGGAGGGGGAGAGAAAGAGAGAGAGAAAAAAAAGGAGAGAGACAGAGAATCAAGAGAGGTGGAATAATAAACCAAGACAGAAGGCAGAGAGAGAGAAAATTAGACATAGGGAATTCGGAGAGAGAGAGAGAGAGGGTAAAGAAAAAAATTAAAAACAGAAAGGGAAAAGAGGAGAGAGAAATTTGAGAAATGGATTGTGCAACTTCCCTTGCCACTAGCGTTTAGGATGTGAAATGTGTTGCCACCTTCATGAGTATTAATATGTTGCTGTAGCATTTAGGATGTGAATGCCATTAATTGTTGCCATACCACAACATGATGAGTATTGATTATTACATTTTTTGTTTTTAATAGACCAAAGATTATATTTATACTTCCACATTTCCTATTTATATGTAAACTTGTTGATCAATGAGATTTTATAATTGTGTGCATTTTATATTTTATATATCAACTCGTTCATATCTCGTTAATTTGCTTACTTGCCATGCTTTATTGAAGTTGTGTGAATGCAATCCGATTTGTGGTAATGATTTGCGTGCTAAATTGATTGCCATGAACGAGATATACATTGCAAACGAGATGTACGTGTTGATTTGTACGGAGAGAGAGAGAGAGAGAGAATAAAATCCATGGCATAGGCTAGTATACCAAGCCTGAAGAAACACAATTTGCAGAGAGCGTCACATAAGCGACATTTGTCATCGCTTCTGCGGATGCATGTAATTCTACAGTGCGTCGCATGTATGACGTCCTCGGGTGGCATAAGCGGCGTAAATTAGCATCACTGCAAGAGTGGCACAAGGGACAAATATATATTTGATAAAGCCATTTTAGCGATTCTAGTTGGCATCGCATATGCCACCATGAATGGAATCACTAACAAAACCCCCCCTTCTCTTTTGGTGAGAGAATGAGAGACGTCCCCTTCTTAAACATAAATGATTTTCAATATTATTAATTTCTCTCCCTTATCATCATTATCTCTATCTCTCCCCCCTCATGACGTGTGTGCATCTCATCTCTCTCTCTCTCTCTCTCCCCCTCATGATGTGTTTGTATCTAGAGAGAGAGAGAGAGAGAGAGAGAGACATTAAACATGCCCTAAAAACATACCTAAATGGATCATAATGGAATTTCATTGAAATAACATTTTCTCGAAAACTTTTAGCGCAATAGAAAACCTAAACATCTCACACTTTGACAAATCATTGACTCCCTTCCAAAACACAACTCTTTGTGCCCTTACCTCATAACTTTCCTCTCAAATCCATGACCCACTTCTTTCGTTTTTAAAGTCAATTCCCCTTTTCTTAAGTCATTAACTCCCCTATCTCTTCCAACTCTTAGCACCCTCTTAAGACTCAAAGGGAGTCACTCACGAATATGTAAGTATATCAAGTTTTCACAAATATGTAAATATATCATGTGGGTTTATGAAAAATGCATTTTTAAAATTCTTCTCTAAGAGCCTTTTTTACATAGAGAAGGGTGTCATCTAATAGGGATCTTCACATATTGAATAGGAAAAGGGTGCATTGGAGAGAGAGAGAGAGAGAGAGAGAGAGAGAGAGAGAGAGAGAGAGAGAGAGAGAGCCTAATCCCTCCAAAACCATAAGCCCTAGCTCCCAAACCCTAGTCCCAAATAGATGATCCCTCACCTCTACACACCCTAAGCTTGACCCTCAAAATTGTAGCCCTACCCCAAAAAGGCTAGCCCTCACCCCTTCAAAAACCCTAAGCCCATGAGAGAGAGGCCCAAATCGACCTTATGTCTTAATACTTATTTGCATAACTACCCCCTCCCAAAAGCCTTAACCTCCAAGTCCAAAAGCCCCCTTTTCCTCCCCCCAAAAATCTTATCTCAACCAAAACCCTAAGTTGAGAGAGAGAGAGAGAGAGAGAGAGAGAGAGAAAGAGAGTAGAGTAGTTTTATCGTCCACGAAATGCCAAATTAAGACCCATGTGACCTTTCCAGAAATATAATGATTCTCCTCCCTCGTGGTAGGAAAGGGTAGCTACGGTGAAAGAACAATCTATGCAACGTGGTTCTTCCGAAAGCGTAACATGAGGGTGAGGAGAGCCCCTAGCTTCAACATAGGAGTAGTGATCAAAAACTAGTGAAATAGCCCTTGTAAAAGGATATCAAAGTTAGCCCGTATGTGTGCATATGCTGGGTATGTCATAATCATGTGCTTCTATGATTCTACACTCTGTAGTCCACACAACTTGCATAACCTCATCTCTCCTACATATCCACTCCATGCACCTATCTCGATCAATAAAGTGTGTAACCGAGTTCAAAGTTGTGCAATACTCTGTCTAAATACCACTGAGAGCAGGTTGACTATGTATGGTTACGCGTGTGCCTCTGCCTGCATGTAGGATTCCCAAGATGAAGAATAAATATGCATACTGTAATAAGCAAGTTTGCCATTTGCTCCCTTGCTTTGATGTTTTGCTTGGTACGCTTGTAAGAGGTCTGATTGAAATGTATCCATGCATATATCTTTAGATGCCATATCTAGATATCTATCCACTCCCCACTCTTTAAACCATTTTCTCATATCCAACACCCATCATGTTGAAAGCACTTTACTTTTCCATGTTTTCTATAGGTGTGTGCTAGCATCCCATGCCCATTTGGGGAGCCTACTATCATCCATTTGATGTACTTGGGTGGCATACCTCAGTTTTCGAATCATAACATGTACCTCAATCGGCCGACGGTTAGTTTTCAAAAGCATAAGTACATTTGGTGTGGTGCTTTTGATGCCCAAATGTCTACAAATAAAATCTTTCTACAACTTCTCAATGTCATTCCATGCAGATGAGGAGATACTCCCCCCCACACTTCTACTCCATATAATACTGTCCGTAGAACATATGCATCAAAAATCATACAGCATATTTTCCAACATTTAGTATATGTACGGCTACAATCATTTTCAAAGTGATAATACTTGCTTTTCCCTGCCGCTAATCACCACTCCACACATGTATGCCATTTGTGGTCTACAGGTATCTCAATCCCCAAGTATTTGAAAGTAGATACTACCTCTATAGGCTGTCCGGCATAATGTACTTTTGGTGGGGTCTTTGATTGCTTGGTGTGCATAGCCATTAGCTTTGTTTTTGTTACATTCACCGTCAAACCACTATCTTGACAAAACCGTTCAAGAATCCCCATGAACTGCTGCATATATTCCCCATTACATGTAAAGAAGACCACATCATCTGGATAAAGCAGGAGCAAGATGGCAAACATACCAATATTCAAGCTTTTGGTTTCCACTTCATTCATAGCCATGAGAAGTATTTCCTCTAGCTTATCAATGCATAAACCAAATAATGTAGGGGAGAGTAGGCAACCTTGTTTGACTCCCATATTACTCTCAAATACTTGTGACAGCCCGTTACAACCTCTAAGGTGGCACACCACTCGTTGATATATCTTGTAAATTCCCATGCAAAGATTATTTGGGACCCCTAATTCTTTCATTTCGTTGCCATAAGCCAACCCTTGGTAGGATGCCAAAAGCCTTCTTAAAATCCACAAAACAACAATACAAGGTTGCTCCCTCAAGCCGACTCTAATCCATAAGCACACGTAAAGTAACCAAATGGTCTATGATGTTATGACCAGGTCGAAAACATGCTTATCCATAAGCTCGTTTGTTATTATTTTCTGCCCATTTACTCAATTGCATTTCGACGATAGTGTTGGATAGCTTTGCCATGGCTGAACTGACCATAATCATGCGGTAGTTTGTGAGCAAATTACGAGTTCCTCCCTTATACAACGGTTGTATCCAATTCTCCTACTATTCTTGGGGAAAACCATATGCAAAAGCATGATGTATCACATGCAACATAAATAGTCTTGTCTCCTTTGATGTCCATTTAAACAACTCCGCATTCAACTGCAAAGTATCACATGCTTTTCCATTAGCCATCTTGTTGAGGGCTGCGTCCAATGTTTCTAAATTGAACAAAGCATTAAATGATTGCATATGTACATCACATTTGATGGGTTGTACCCCTTTGTGTATGTAAAGTTTTGTAACATATGATAGCATGTCAGCATCTGTAAAATCCCCCATAATACTTGACAGTTTGGTTTGCAATTTTCTCCATGTTTGCCTTGAATATTTCTCAAACTCCCTAGCATCTTCACTTTCTTTCACCACTACATATCGTCGTCGTTTTTTATGTGTGAGAACATTATATTGTTTTTCCACCTTGCTTCATTCTTTTCCCTTAGTGAGGATTTTCAGCTTTCTACGTACAACCTTACATTCATCATCAAACCATTTCTTGCATGGCAATCCTTCAATATTTTTGTGATTGCTCTTTGGTTTCTCAAAAACTTCTATAGCCGTATTTAACATTGCGTCTCTCAAATCAACCCATGTGCTCCTAGTAAGATTGCTCATAAGACTATCAAGGTGACCAACATATGCTTGTTTCTTGTCTACATCAATATAGAATGCACCAATACCTATTGTGTCCCCTACATGTCCTACATGGTGGCAAATATTAAGTGTCAAGCCCAAAACTATATGATCTGATTTTGGATGTTTTTCACCTAATCAGAACTCTCTGATCCTGTATTGATGCCAGAAGGCATATTCCACGGTGGATTCCGTGAAGTTTTGCGGTGGATTCCGTAAAATTATATTTATTTTTCGAGGCTCATACACAAGGTGGATTCCTTGTGTGAAAAGTTGACGAGGACGCCTATCCTTTTGGGATGTCACGTTAATTTAATTTGCAAGTGGGTGATTCCATAGCGGATGATTCCGTAAAATACATATTTAAATTAGTGGACAGTTATGAGTTTAGAGTGCGCATTCGTATTAAATTAAGGTTAGGACAGAGTTCCAACCTATTTATTTATTTTGTAGTTGAAGATTGCTAGGTATTCACTTATCGATTTAATTTTATTATTTTCTAAAAATTGTGAATGCTTCAGTTGATGTGTAGAGCAGGTGGCAGTGGTGTTGGGAAGCACTGGGCGATAGCATGTATTCAAATTATTTAGAAAAAATTATCATTTTTAATAGACACGCGTCTTAGGCATGGCACCAATACTTATTTTGATGCACTTATTTATTGAAGCGCTTGACATGTATTTATTATTTTGTATGTGCATGGGCTCACGATTTAAATGTTCATTATTGGTCATTGTATTTGGGCATAGCCTAACTCTTGGGACACGCAACTACTTTATTCTTTATTTGGACAAAAGCAAACACAAAAGCTAAAGCATGCTAATTGTAAATTTGGACTATTTTTTAGCTTGGAGATTAATAAAATATTAAATATATGCTTTGTGGAGTGCTCACACAAGGCATGGGGGGAGATTGTACCCAATTGGTCTTTTTGTTTCATGTTGTACAAGTCTATTCTCTTGGATTTTGAGCAAATAGTAGAGTTATTTGTTCTTGGGGACCTTCCGGCGCTCACTACGTACGCATACGGCATTTGATTTGTGCATCAATAGTATCATAACGAAGCTGAGATCGAGGGCTTCCAATCGCTTATCATTTTGCATGAAGGTGAAGCTCCTGGAATGATCGAGCTCTATAGTCAATCTCACGACAATCCATCAATACTAGCATGTTCTTAGCAATGAAGAACCCCGTGCTACACTGTTGGATGTGAAGGACTAGTCTGTGACGGCGGAGGACCACTTCTCAAGCTCCTTCATCAAGTCGTTTTTTCTCAGAAGAAAATAAGTCAAATCTCGATTAGTTTGTTAAAAGGTTGAAATGCTTTATTATAAAAGCTTAAGCTCCATAAATTAGTCATCTACGACGGCAGCATGTACTGACTGCCGCCAAATCCATCGACGACATCTTCTTGTCCTGGTCGATAGTAAAAAGATTGATTAAAGCTTTTTAATTAAAGCTTAAACTTCCTTTTAAGCTACTAAGGTTTAAAACCTTCAAAATTCAATCTCCTCTTAGTGGGCATTCATACTCAGTCTAAACCGAATTAGTTTCTACCTCCCTGCAAGCCCCTGTTCACACCTGTGTTGTAATAGAAACGAATTATAGCAAGCAGAGAATCACACTCAGACTATACGGAAGATGTATCCTCTTGGAAGAGACATTAATTTTCTTAACTGCGGAGAAGAAAGATTGCTAAAAGGCACCTTGAGCTATACTCATTCCACTAACAAGATTTTGAGTGTGTGAGGTTATTTGAAATTTTGCAGGATGACCAATCAAAATATGGAAGATTTTATAGCCGAATGTGATTTACCGGAACCAACAATGGAGCAAAAACTGGACTTAATTATGATACAGCTTCAAGAGGAATGAAGAGCGCGTCAAACTTTGAAAGCTCAATTGGCCAGTCTTCAACAATCTAGTGCCGATCAAGATGGACCATAATTTGAAGATGTTATATGATGTACGATCAATGTGACACTTGAAGCACAATCTATTTTGAAAGAAGCCAAGATAAGTAAAAGAAATTTCAAATTTCGTACTTTCAATGGGTTACGCGATGGAAAGACTGTACTTGCTTTTATCAGTCAATTTGATGATTATTTCCATGAAGAACAGTATACCGAAAAATACAAAATTAAGTGTGTCACTAATCATTTAGTGGACATAGCATCGCTATGGTGGATTGCTGTCCACAAAAGTATTGATTGTCCTACTACTTGGGAGACTTTCCAAAAGAAAATTTTGCAAAATTTTCTTCCACCCCAATTCCACGAAAAAGCAATCAAACAATGGGATCTTCTGCAACAAAGAGATCATGAGCCTATTTCACAATATACCGAGTATTTTTGGAATGCTTTATTGCAACTTCGAATGCTGAAGATGTACCTGAGGTGACCCATAAATGCAAGTTTATGTGTGGTTTGCTTGGTCACTTCTATGCGAAAGTGAACATGTTCAAGCCAACAACTCTCGAGTATGCGATTTCCTTGGCTCATGATGTTGAATACAAAATTGAGGACGAGAGAAGCAACCACAACAATTCTCAAACAATGGTAACTTCGGTACAAAGCAATTCAATTTTAACTTTCGAAGATTCAATCAAAACCGCTTTGTTCCATCTTCATTCCGTAAATCTTGGACACTACCCTCTGCTTTACCATCAAACACAAATCCAAATCCTAAGCCATCTCTTCAACCAAATCCCAACATTCCTAAACTTCCCGCTATTACCAATAATGTTTGTAAAGCCAAATCCATAGTCTGTTATAAATGCCATCAACCTGGACATCTACTGGTGAATTGTCAATCAAAAAGCCAACTGTTCACATCAACTACTTGGGAGTGACTGAAGATCAAGGCCATGAAGAAATGCCAAATTTCACGGAAGACGATGACGATATCGGCACTACTTCAGATACTTTATCAGGTATGCCAAATCCCTATTATTTATTAACGATGAAATATCTTGTGCATGGTAAAGAAAAGATTGTTTTACATGATGAAGCACACCCGATTTTATTTCTGTAAAATTGGTCAAAGAATTGAATTTACATATTGTTTCCACCCATTATCGCATCAAGGCTGCATTCTTAGGCACTAGATACAATGGAACACAAGAAGTGAATGACTTAGAAATTAAAATTGGTGATTATGTTGAACGTAAAAATTTCTTAGTTGTGCCTCTGTAATCTAGTGACATTATCTTAGGAATGTCTTGGTGTCATTAGTATAATCCCGACATAGATTATTCCACGCATTCAATGAAGATTCATTCTAATGGAAAACAAATCACATTGCATGGTATGCACACTTCTGATAATTTTTCATTGCTTAGTCATACACAAACTAAACATGCATTAAGAAAAGGTAGCAAATCCTATTTAATTTGGGTGAATGAAATTGAAGTTAAGGAAAATAAGATGCATCCTAGGCACGCACAATTTCTTTCACAATTTAAAGATTGTTTTGCTGTTGACTTACCACCTGGTTTACTATCCACATGTTCTGAAGATCATAAAATAAACTTAATTCCAGGTTCTCAATCACCATGTAAAGCACATTATCGACATAATCAAATTGAACAAAAAGAAATCCAAACTCAAGTTGAAGAATTGTTAACCTGAGGACTCATTAGGCCCAATAGTTCTCCATTTGGTGCACATGTCCTATTAGTTAAAAAGAAAAACAAGACCTATAGGATGTGCATTGACTATCATGCCCTAAATAAGATCATTGTCAAGAATAGATATTCGATCCCTAGGATAGATGACCTCATGGATAAACTACAAGGGGCTACACTATTTAGCAAAATAGATCTTAAATCTGGATATCATCAAGTATGATTGGACACATCTGATATTTTCAAAACTACATTTAGAACTCAATTTGGACATTATGAATTCCTTGTTATGCCTTTTGGTGTAACTAATGCACCAGCTACATTCAATCGTATGATGAATCGCATATTTTTGAAGCATTAGGATTGTGTCATTGTTTTCTTTGATGACATACTGGTTTTCAGTAAGAATGAGAACGAGCATTATGAACATTTATCTTTGGTTTTTAAATTATTGAAAGAGAATCAATTATATGCTAATCCTAAAAAGAGTGACTTTTTTCGAACCCAAAGTGAATACTTAGGACATATTGTTTCATCTAAAGGTATTAAAGTTGACCCTAAAAAGATAGAAGCAATTTTGAATTGGCGAATACCTAAAAATGTGTATGAATTACGTTCTTTCTTAGGTCTTGCTAGCCTTTATATAAAAATTGTGAGAATTTTTTCATTGCTTGCATTACCTTTGACAAAATTATTAAAGAAAGGTATTGTATATCATTGGTCTGAAAATCAACAAAAGTATTTTGATTTATTGAAACATGTCTTAACCCATGCTTCTGTATTGCAACTCCCTGACTTTAATAGGCCATTTTTTCTAGTAGTCACTAACGCTAATGAATCTGGAATATGAGATGTCCTTATGCAAGATTTCCATCCCATAGCCTACTCTAGCTATAAGCTTAAACCCTCTGAACTCAAGTATTTTACCTATGATAAGGAATTGCTAGTTGTAGTACAAGCTTTACGTCAATGGAAACACTATTTAATGGGATCTGAATTCATGATTAAAACTGACCAACAAAGTATCAAACATCTCCTTAGTCAGCCACCACAAATCTCTGACTGTCATATTAAATGGGTTGGTTTTATTCAAAGTTTTCATCCACTTATCCAATATCAACCCGGAAAAGAAAATGTTGTTGTCGATGCCTTGAGCAAAAGACCAACTATTCATAATATCTCCGTGATCTCTTTTGATTCCCTTATCCCTATGAAAGATACCTATGATCAAAACCCTAGTTTTCAAGCTGATTGGAATAAATTAATTGCCAATAACTAGATACCAATTGATTCATTGTCTTATGCTGATGGATTTATGTTTTACGAGAAAATGTTATGTATAATTGTTCCGTTTAGATCATTTGTGTTACAAGAAATTCATTGTCCCCCATATCAAGGCCATAGAGGTATTATTTTCACTTTATGTACATTGGTTGAAGATTTCTACTGGCCACACATGGAATTTGATGGATATATACTTGCATTTACTTCAGTTTGCATACAATAACACTCCACATACAGCTATACGAAAAGTACATTTTGGAATCGTTTATGGATACAAATTGCCTACACCTATTACTTCATTATCAAACAAAGTTAAAGCTGCTGATGATATTGCAAATATGCATCTACTATTTTGATGAAGTTAAAGATATAATCATGAAAGCCCAGCAATCATATACTAAACAAGCAAACAAGAAAAGAAAAGCTATGTATTTCACAGTTGATGATTATGTTTGGTTACGCATTAAAAAGCGAAGACTACAAAGTGTTGAGAAACACCCTGTTGTAAAGTTAGCTCCTAGATTTTATGGACCTTTCAAAATCATTCACAAAATCAATGATAATGCCTTTAAATTTTAGAACTACCCCAACACTGGAAAATCCACAATACTTTTCATATTAGTTTACCCCTCACTAGTTGCTTCACATTGAGGTAATAGCAATTGAGGACAATTGCTATCCCACCCCAAGGGTATGATTCCAGGAGGCATATTCCACGTTGGATACCATAAAATTATATTTATTTGCCGGGGCTCATATACAAGGTGGATTCCTTGTGCGAAAAGTTGATGGGGACACATTTCATTTTCGGGCATCACGTTAATTTAATGTGCAAGTGAGTGATTCCATAGCAGGTGATTTCACAAAATACATATTTAAATTAATGGACGTTTGAGTTTAGAATGCACACTCGTATTAAATTAAGGTTAGGACAGAGTTCTAACCTATTTATTTATTTTATAGTTAAATACTGCTAGATATTCACTTTTGTCGATTTAATTTTATTATTTTCTAACAATTGTGAATGCTTTAGTTGATGTGTAGACCAGGCGTAGTGGCGCTGGGAAGCATTGAATGATAGTGTCTATTCAAGTTATTTAGAAAAAATTATCATTTTTTATAGGCGCGCGTCTTAGGCATGGCGCTAATACTTATTTTGACACGCTTATTTATTGAAGTAATTGACATATAGTTATCATTTTGTATGCGCATGGACACACGATTGAAATATTTATTATTGGTCATTATATTTGGGCACAACCCGACTCTTGGGGCGCCCAACCGCTTTATTCTTTATTTGGACGAAAGCAAACACAAAAGCTAAAGCATGTTGATTGAAAATTTGGGCTACTTTTGAGCTTGGAGATGAATAAAATATTAAATACATGCTTTGTGGAGCGCTCACACAAGGCATGGGGGGAGATTGTACCCAATTGGTCTTTTTGCTTCATGCCATGAGAGTCTATTCTCTTGGATTTTGAGCAAAAAGTAGACTTCTTTGTTCTTGGGAACCTTCCAGCACTCACTACATACACATACGGCATCCGATTTATGCACCATGCATAAATCATTCATGTGTACCATTGTATAGTCTACCACGCTTGAACCTCCACTAGCTGAATAGCATGTTTCAATATCGGGGAAACAATTCATACCATTCAATATCAGCATGTGCAAACCATTAATCATATCCATCAAAGCACGTCCATGAGCGTTAATGTCTATATCCTCAAACTATCTATACCAACGTGTATCTACATCCAGAACCTCTTTCTTGTCTAGCTCATCACACGCTATGGGCTGAAATTGCATATGTTCAATTCATGCATTTAAGTCACCTAAGACCATCACATGTCCTTGTTGCATATATGTGCATGCATCCGTACTCAAATCTTCAAAAGGTTCTTGTGAATCCACTTCATGTCATTCATAGAAGGGGGACTTCTTATGTGGAATTATGTGGAATGTAACATCTCGCAATGTACATCGATGTAGTGTGTGGTGCGCAAATCGGATGTTGGATGTGTATGTAGCGAGCACCGAAAGGTCCCCAAGAATAAAATAACTCTACTTAAGCTCAAAAATCAAGAAGATAAATTTGCACGACATGAAGAAAAGAGACCAATTGGGTACAATCTCCCCCCATACCTTGTGTGAACGCTTCACAAGGCATGTATTTATAAATTTATCCATCTCAAAGCTCAAAAAATAGCCCAATTTTATAATTAGCATGCTTTAGCTTTTGTGTTGTCCAAATAAATAATAAGCGGTTGGGTAGCCCAAAAGTCAGGTTGTGCCCAAATACAATGTCCAATAATGAAATATTTAAACCGAGCACCCATGCGCATACAAAATAATAAATATTTGTCAAGTGCTTCAATAAATAAGCACGCCTAAATAAATATTAGAGCCACATCTTTAATGATAAGACACGCGCCTATCAAAAATGATAATTTCTTCTAGGTAATTTGAATACATGTTATCACCCAGTGCTTCCCAACGCCACTATCGCTTGCTCTGCACATCAATTGAAGCATTCACAATTGTTAGAAAATAATAAAATTAAATTGAAAAAAGTGAATATGTGGCAATCTTCAGCTACAAAATAAATAAATAGGTTGGAACTCTATCCTAACCTTAATTTAATACAAGTGCACTCTAAACTCATAAACATCCATTAATTTAAATATATATTTTGCGGAATTACCAACCATGGAATCACCCACGTGCAAATTAAATTAACATGACGCCCGAAAAGGACAAGCATCCCCGTCAACTTCTCGCACAAGGAATCCACCTTGTGTACGAGCCCCGACAAATAAATATAGTTTTACGGAATCCATCGCAAAACCTCACGGAATCTACTATGGAATAAAAAACGAATCCACCATGGAATATGCCTCCTGGCATCATACCCTCGAGGTGGGATAGCAATTGTCCTCAATTCCTATTAGCTCCATGTGGAACAAGCATTGAGGGGTAAGCACTTAGGTTGCGAGCGTGCATCCGTTGGGCCTCTTCAACATGATGATTTTTAAACTTAACCAAATATCTAGAGTATCTATGGCCAGTTCTAGTGGTTATAAAGTCAGTGTCTAGAATAGTTTCAGGTTCAAGGATCTCAGTTTCTTCTTCTAACAAATGAGGGTTTTCATATAGACAGGGTGAATAGGTGATTGGTCTCTAAAAGGTCATAACAAACTGATATGAAAAGTATTGTGGATTTTTTAGTGTTGGGATAGTTCTAATTTAAATTCATTTTCATTGATTTTGTGAATGATCTTGAAAGGTCCATAAAATCTAGGGGCTAACTTAACAACAGGGTGTCTCTCAACACTTTGCAATCTTCTCTTTTCAATGCATAACCAAACACAATCATCAACTTTGAAACTCATAGCTTTTCTTTTCTTGTTAGCTTGTTTGGTGTATGCTTGTTGGGCTTTCCCTGCAATTATGTCTTTGACTTTAGCAAAAATAGTAGCATGTGTATTGACAATATCATCACCAGCTTTAACTTTGTTTGACAATGATGTAACAGGTGTAGGCAATCTATATCCATAAATGATTTCAAAATGTGCTTTTTGTGTAGTTGTATGTGGTGCATTATTGTATGCAAACTGAAGTAAATGCAAGTGTATATCCCATGTTTGTGGTTTTGAAACTGTGTATGCACGCAAAATATCTAAATTATACTGTTAGTAGCTTCTATTTGCCCATTTGTTTCAGGATAAAATGCAGATGAGAAATCAATCTTTGTACCTAAATTAGCAAACAAAGTAGTGCAAAAATTATTGCAAAATCTAGAATCACGATCTGAAATAATAACTTTGGGTAAACCATGGTTAGTGAAAACAGTCTTAAAAAACAATTGTACAGCTTATGCAGTTAATGTTTTCTTGCATGGAATGAAATATGCTTGTTTGCTAAATCGATCTACAATAGTCCAAATCATATCATGATTAGCTTGGATGTTAGGAAAACTAGTTATAAAATCCATTGAAATATGTTCCCATAGCCGTTCAAGAATTGGCAAAGGCATTAACAAACCATATTGCTTACCATGGTGTCGCTTGACTCTGTGACAAATTAAACACTCAAATAGAAAGTTAGACACATCAAATTCCATTTGTGGCTAGTAAAAATCTTTAACCAATGTACGTAAAGTAGAAATAATACCTCTATGGCCTAGATATAGGGGACAATAAATTTCATGAAACACAAATGATCTAAATGGAACAATGACATACAAACTTTTCTCATAAAACATAATGAATCTATTGGTATCTTGAAAACTAGGGTCTTTGGTCATAGGTATCTTTCATAGGGATCAGGGAATCAAAAGATATAACAGAGATATTATGGATACTTGGTCTTCTACTTAAGGCATCGGTAACAACATTCTCTTTTCCAAGTTGATATTGGATAAGTGGATGAAAACTTTGAATAAAAGTAGCCCATTTAATATGACGGTTAGAGATTTGTGGGTGGCTGACTAAGGAGATGTTTGATACTTTGTTGGTCAGTTTTGATCATGAATTCAAATCCGATTAAATATTGTTTCCATTGATGTAATGCTTGTACTACATCTAACAATTCCTTATCTTAGGTAGAATACTTCAGCTCAGAGGGTTTAAGTTTGCAACTAGAATAGGCTATGGGATCTGAATCTTGCATAAGGACAGCTCCTATTCCAGATCCGCTAGTATCAGTGTGACTACTAGGAATAATGGTTTATTAAAGTTAGGTAATTGTAAAACAAGGGCATGGATTAAAGCATGTTTCAGTAAATCAAAAGACTTTTGCTAATTATGAGACCAATGATATACAATACATTTCTTTAATAATTTCGTTAAAGATAATGCAAGCAATGAAAATTTTCTCACAAATTTTTTGTAAAAACTAGCAAGACCTAAGAAAGAATGTAATTCATGCACATTTTTAAGTATCGGCCAATTCAAAATTGCTTCTATCTTTTTAAGATCAACTTTAATACCATCAGAATAAACAATATGTCCTAAGGATTCAATTTGGGTTTGAAAAATTTCACTCTTTTCAAGGTTAGCATATAATTGATTCTCTTTCAATAATTTGCAAACCAAAGATAAATGTTCATAATGCTCATTCTCATTCTTACTAAAAACCAATATGTCATCAAAGAAAACAATTACACAATGCCGATGCTTCAAAAATATGCAATTCATCATACGACTAAAAGTGGCTGGTGCATTAGTTAAACCAAAAGGTATAACGAGGAATTCATAATGACCAAATTGAGTTCTAAATGTAGTTTTGAAAATAACAGGTGTATCTAATCGTACTTGATGATATCCAGATTTGAGATCTATCTTGCTAAATATTGTGGCTCCTTGTAGTTTATCCATGAGGCCGTCTACCCTAGGGATCGGATATCTATTCTTAATAGTAATCTTATTTAGGGCATGATAGTCAATGCACATCCTTTAGGTATTATTTTTCTTCTTAACTAATAGGACAGGTGTACCAAAAGGAGAACTATTGGGCCTAATGAGTCCTCGGGTTAACAATTCTTCAACTTGAGCTTGGATTTCTTTCTGTTCAATTTGATTGTGTCTATAAGGTGCTTTACATGGTGGTTGAGAACTAGGAATTAAATCTATTTTATGATCTTCAGGACGTATAGGTGGTAAACCAAGTGGTAAGTTAGTAGCAAAATAATCTTTAAATTGTGAAAGAAATTGTGCATGCCTAGGATGCATCTGATTTTTCTTAACTTCAATTTCATTCACCTATACTAAGTATGATTTGCTACCTTTTCTTAATGCACATTTAGCCTATGTGTGACTAAGCAATGGAAAATTGTCTAAAGTGTGCACACCATGTAATGTGATTTGTTTTCCATTAGAATGAATTTTCATTGAATGTGTGGAATAATCTATATCGGGATTGTATTTATGATGACAAGGCATTCCTAAGATAATGTTACTAGCTTGCAAAGGCACAACCAATAAATTTCTGCACTCAATATAATCACCAATTTGAATTTCAAAATCATGAACTTCTTGTGTACCATTGTATCTAGTGCCTAAGAATGCAGCTTTTATACGATAATGAGTTGAAATAGTACGTAAATTCAATTTTTTGACTAATTTTGCAAAAATAAAATCACATGTGCTCCCATCATTATGCAAAACAATCTTTTATTTACCATGCACAAGATATTTTATCATTAATAATGAATGAAGATTTGGTATACTTGATAAAGTATATGAAGTAGTACCGATATCCTCATCGTCTTCCATGAAATCTGGCATTTCTTCATGGTCTTCATCTTCAGTCGCTCCCAAGTAGTTGATCTGAACAATTGGCTTTTTGGATTGACAATTCGCTGCTAGGTGTCCAGGTTGGTGGCACTTGTAGCAAACTATGGGCTTGGCTTTGGAAACATTATTAGTAATGGCTAGGAGTTTAGATATGTTGGGATTTGGTTGGAAAGATGGCTTAAGATTTGAATTTGTGTTTGATAGTAAAGCAGGGGGTCATGTCCAAGATTTACGAAAAGATGAATTACTTTGTACCAAAGTTACCGTTAGTTGGGAATTGTTGTGGTGGCTTCTCTTCTCCTCGAATTTTGTCTTCAGCATCATGGGTCAAAGAAATCAAATCCTCGAGAGTTGTTGGCTTGAACATGTTCACCTCCGCATAGAAGTGACTAAGCAAACCAGACATAAAATTGCGCTTATGGATCGCCTCAGGTACGTCTTCAAGCATTCAAAGTTACAATAAAGGCGTTCCGAAAATGCTCAGTGTATTGTGAAATAGGCTCACGATCTCTTTGTTGCAGAAGATCCCACTACTTGATTGCTTTTTCATGGAATTGAGGTAAAAGAAAATTCTGTAAAATTTTCTTTTGAAAAACCTTCCAAGCAGTAGGACAATCAATACTCTTGCGGACAACAGTCCACCATAAGGATGCTTTGTCCACTAAATGGTTAGTGACACACTTGAGTTTGTCTTTTTTCGCATAGTGTTCTTCATGGAAATAATCATCAAACTGACTGATAAAAGCGAGAACAGTTTTTCCATCACGTAGCCCATTAAAAGTACAAAATTTGCAATTTATTTTACTTATCTTGGCTTCTTTGTTGATAGATTGTGCTTCCAGTGTCGCATCGATCATACGTCGTATAATATCTTTGGGTTGCGGTCCATCTTGATCGACACTAGATCGTTGAAGAGTAGCCAATTGAGCTTGAAAAGTTTGACGTGCTCTTCGTTCCTCTTGAAACTGCATCATAATTAGGTCCAATTCTTGCTCCATCGTTGGTTCCGATAAATCACCTTTGGTCATAAAATCTTCCATATTTTGATCGGACATCCTGCAAAATTTCAAACAACCTCACATACTCAAAATCTTGTTAGCAGGATGAGCATAGCTCAAGGTTGGGTTTACAAGGCTTGCTTCTTTTTTTCTAATGGCTTTTTGTGGTCTTTCTTCTTTTGCGGGTACGGTAATTGATGAAGGTCTTCTTCCAAGTGGGAAATAGACTGTGTGTCAGTTTGCCTGCTAGAAACTGTCTCTGTCAAAGCGCACGTATGAACATGGACTTACTGGAGTTGTAAAATCGGTTCGGGTTTGGTTCAATGTGAACAGCCACTATGGGAAAGATTGAAAATTGGAATTTTAGCCTTAGTAAAGCTTATAAGCTTTAAGCTTTATGTAAAAAAGCTTATCAAATCGAAATTTCAGTGTGCAGGTCGAGAGGATGTTGACGTCTGATTCGACATCTAATTCGACGACGATAAATACATCCTTCCGTAGCGATTCGTCAAATTTAGAAAAACTTAAGCTTTACTTAAGCATTGTAAAGCTTAAAGCTAATCTTAATGAAGTTTTTACTATCTGTTAACTCCGAAAAGAAAACGTCCTCCAAAGAAACTTCCTAGATGGTCCTTCGTCGACAAAGAGTGGTCCTTCGCGATTCAACAGTATGGCAAGGGGTTCTTCACTGCCACAAACACACTGGTATTGACAGTTTGACTATAGAGCCCATTCATTCCAGGAGCTTCTTCTTCGCCCGAAATGGTAAGTGATTGGAAGCCCTTGATCTCAGCTTCTCTTTGATACCATTGGTGCACAAATCGGATGCTGGATGCGTATGTAGCAAGCACTGAAAGGTCCCCAAGAATAAAAGAACTCTACTTAAGCTTAGAAAGCAAGAAGATAGATTTGCATGACATGAAGAAAAGAGACCAATTGGGTACCTTCTTCCCCCATGCCTTGTGTAAGTGCTTCACAAGGCATATATTTATAAATTTATTCATCTCAAAGCTCAAAAAATAGCCCGATTTTACAATTAGCATGCTTTAGCTTTTGTGTTTGCTTTTGTCCAAATAAAGAATAAAGCGATTGAACAGCCCAAAAGTCGGGCTGTGTCCAAATACAATGTCCAATAATGAAATATTTAAACCGAGCACCCATGCACATACAAAATAATAAATGTTTGTCAAGCACTTCAATAAATAAGCATGCTTAAATAAATGTTAATGCCATGCCTTTAATGATAAGATGCACACCCATAAAAAATGATAATTTCTTCTAGATAATTTGAATACATGCTATCACCCAGTGCTTTCCAACGCCACGGTCGCTTGCTCTACACATCAACTGAAGCATTCACAATTGTTAGAAAATAATAAAATTAAACCAAAAAAAGTGAATACCTGACAATCTTCAGCTACAAAATAAACAAATAGGTTGAAACTCTATCCTAACCTTAATTTAATACAAGTGCACTCTAAACTCATAAACGTCCATTAATTTAAATATATATTTTGTGAAATCACTTGCCATGGAATCACCCACGTGCACATTAAATTAACATGACACCCAAAAAGGACAAGTGTCCCTGTCAACTTCTTGCACAAGGAATCCACCTTATGTACGAGCCTCGGCAGATAAATATAGTT